>NW_008350959.1:770532-798283 GCF_000622305.1 Nannospalax galili
TGTGATTTTGTTGATTTGGAGGTGCTCTTTCTTTCTTTTGGTTAATTGGGTAGCGGTCTGTCAATCTTGTTTATCTTAGTTTCCTTTCCTTTTTTTATTTATTTTATATTTTGCAATGTTTTTTTCATAAAATTTAAATTTTTCAATGTTTAGATATTTTTCTTTGGTGAAGCACGAGTTTCTCTTCGTGGTCCCTGATCAATTCAAACAGTTGGAACACCAGTGGCACTGTTAACTGCTTTCTGGGCTGCCTCTTTAGCTTGGTGGGCTTGTAGTACAGCTACAGCTTCATCAACCTTCGAGTGGAGAGACTCTGGAGACTCAAGCATATGAAGTAATTCTGAGTTATCAATCTCCAACAGCATGCCAGTGATTTTACCAGCAGGGGTAGGATGCATGGCTTGAATGAGAGGAAACAGCCATTCACCCAACATCTGCTTTTGCTTTTGAGGCAGGCCAGCACACACTCCGCAAGCAGTTAAAGGTTCTTGACCTTGTATGTGAAGGAAAAAAAAACCCATAAAGAAGAACTCTGAATTTTATAATCAGCCGGTTTGGTTCCTTGTTTCCCTTTTTGTCACGGCATATGTCGTTTTAAACTGAATGTAAATGATTTCCACTCTATTCTTCTGAGACTTTCTTTCTTTCTTTTGCCCAGTATTTAGTTGTTGCTGTTCAATTTCCCTTGTGTGTAACTGTAACTAATTATACTTTGCTTTTGTGCAGTATTCCATCCTGTAACGTGTTACCATGTGCTAAATCATTCCCTCACTGATGAACACTGATTGCTTCTGCACATTTACTCTGCTGGCACAGAACTTCTCCAGCTCTATTCCCGGGAGAGAAACACCACACGGTAGGGTTTGCACATCCTCACCTTGGCTGAGCTTTTCTCCACAATGCCCGTGTCCTAGGCTTGTGAGATCCCACTGCACTATTATCATGGACAACACTTGGAATTATCAGATTTCTTGGTTTATCCAGTTTGGTAGATGAGGACAAGTATGCCGTTGTGCTTTTCACGTGCCTCCCCTGACTACTGAGATTGCACGTTTTCATTTGTTGGTTAACCATTATTTTTATTTGTCTTGTCTGCTCACTTTTAACAATTCACAGTTGTCTTTATATATTCAGTTCTATCTCCAGGTATCTGTGAGTCTCCCTACTTATGTTCAAACTTCTTTTAACATGAATAAAAACCAATAGTGTGTAAAACCCATGTTGCACAATGCCCATGGAGGTAAGAAGAGGGTGTCAGAGCCCCTGAAACTGGAGTTACAGATAGGTGTTAGCTACCATGTGGGTGCTGGGAACAGAACCTGTGTCCTCTGCAAGAGCATCCAGTGCTCTTAACTGCTGAGCCACCTCTCCAGCCCTAATAACAAATGTTTTCATTCCCTTTACTCTGATTTTCTAAAGGGCAAAAATAGACCCTGTGAGAGACAAGCAATGATTACACTGGCCAAATGGGAATCAGTTGGGAATGCCAGCTGGCTTTGTGCACTATTTGGATACTGCAATAAATCATTTTTGTTTCCTGCAAGTCAGTTTCCCTGCAAGTCAGTTTCATTGTGTACTTCAGAAACCTATAACTACTAGGCCCTGTAGAGCCCTGTTTTGTATGAGGAGGGGTGAACAAAAATAAGATGCGTTTGCAAATGGATATGATAGAGATGGTCTTAAAATTCACAGAGGTCGTCCATCCAGACACTGGCACAGTGCAGAGCAGAGGCCCTTGCCCCATTGATGGCTCAAGGACCCTGGGTACACAGATCAGGAGAAAGGATACTAGGTCCCAGAACTTGTCTTTTGGCATTGATAAATCAGAGCTCAGTCAGAAAGACAAATACACAAGGCTGGGGAAATGGCTCAGTTGTTTTAGAGTACTTGAGTTTGAACCCACAGAACCAATGGGAAAAAAACAAAAACGAAAAGTCAGGCCTGTGTTTGACTGGGGAGGTAGACACACATCTCTGGGGCTCATATCAACCAGTCTAGCCTACTTGGTGAGCTCCAAGCCAATGAGAGAACATATCTCAGGAATGATGGCTGAGGTTGTCCTCTGGCCTCCACATGCATGTGCACACATATGCACACACACAAACACACACATACCTGTGCACGTATACACACATACACACACAATGCGCAAGAGTGTAAGCATTTGAGAAACTGTGTGAACATGAATATGGTGTGAACTGCTGCACTAGAAGAGAAGATGATATAGGATCTAACGAAGAAAGATGCTCCAGGTCCCACCTCAAGCCCAGACTGCTGGCTTTGCCTTCCTCCATACTTGTTCTAGTCCCAGCCCTCATTCCCCATCATGATTGGTAGGTCAGATACAAGATGGCCTTGTTCATGTTTTCCTATCACGGCATCAAGAGCATCCAGGCCACGGTGGTGGTCTCCTGGAAGTCCTGTCACCCCGAGGGTCTCCTCAGTTCCCTGAAAAGGAAACATTGCAGAGTCCTCCCCCATCTCAGAGAGTTTCACTTTCCCTCCAGCCCCGGCTCAGTACTCAAGATTTGAGGAACCAAAAGGAAGCTCAGGCCCCTCCTGGGCTCCATAGTGGTCAGGCTCTTGTAATCCCAGCAAGCTACTGGCTTGGCTCTGTTTTTAAGTTCCCTCCCCTCCTTTCAAGATATATCTTAACAAGAACCTCATGAAAATCGAGCTAGGAAGTGAATGATGGATGATATACATGGGATCCAATCCCCCATGACCTTATTTTTGGTGTAGTGATCTAGAGAAGATATTATTGCCACCACACACCCTTCCAAGGACTCACTTGGCAATGTCTGAGACATTTTTGGTTTTGACAATGGATGACAGTAAGAGAAGTGCTTCTATCCTCTAGGTAAAGGCCGGGGATGCTGCTGAGTATCTCACAATGCACAGGAATACCCCTGCAACAAATGTCAGCAGTGACCAGGTGCAGGAGCCCTGGCCCTTTGACACCACACCATCCAGGCCAGAAAAACTATAGTCTCTGGCTTCTCAGTGGGGTCTTCCAGTTCCACAGATCTTCCTGGACATGTGTGGGAGAGGGGACTGAAGATTCTGCAACTGAGTCAGGCACTTTCTCCTCAGAAGGGTCTCCTCACAATCTAGATCCCACTTCATGTGACACTCTGCTGTGGTCTAGACCCTGAGGGTGACCTACTAGTAGAAGGCATGGAAAATGGCAAAGACTGCTGTGAACACTGTGTCGTTCGTTTTTTTTTTTGTTATTGTTGTTTTTTTTTTCATTAAGTAATACTAAGTAATGGCTCCTACCAATCAGGCTTCTTTAAGCCAACAAATACTGCTTGCTTGCCAATCTAGCCCAGTGACAAAGCTCTGTGATACTCACCGAGGCTTGTGCACTTAGCCCAGGACACCTGCAACTCTTTACCAGGTAGGAGCTCATTAAAATGCAGGACCCTGGGGACCCCTCTAGAAAGCCTGATTTTTTATTCAATAGGGTGGAGACTAGGAGTATGTATTTTTAGCCAGCAACAGAAATAGCTTTATAGCAGCTTATGCAGGGGATACCTTTAAGAAACTCTGGTACAATCAAGAAAACCACCCAACCTAACCCTAGGCTTGGGAATCTAATGTGGTAATTTTCTGTATCTCTGGAAAACAAAGCCTATTTAACTATTCATTTTCTTGTTTCCCATTTTCAACTAAAGGAGACTGAGATTCTAACCTCAGCTGAAACACAGAAGGTGAGAGAAAAGAACGTACTTGTGTAAGAAGAGACAGAACATTTACAAAGGAGCAGAGCCACAGGCATTTTGCCTAAAAATGGATTTTTGGTGACATAGGTTGAGTGTTAGAAACATAGATCTGTGTGGATGGGAAAGCAAGCTCTTGCTTATTTTCTGTGAACTGATCTAGCACACAATTCCAGCTTGATGAGATGCCAGTCCCCTGGTCACCAAGTTAATGGCTTCTCTGATTACTCTATTTAATTTCAAATCCTTCTGCTGACCAGCTCCCCATTTCTGACATTTCAACAGACCACTTATTTTAATGCACCAACCACCATGAGCAATCCAACTTAAACTTTTTTCCACAACAAAATTCTTCCAAGCCATTGCAAACACCTGGGCAGTTACATCTACTATCAAGGAAATCATCTCTCCACTTGGATGTGCTGTGTGTGTGTGTGTGTGTGTGTGTGTGTGTGTGTGTGTGTGTGTGTGTGTGTGTGAAATATACACTATCTTTCAAGTCCCAACCTCTATATAAATGACTGTGATCAATTTAATGATAAAATCTAATAATAAAAGAAATCTCAGATGTAGTGGCTGTGCCTGTAACTCCAACAGTCAGAAAGCAAAAGCAGATGGATCTCTGTGAGTCTGAGGCCAACCTAGCCTACAAAAGCAAGTTCCAGGCCAGTTAGACCTGCCTCAGACAAAAACAAAAACACAAAACCAAAATAAGAAAAGACACCTACATAGTACCAAATAATAGGTTAAACTAAATGCATCACCATTATTTGTACAGGGAAATGGTATGAATTGAGGGCCAGAATATCTCAGAATTTATTGTTTATCTAATGAAAGTACGTCTTTTTCAGCTCTCCTGAGTTCTCTCATATTCTGTTCCTTTAAGTCTGTCTCTATTACACATTTGACTGATTCTATGCTCTTGTTCTCCAGGTCTACTTTTTTATTATAGTTTGCCACCCATTCCCCCACCCCCACCCCAGCTCACAAAGCAGGACACGGTCCAGTTCACTCACAGATGAAACACTTCAAAATACTCCAGTCTTTGTGCTCCTACTGAAAGCTGCTCAAAATATGTATGAGTTTCCAAGCCAGACAGGGAAGAATCTTCAATGACATAGATAGAAACTCAGTTCTGTGTACAACGCACAGCCTAAGACCATCCAAAGTAAACCTGATCCACATACTCCACCTCAAGACCCAAAGGAAGCCCCTCCCAACAAGTTGGAACTTCAGGCAGCACTTCTACCTGAATGCAAATTTCCCCCAAATTCAATGTTGCTGCAAGATTCATTTTTACTGACTGTTCCCGCAGCCCAACATGCAAATGGTGCGTGCTCAAGTATAAGAAGCCCAGAAGCCAGGAAACGACCTAGACCCTGACCGTACCTATTTTTGCAGCCTCTGCTTTCAGGTTGAAATCCCAGTTCCTTGGCAATTTCAGGGACATTTTGCTTCTGGTTTGGGTGAGTAGCTGGTGAAGTGGCCAGTGTGTCACAGTCTGTGCCCTTCTCGCCTTTCTGATCTTCCCTTTGGCTTGTCTGTCTTTTCCGCCTCACGACTCTTCAGAGGCAGTCGTAGGTTTGAGGGTGATTTGCTCACGTGTCTCCTCCTTTCTTTCAGATGGAAGGTCTATCCATCTGTCACTTGTGTATGGCACCCAAGCTCCCCCCCCTACTCCACCCACAGTCCCCCAGGGGCTGGCACCCTGCTTTGCTTTCAGTTTTACCAGAAATATCCCAATTGACACTTCAGCCTGCGTCATGGGAAGCAGAGCTCCTGTTCGAAAGAAACTCAGGCCTTACTGAGGCAAAGTTGTGATAAACAACAGCCTCATAGCCTTTTTTTTTTTTTTTTAACTGTCTGCTTCCTCGCATTTTGAGGAAGTGGGTGGCTGTTCAGTGTAGTGGCGTTATGAGCACACTATCTTCAGAAGATGTTGTTTGGAAGTTTTTGTAGAGCTAGAATGAGTGCGTTTATGATAGAAGGCTGTGGCTTTGATTAAAAGGAAAGAATTCCAAGACTCATCACCTACCTTGACTCCCATTCTCTCCTCCTTGCCTCAAGCATCCAGCATCCAAAATTATCAAGAAGGCTGCTGGCATTCTGCCCAAGTTCTCCAACTGCTTGGGATAAAGATTCCAAGAGACTCCAGCCTGATACAGGAAGGGTTTTGATGTATTCAGCTAATAAGTTTATTTCTATTACTATGGTGTGGGGTTGTCATCAGACCAACATAGGTTCAAAACTCAATTTTTTCTCTTCCCACCTCTACATCTTTTAACAAACAAATGAGTCTTCCTGGGTCTCCATGTCCTCTTCAGAAAAATGGGAACTATAATGACCATGTTGTGCAGAGATGTTGCAAAGGCTTCTAGTAGAGGTCTTGACACACTATAGTAATATTATAAACACTAATTCAACCTGTAGTCTACCTAGTTCAGTCTTGTGATGGGCTGTCATATGTTTAAGTGGGTCAGTTTAACCTAGTGGTTAAGCTTCTGGGCCCTAGAGTCAGACTACCTGTGTTCAAATCAGCTTTACAGTTTTCTTGCTGTGTGACTTTGGATAAGTTCCTTGATCATTCTCTGTTTCAATGTCCTTGTCTATAAATGCAACAATTAACAGAGCTACTTCACAGGGCTGCCATGAGGCGTCATTATATAGCAGGTTCCAAGCACTCAGAGTAACACACGCACACACGCGCACACACACACACACACATACACACACACACACACACATCTGGGCTCGTTCACATCCGTGGACAATTCTGCCATATTTTCTTCTTCACTTCCCACATGCTATCTGCTGATGATCCAGCTTCCTGTCTCATTAAGAAAACTGAGGCTACTAGAAGAGGAGGTCTGTGAGGTGCCCTGCCTTGATCCTTCCTGCCTGCCTGTACATGAGTCTGTTTTGCTGACCTTTACTCTGCTGCAGTAAGCTACTTCTCCTCTCCTGTTTTTCCTCTTTCCTGGATCTTTCATGTCAATATTCAAATTATTGGATTCTATCCCCTCTTTAAAAAGAAATCTCTTGATTTTGGTTACTGGCCCATTTCTAAGCAAAGCTTTGACAGGAATTGTCCACACTTGTGATGATCTTTCCTTAGTCTCCTGAATTCCTTCTGATGAAGGTTTTATCCTTAGGACTCCATAGAATGTCTTCCCAAGAGCACCAATGTCTTTTCTGTCACTAGACTAGCCGATAAGGTCTCCAGCCTCACCTCACTGACCTTCCATCAGTACTAGACTCAAGGGACTACTTTCCCCAATGATGAACCCTCTCTTCGTCTGGCCCCTAAGGTCTAGGACTGGCTTGGTTGTCTGCCTGCTCTCCAGGTGCTCCGTTTCTGGTTCCTTGCTAATTTTTTATCATCTCTCTAGTCTGTAAATCTTGAGTCAACCAGTAGATTTTTTCAACATTTCACATCTTGATGAGCTCAGCTGCCTTAAGACTTTTTTGTTGCCTCACATGAAATGAACTCTGTGTGTTTCCAGCCTAGACCACTGTCACATTCCAAATCATGTATATCTCTGCTTAGATTTCTAATGGGCATCTTAGACTAACCCTGTCCAAAATGAATATCAATGGCTAATGGATACATGGTGACCTAGGACATATTCTTCTCACTGGGAACTAATGGAGCATGTGAACCATCAAATGCATTTCAGTCATCTGGGTCCATCTTGTCTGTCTGCTGGTGGAGACTCTACTCCATCACACCTACCCAGTTTACCTGGCTGGCCTCCAGTGCCACAGGACCTTGACCTTGATTCTGGCTCCTTGGGATTTTGGAGACTTGGATCAATACTACTGCTTACCTGACTCAACACATTGCTCCTTATCTGGCCCTCAAGAAAGTGGTAACCCTCCCAAGGACCATTCTGGTAGCAACTCCAAAGGGAACTTGCCACCATTCAGTTTCAGTCCATCTGTAACTCAGGAACTCTGAAAACATTCTGAAGGCGGCATTTAGAGACACACAGGGAACTTCTTGGACTCTTTGGGGTAAGTTCCTGTGAGTCTTGGAAAAACTCATGACCCATTGAGGAAGTTACTGAGCACACTCAGAAAGGCAATCGGCAAAAGGAGCTGTGGGAAGGCTGCTCACAACAGCCTTCCCGCTCTCAGAGACTGCCCTGGGTGTCAGCTCCCGAGTGGGTGTAGAAAGCTGCTGTCTCTTTTGCTGCACCCCCTCCCTGACCTTTATAGGATGAAGGGCCAGATGTCTTGTGTGGTCCTAAAGTTTGAGTTCACATCAGCAATAACGAAAGTAAATGTTCCTCTCTTTGCTTATCAATCCTAACCATTTATTAAGGACTAAACTTTTCTCTGGAAAAAGTTCATGAACATGCCTACTTGGTTTCTGCCTCTGTTCATCTCCCTCCTCCAACCTCCCAGGTGCAGCTAATAAGAAGGAGAAGTTCAACTGGGTGAACACTTAAATATAACACGAGAAGGGAAAGGCTGGGGAAGTGTAGGGAGCTATGCTGTGCTAGTTCATAAGGGAGGGGCCTAAGTGGGACTTGCAGAAGAAGGGAAGCAGTGTCTTTTACATTAAAACGATGAATGAGTTAGGGAGACTAGAGGATTTCAAAAAAGGCCAGCTGTGGTGGTTCATGCCTGAAACCTGAGCACTCAGGAGGCTGAAGTAGGCATGCAGAGCGCCCTGAGTTTGAGACCACCCCATGCTATGAGTCAGATCCTGTCAGAGAGGTGGGGGTTGGGGAGAAAGATTGAAGATTGTAAAAAGGGCTCCAGAAGAAGCAAACAAATGACACAGGTACAGAAAGAACTCCCCAAGAGGCTCCCAAGACAGGAAAGACAAAATTGGAATGATAAATTGGGGTAAATGTACTACATCATGCAGGGCCCAGCAAGTACTGGTGAAGTTTTGACTTTCCTCGGGGAAACATGGGTCACCAAGGAATTTTTGGTTCCATAGTGAGGAGGCTATGGCCAACATCCTGGGAGAGAGGTCAGCACATTGGTCAAGGAAACAAGGGATAATACGTAAATGTCTGTGAAGGAACTGAGAGCCCCAAATGTTCTTACAGAATCAGCAGATACACCCTGATCCTGACTCCAGTGACTGGAGGGGTAGTGATTCCTGCCACAGAGACAGGACATGTACAAAAAGAGTGAGGTTTGATGGGAGGAGAATTGAGAAGATGATGGACTACTGGATGTGGTGTCAGGCACAGTAGTGGCACTCTCACAGGGCAGGGTGGGGCCAGGGATGGCCAGTTCTGCTTGGGGGCCAGGGTGACTTCCCTAGAAATGAGGCCATAAAAGTGGTCAGGAAGCCAGATAGGGGGACAAGGAGGCAGACACTGTCCACAAATAAAGTAGCAGTAGCCGTTAAAGCGTGATGCCCACCAGGGAAGTATCAAGATGGTTGGAGGGAGGATGGCCAGCAGTCATGTGGGCCATAGGGCTGGCATCTGAGCCATGTAATGAGGAACTGGGCTGTGTTCTGAGTTCATGATTGAGCCTTGTAGAGGTGTTAAAGAAGTATAAAGAAAACAAAGATTTCTGTTTTCATTTAATGTGTATAGTAAGTAATCCTTGATTTGATCCAAGACCCCTACTGGGCTCCTGAAACTTCAGGTAGTACCAACTCCTATGAATGCTGTGTTTTTATTTTCTATATATGTTCTAACATTAAAGGCTTGTTTATGAATGAGGTGTGGAGAGAGTTCACAATAATCCCTGATAACAGGGTAGGACAATCATAATAAACATGTCTTCACTCTCACGTTGTGGGGACATTGCTAATGATGGGACAGTTGCTTGAACACAGCTTAGAATTGCTAAAGCTGGTGGCTGAGACAGCCAAGGGGACCTTGTCAGTCACTATTGTGGCCAAACCCTCAGACTCCAGGAGGCTGGACCAGGTCACTGTAGACACACTCATTGCTGTTTTCCTTGTTGATGCACACGAGAGGAGATGAAAGCTCTGGGTCACATCTCATTCAAAAGTGGCAAACAGTCTGACATCGAGCATGCTAGAATCGAACACATTTCCTTGGGCATGTGAGCCAACTCATTTTCCTGGTTTATATTTTCCTCCTGTCTCCTTCAGGGGTTAAATGCAGTCCCCATGTTGTGGGAACCTCAGGCAATAGGGGACAGAACTTTAGAATGGCTGCTAAGTGCTGGAGCTAACAGCTGCATCTGGCCATCTTGAACTAGATTCTACAACATACGTGTTCTAGAATGTGTGTTGGAGACACCGAAAGCAAAGACATTTTCCATTTGAATTTTAATAGACTGCCTTTAAGAAAGCTGGGTTTTGAAGGTAAAGTTCTAGAGTTTATTCCCTTTTCCTTGGCTATGTGGGAAAACCAGAAAAGAACAACATGTCACAGAGGAAGAGATTTCTGTCTTCTGAACAAACTCAGGGACCTACAGTAACAGCCTCCTTGGCTCCACCACAGAGCCTTATTCCCTCAGTCCAGATCCCATCTCATCACTGACCTCCACTATATTCCCTGGCTTTGAATCTAATGTCTGGTTACGGTTTGGTAGCCAATTAAACTCTAGTTTATCTAACTATCCCATAGCCAAGAAAAACTATGTCTGGAGGACTGAAGGTCAAGACTGACATTATTGCTGCAGATAATCTTCTCGGAGAAGACTGTACTGTGGTTCACAGGCCTGTTTAAGTGAGAAATTACAAACAGAACCTGATGTTTTGAAATGATGAAAGTGCCTTTGGCACAATACCCTCCTTGAGGTTTCTTTACATTAGGTTGAGCCACACAAAGCTGCCAGCAAAAGCCTTTGACTTGCGATTTTTTTTTCAAAATTCACAGTGGTTCAATGGGATTGGTCCACCTGCCATTCCTTCATGTAACAAATACCTAGAGAATTTCCCATCCATGATGCCACAGGCACTGCCCGCATCTGAGAATGTGGCCAACAGCAACACCACCTTCCAAGAAGCTCATTCTAGTAAAAGGAGACAGCAATAAACCAAATAATTGAATATAATGTATTAGATGATGATGGGTGTGCAAGAAGAAAGAATGCTGTGAGAAGGGGGAGGCCTGTCAGGTTGGGGAGAGAAAGTGGCATGGCAGTTTTAAGTAGCTGGCAGTGACATCTTCATGGACTTAGTGGAGTCTGAGAAAAGATCTGAAGAAATTGGGTATGAGCAGGACAACACATGCTGGCAGAACTTTCAGCAGAGAGAAATGGGTGCTCTGCCAGAGGTGGGAACAGAATAGACTGAGAAGGGGGGAAATCATGGAAAGAAGTGGAGAGACACAAGAGAGTGATGCCAGGGTCAGGTGAGGGGACAGTGGGTCTGCACTAGTGCATATGGCTGTCTACAAACTACCCCTCATGTGGGTAGGTGGGGCAGGAATCCAACCTGGATACCAAGCACTAGTGGAGCCCAGATATGGAGCAGCACTCACTGAGAGAGCTATTTCTGGGCAAAGCCCTGTCCACCTATGAACTCACAGAGTATGAGCTCACAGTTTTACACGGAGTAGCAATAAAAGCGCTAGTGGGAGTGTGAGAGGAGTGAGAACTGCTTCGACCTCCAGTATTTCTTGGGCTGATTGTGCCGGCTCTACTGGTGGATGCAAGGTGTGAGAGAAAGAGGAGCCAGAGGAAGCTGTAGGCTAGAGCCTGAGGGAATGAAACAGAGGGCCCCCCTTTGCTGAGATGGGAAAGAGAAGAGAGGAGCAGGCTGGTGGTTGGTTAGGAAGGTAGGGGGCTGGTACATATCAAGCTGAAGATGTCCAGTAACCATCAAGTGGAAATGGAGGCAGAGGATATAAGTCGCTGCACTGATTGATTCAGCTCTATTGATAGGCAGTTTTAAAGATGTATGAGCTCTTCTTTTCTTGACCTTCAGGTATTTTGGTCACCCAGAGTAGCTCTGGAAGAATACAGGCAAGTGTGGTTGGCTGTAGTCTGTAAGTTTAGTACATGCCTCAAGGCCCATTCTCTCAGCACTGTGGGGCTTGCTCAACTGGAACAGCCTTCCACCCTAGCTCTCCTTTTCACAGAGATGGGCCAGTACAAAAAAATGTTTTGCTCAGGAGAGGTGAAGGAAATATAGTTCAAGTCAGGTGTGGTGGTAAATCCCTATAGTGCTAATTATTCAGGAGGTTGAGACAGAAGGATCACTTGAGTCAAGGAGTTCAAGATCAGGTTTGATGGCATAGTAAGATCACATCTCAAAAGCAAAGACAAAAATCATTGTTATAGGTTCAGAAGCTTAATCTTAGAGACAAGGGACTAGGGCAAATGTTGGCTTCCTAGCACAGGAAGAGTTTGGTGGCCTAGTCCAGTTGAAGTTGAGTCAAGAAGAGACCTTCTGGGTAGACAGTGAACATTCTTTCAGGCAACCACCAAAGTTCCTGAGCCTACTCATCTGATGGTACTACTTAGCTGCACAATTCAACTCTCAATCAAGCAACTCATCAATCAAGGCCTGACCAGGTTATATCTGGATTAGGAAGAGAGAGGTTATTTACTCCACCCACTTCCCAGTGTCAGATGTATCCATGCTCCAACAACTGGGTCCCTCCTTCCAAAATTAGCCAAATTACTGTTCTCTTTTGAGCAATAAGCTCTGTGGGAATCAAGAGGTCTCTGCTTTGCCCCCATAAGTGACTTCGAGGGCAATGTGTTCCTCAAACACCCAGAGCATGTCCATCGGTTCAGTGTGTGTCAGTCCCACATAGGTTGGCTACAGCAGTGGCCATGCCTCCTCCCTTTCCCTAATCTCCAAGACCTAGCATTTCAGTGCCTGAAGTAGCGGGTGCAGTTCTGGGCACCGGCCTAGGAAAAGAGGTCAGAGAAACTTGCTGGATGATCTGATCAAGGGCTGTGTGTAGTAGTCACTTTTTTCATCGAGATGACAAGATACCTGAAAAAAGAAACTTAAGGAAGGGGTTTGTTTGTCCATCTTGACACAAAGCAGAGCAGCAGGAGTGTGAAGCAGCTGACCATATGTGTCCACTTCAGGAAGCAGAGAGATGGGTGTTGGTGCTCTGTGTATTTCCCCCTTTTCCTCTATTCAGTCTGGGAGCCTGCCCCAAGGGATGGCACTGCCCAAATTCAGGATGAGTCTTCTCTCTTCAGTTTAATCTCTCTGGAAATACCCTCATGGGTATCCCCAGAGGAGTGCCTTGTAGGTGACTCTGAGTCCCCACTAGTTGACAGTCTAGATTCACCATCACATAATGTCAACAATAAAGTGAAGGGATGTTTCTTCTATCGCCTGTTCCCCTACTCTTTAGGGTCAAGGAGTCTTGCCATGACACAGGAGTTCCTTGGGGGAACCACTTCTTATCCGTGTTTCCTAAGACTCATCTCACACCAGCCCCCAAATAGACATCAATGGTTAAGATGCTATGGTTCAGTGTCCTTCCCTCTCTCTGATTGTCCTCTGAAGCCAGTGTGCTTGTTACTTCCAATGTCCCTCTAAGTTTTGGGCAGCCTGCTGGCAGTTGATCATGAGTAGATCTCCAGGCATGAGAAGGGTGCTCAAAGAGCCTTGTATATGTGACTACCCTCCGGCCCCCCATGGATGGCTACTCTTCCTCTCTCACTTTGACACATTGTTCATCAGCAGCCACAGGACACAGCTGCCTGTAGACTCTCTTATGCCAGACTTCCTATTGGCCTTGACCACCAACATTCTATGGGACCAGCAATCGACCCTCTCATGGTTTTGCTGCCTGTTTGTGGTTTTCCTGGTCTTCTGTCTCATGACCTGCTCTCACCCATGGGGCTTTGCACAGACCAACCATTCCAAGTGTCAAGATAGACAACACTCACTGCCTTTGGCCTGCTTCTTCCGGGAGCCTGCTGAGCCTGCCTTTCCCTTCTGGACTGGGTTAATTTCATACAGCTTCAGAATTAAGAACTCTTCCATTTCTTCTCTAACAAAGCTCAGTCAGCCATCTTGCTTTAGATGACAGCTCCCATGGCAGATCTCTCTACCCATCCTCTCCTTCCTGACATCCCTCTCCTTCTCTAACTCCTTCCTAGTTAAGGACTAGGCAGGTATCTCCACCCTAGATATGATCTTTCAGTTCATGCTGACAGAGTGGGCTACGTTCTGGTGGTTATGATCCTGACAGAGGTACTCAGCTATGTCTTGTTTGTCTCTAAGAAGTGACCTCACATACATTGTATTAGCTACTTTCTCATCGTGTGACAGAATACTTGACATAGACAAATTTGGGGGTGGGGTTTAATCTGGCTCAGTGGTTTCAGAGGGTGCATCCATCATAGTGAGAAGGGTGGGGGTGGGAGGCAGCAGTGGCAGCTTCTTGCATGGTGCCAGACCTGACAGCAGAGGGAACAGGCCAGACCTAAGGCTAGTGAAACCTACAAAGACCATCCCCTGGGACATACCCAGCTAGGTCTCCTGTCCCAAGGGCACAACCTTCCAAAGCACTGGCATGAGCTGAGGACCAAGTACTCAAAACATAGGCCTGTAGGGGATAGTTCAACATGCAAATAATAATGGGTATATAAGCATTCATTGTGAGACTGGGTCCAGACTGGAACAAGTATGTCAGCTCCACCTGAATAGCCATTCTACACACCCCATTCTGCAACAAATGGCCCTGTATTAGCCCTCCACATGCTGCCATATGGCCTTACACAACTACTAAGAGAGTCTATCTAAAAATATGTGACATGGCTTTAGGGAGCCTAGTCCTTTTTCTGCAGATACCCTGAGGTGTAGAAACAATAACTGCTCCATCTCGGTCTCTTGAATCTCTGTTTTCCCTAGTCCTTCACAGTACAGGCATGACACAAAGGACAGCGTATAGCAGCCCCATGACACCAGTCCCCCTCATGGGTAGCCCACTAGGCCAAAGGTTTTCAGGGATTCTCTTTCTCAGGGTCTTCTTGGCCCATAGATGACAATATCACCTCCAGACTTCTAATCTTCCTTGAGGCCAGCAATCTGCCTTCTCAAAGTTTTGCTGTCCATATACATTGTGGTCACCCTGGTCACTACTCTTTTATGACCTATTGTGAGCCAGCTTTATCCTGGTGGACTCCACCACCCCCTTCTGTATGCTTGGTTGGGCAACATTCATTTTACATTGGCACACCTTGGAATAGCAGTACTACTAGCCCTTGGACAGCCTGAGACGAATGGTAGAGACCACAGCAGGTATCTAGTCTCCCATCTCTTACCCAGGAATATGAGCCTATACTCCACAAGGGGACCACTTTTGAAAAAAGTGTGGGACCCTGACTTGTCTAACCGCTTCTTTCTGCTTCTGTAATTTGCTTGGCTTAAGGCGGCACTAACTCCATTTTGACTAGCTGTTTCAGGGAAGCCCGGGCATGCCCAGGCATGCTGTAATCTTCAGTTACCACCCCCATCCTGGAAAGCTATAGATCAAGCAAACCTGGGCATAGAGCAGCCTTATAAGGTAAAAACAGAAACATCTGGCCCCACAGATAACAGTCAGCGCATTCCAATGCCTTAAAGACAGTCCCTACCAATAAGAATCCTCCCTGTACTCAGGGCATAGGACCATCCAATCATTTTAAAGGATGCTTGGCGTGCACAGGCTTCTGTGAAACTTCCTATAAAAGCCTACCCCACCCTAGATCGGGGCTCTCAGTAGGGATCTGCTGCGTTGGTGAAATCTGAGGGCCCGAGCTTAAGCCCGAATAAAGGCTGTTTGCTGTTGCATACACTCCGGACTTCTTGGTGGTCATTGGGGGTCACGAGATCTGGGCGTAACAAAAGCACAAACCCCAAGGAGGTTTTGGCTGTATCGTCATCATACTCCACCTACAACAGACCACAGATGCCTGCAGACCCAGCACAGTGAAATAACTGGACATCTCTCAAGGAATCTGAAAGGCAGAGACCTACTGCTTGCTAGGTAATGTGTGCTGCTTGAGCAGTCTGGGTCAATCCCACAGGGGATTTTCCAGTTACTCTTCGCTCCTTGTCTGACATCAACAGTCCTTCTAAACATGGCCAGCTCAAGAGGAAAATCATAGCTGCCACCACCCTTGCCCATAGAAGGGAAAGAAGTGCTGGTATGCCTCTGTTGGAGCCCTGGCTCCTTTGTGTCCAGATTAATCCAGACCAAGCAGATCTCTCCCCAGCTTGAAGAGTAAGACATCTCTGTGGCAGGTGGCTTGCTTTTGGGTGTCTGTGCCAAGTTACATTTGTTCATGGTTGTGTAGTGTTTTCTGAAATTCTCCTTAGGTGCCCATAAGTGATATGAAAGGGCCAGGCTTTTAGAAACCTGAGATATGGTGAGTAATAATTATAGGAACCAGGAGCTTGAGAACCAGACTTCTAGGGTTCAAATCTTACTCCCTCAGCACGACCTGTGTGACCACAGCAATGCTGATAAGCCTCGTTCAACTTTACTTTTTTCCTGTGCAAAAGTTAAGTTGATTATTTCTTAGAGCAGCTCAGGTCAAGTGAGATATCCCAAGAGAAGTACTAAATGTGGACCTGGAGTGTAGCAGGTTCTTAGTGGACATTAATAAGAAAATGATATCCAGTGGTAAAATTATGAATTGCAAAGAGCCTGTGGAACTCCACTTTGTGTGACTTACTAGCTAGTAAGTTACAATGTGCTGCTTCTGCTCCAGCTGGAAGAACATAGTCTGCCCTTCCAGTGTTCCAATCAAAGCCACCATGGGCCAGATACAGAGGGAGGGGGCTATTTAAAGGAGAGAGGAAGGGTGCTGTCTGTCCACAAAGCACTGTAGTACTGAGATGCTGAAGGCAGTGGCTACTTCTAGACCACAAACCACTGGTGTGGTTTAAGGTGTCCCTCCTTACCTGCCCAGGTGGGCAAACAATGACACACCCAACTCGATCAGCTTTGACATATTGGTGACAGAAATGTTACCTTAGGGAGAGAGAATCAAAACCCTGATAGAGAAAGGAAGGAGATCCGAGTTGTGAAAAGCATGCTTGTAATCCATGTCTACCTCAGGCCTCGCTCTGAGGAACTTAATGCAACAGTTGGAGAACTGTACTTATTTTTTGAGGGTCTCATGTAGCCTGGGTTGACCTTGGACTTCTTATATGGTCAAGGATAATCTTCAACCTCTGATCCTTTTGCCTGTACCTTCAGAGTGCTGAGATTGCAGATGTGCACCGTCATGCCCGGTTTATATAGTGCTGAATATTGACCAAGAGCCTCGTGCGTACTTGGTAGGCATTCTGTCTGAGCTACATCCCCACTTCCTGGAGAACATTTTTGAAGATTTTTTTAATGTCTATGATGTTTTGCCTGCGTGTATGTATGTGTACCACGTACATGCCAGATTCATACAAGGGCCAGAAGAGGGCATTGGATCCCCTGGAACTGGAGTTACAGACTGCTGTAACTACCATGTGGGTCTTGGGAACAGAACTTAGGTCCTCCAAAAGAGCAACAAATGCTTTTAACCACTGAGCTATCTCTCCAGGCTAGAAAACTTTTTAAGACAATTCTGGACTGCTCAGTTCCAACTTCTACTCTCCCTGGGCCACGAGATTTTCAGCAGGGTTCTGCCAGAACAGGAAGTGACAGCAGCTGATCCCACAGCTGATGTGAAACTTGAGAGTCATATTGAGTAACTATGCATAGAACAGTCAGACCTGCTGGGGGAGGGAAGAGTGAGCAGGAGCCCAGAACTTCACTGTAAATCAAGTCCACACGTTGGCAAGGACAGCACTTTGACCTCATGGCCATTCGATTCCATTTCCCTTCCTGACTCATCATGGCCTTGTGTGTGAGGAGAGCAGAGATTGTTCCTCCCACTTTACAGAATGGTGTGGGATCAACGGACAGTTTGCTTACAGGTCAGGTCAGAAATCCATATTGTGTCTGAAAGTTGTTATGACCCTCAAAAACATGTATGATGCCTAAATACACAATACAATCCTTAAAATATAAAATTCAAAGTAAAGGGAATTAATTTATGTTTGCTAGTTCTGATGCTAAAAACAAACGTTCTTTGGTCATTTTTATAAAAGAAGTCACCACAGTTCATCCACCGTGAAAAAGGCTTTGTTTATGAAGTTTGAAGTAGTCAAGAAGTTGAAAGCCATGTATCTTTATTTAAAACTGTTTCTAATGTGAACCCCAAATTGCTTTAGTTAAAATTGATCCCAAGAAGTTTTGTGAGTGGTTCTAGACAGATGTGCTTGGAGAATTATAAAAAGCCATGAGGAGGTTAATTCACAAACGGGTTGGGAAGGGCTGTAGAGATAGCTTAGTTGGTAAAGTGCTTGTCACATGAGTATGAGAACCTGAGTCCAATCCCCAGAACCACATGGGAAAACCTACTCAGTGGTGAGTGCTTGTAATTCCAGTACTGGGGAGGTAGAGACAGGCACATCCCTGAGGCCCAGTGGGCAGCCTGGACTTGGTGAGTCCAGGTCAGTGAGAGACACTGTCTCAAAAAGTAAGGTGGGCAGCTCCTGAGGAACAGCACCCAATTTGGCCTCTGACCTACATACACACACACACACACACACACACACACACACACACACACAACCCTTCATACACACATGCATACACATACACTCACATACACAGACATACACAATTGGCAATTGAAAGTAATCACTGCAGGGGAGAAAAGCAAGAATTTTAGGAGCTGTGCCAGGAACCAGGAACAGAGACCAGTATACACATCTCTGATGATTTCATAACATGGTGAGGGACTTGCAGAAGTGATTAAGCCAAGGACCTTGGGGTGGCAACCTTCTCCTGGATTATCCAGGTGGGCCCTGACTATAATCATAAGGACCCTTAAAAGAGGGGGAGCAGAAGGAGATTTGACTACAGAAGTAGGAAGCATGAGTACAGAACAGGGGTGGAGGGCAGCCAGAAAGGAGTCACAAGGCAAGGAACACAGGCTACCCTAGAAGCCGAAAAAGATGAGGAAGCAATTCTCCCCTAGAGTCCTCCAGAAGGATCAGCCCTGGTGACACCTCACTTCAGTCCGGTAAGACAGATTTTGAACATCTAGCCTCCAGACCTATCAGAGGAAAAAAAATCTGTGTCCTGAGCCACTTATTTATGATGTTCATTATGGTGGAAGGAAGGCAGTCACACAAAGTTATAAAATGGATTTGCTTCAGAGGTCCCTAAGGCAGCTTCCAACCAAATTCTTTTTAGTTTTTCCAGAGCAAGATTGTCACACATTTATGGCATGTGGGTCTCTCCCTCACCTCGTGGGCTGTTGGCCACTGATCCACGAGAACAAAGGGAGCAGAAGCGATGAATGGGGTCAGGATGGCCAGTGAGCATGATGGAAAACACCTTCTGGGGAGGCAGATTCAGTGATACAGCTCCATTTATTCAGTGGGGATCAGGGAAAATATAGTGTGGAGGCAACAGCCAAAGCTTCAGCTGATAGGTGCTCATAGTATGCTTTATTTACATGTGGTAGGTGGCTCCTATCATCCAACTATAGGGAAATGCCTAATTATCATATAGAAACCACCTGGGGGTAGTTTTATTGCGAGTAACCATGCCAAAGGTCATGTTCTAAATAAGGTCAGGCATCCATGCTTGGAGGCACTTTCCAGGTAAGTCAGGCAGAGAATAGGAGGGCCCCGCTGAGAAAGGGAGTCCTTCCATATAGCACACATCTCCTTAGAGCTATCCAGACATGGTGGACTGCAACCTTAGGAGCAGGGTCCCCCAACAATGGCATCCTTATTTTGTGCCAAGTTCAAAAGCAGATGAATCTGTGGGGGTGGGGGATGCACAGAGTAAGAAGAGCTGAGGTCCGGAGGCAGACTATGGTGGTTTGAACGGAAAATGTCCTCATAGGCTCATGTTTGGTGGTGCTGTTTGGGGAGGTTATGAACCTTTTAGAAGTGGAGCCTTGGTGGAGGAAGTATGTCACTGGGGGGAAGACTCTGAGAGTTTATAGTCTTGCTTCATTTCTAGGTTACTCTCTCTGTTTCCTGTTTGCAGAGGAAATGTAGCTAGACAGCTTCCCACTCCTGCCACCTGTTGCCATGCCTTCCCTGCCATGATGGACTCTCCCTCTGGACCTGTAAGTCAAAATAAACTTTCTTCCTTAAGTTGTTTTGGGTCATGCTATTTTATCACAGCAACAGAAAAGTAGCTGATACACAGACCCACAGCAGTACTTCGTGCATTTGAACCATCTGGTTTCTTGTTAAAATGAAGACTCTGTTTCAAGAAAATTGAGTATGGCCCAGAATTCAGTCCTTCCCAAATGATATAATGTTGCTTGTCTTCAGACCACACTTTGATAACCTGCCTCTAAAGGAACATCTGTAGCTATGCTGAAGAGATCCCCCTTGAGCGAATCTGCCCTTAACTTGGTCCCCAGCTCTTCTTCATAACATTCCTTGTCAATTGTCAAATAGTGCTCACTCACAGCTAGAAGCTTGCCACTCATTTCTGTTCCCATCTGATGACCTGTACGATTTACCTAGATTAGCTCAGTTGTCTTGATCTTCTGCTAATGCTTTCCCAGGTAAAATAAACTACTCAGTATTCTAATCATATGATTAAGTGGATTACTTAGGCCAATGAATATGAGTGCAAAGAAAAATAAACCGAGCTCTTTCAGTGAAACCTAGGTGAATGGAATTAGAAAGAGAATACATGCAGATCACTATAAAAAATGTCAGCCCACGTGCAGGTAAGGGGCAGCAGAAAAGCCTCTACATGTGGAAGGATTTAAAAATGGACCTCCGTTTTCACTCTTACTCTAAAGAAACCAAACCTTTCCTGCCAGTGCCTCATGGATGCAGTTTGTATATGGAAAGCCACGAGAATGTGCCTCTGCTTTTTAAGTTAAAGTGTGAAAGATCAAGTGATTGCTGTCAGCCTCAGGGTGGTGGCCGGAGCTTGTGTACATTCCAGAACTCTGGCTTCACGTAAACAACACTTACAGTTTTTCCTGATGCTCTAGTCAAGCCTCTGCATGCAAACTGTCAGGCTGTGATTAATCTCTGGTCTTTTGCAGGGGAAAAGGCTGAAGCTCAAAAAGAGAGCAATGAACCGACTCAGGTTTAGAGCCAGTAAAACCTCAACATCCTGGCCCTGGGACAGATCAAGAGTACCTCCCCTTTGCAAAGGTGGCCTGGGTTATACAGAACATGTGAACTTGGATTAACATATATGTAATCATAACAGAAGCACTAAGGAGCACATAAAGAAATACTGCTGAATACACGTGTCAGGGAGAGGGAATGTGTATGTGTTCTTTAGCTATGAAAAAGAAACGAAAAAGATCAGCAGTGGTAAAATCTTACCAAGCTGGAGGAAGTTTGGGCAAAAAATAGAATGAAGGTTCTGATTTGACACAGCGCAAGAGACCATGCAGTTTCTCACCAATGTAAGTGCCACCTGAAGACACCATCACGTGGTGAAGGTTTGGATAAAGCTCTACGCATATATCTGTGCATGCATATTCTTTCTCAATCTGTGAAAGACAATTCAAACTTCAGTTTAAAATAATATTATGAAGCAAAGAGATCCATATTACACATCTTCTGAGTTGCCTCGAGAGAGAAAGATCTTCACCTAAGCTCCAGAGAAGCACAAAAGAAATTTCAAACAGACCAAGGAGTCCGGAAGCCTCCCCTTATCCAAATGACTCACTGTAATGTCCCTGTCTATCTCGAAGTGTCTTAACAGAATTTTCACAAGGTGGGCACAGAGGCATGTGCCTTTAATCCCAACACATGGAAGGTAGAAGCAGGTGGATCTCTGTGAGTTTAAGGCCAGTCTGGACTATATACTGAGTTCTAGGCCAGCTGGGGTTATAGGGAGACCCTGTAGTAGGAGAAGAAGAAAAAGAAGAGGGAGAGGAAGAAGAGGAGGAGGAATAAGAATTTTTGTAGTATCAGAATAGACACTACAGAAACACTTGGATACTTACTGAAGGGTCTCCTTCTCCATGATGTCATCTTTCTTTCTTCTGAAATAGGTTACAACGGACAGTGAACACCGTAATTCAATAAGAGCAAAGATGCAAGCTATCCCCTCTGGGCCAAGCTTCCCAACCACACTCCTTTCTTTCTCTACTTTCCTCAAATAGACAATACTCTCCTCAATGGAGATAAAGAAAGATAAGGAGGAGCAGAGGACTTGGGAAGGGATGAGCATGTCCAGGATCTTCATGAATTTGGGGGTAGAACTGCACTGAGGGATGAACACAAGCAGAAGGGACAACAGCTCAGAGCATGGCTCAGAAAAGGCTGCAACACCGATAGGAAAGTGCAGAGAGGGCCCTGGGCTCAGAAATGGCAGGAGTGACTGACTGAACCAGAGGGGGTTCATTCTCCTAGCCGCCTCTTCTCACTTGTTCAGATGATAGTGACTTTTATGCTCCAACCTAGAGTCAGAGAACTACTTATCTGTATGATCAGGGGGCAATAGGAGAATAGTGTTTTATCTCAGTGCTATATGCTGAACCCAGCTCAGTTGTTTTCCATCTTACCCATCAATATAAATGCACAACAAGAAGTCTCCAAGTGATGTGGCTCCAGCATGATCAGTTCTGGGCTCCCAGGTTGCAATTTCAGCTTGATTAGTTCAATGTGTCAGCACTCCCTACGACCACAAGAGGGAGGCAGCAGGTCCATCCTTCACCCAGACAGGAAGCCAGCTAAACTAAGTCTGAACAGTACTTGCATTAGTCCCCCAGCATCTCTTCCAAAAGCAAGAACTCTTTGGCCAAAAGCCCCCTCAACAAACCGTCTACCAGCACCTCACTGGCAAGAGAAATGAGATGTTTGCTAGGCAAAGGGAATTGTGTTAGAGCCGTGCTTCTCAAACTTGAGCACATATCACAATGACCCAGAACTTGTCAAAATACCACCTGAGGTCTGGGGCTGTCACTCAGTGGTCATGTGCCTCCCTAACATGCCGGAGGCCCTAGGTTTAATCTTAGCATCCAAAACAACAAGGAAAACAAATATCATTGGATTACGGGGCTTCATCCCAGACTTTCCAGTAAGTGTGGGACAGGGCAGAGGGTAGATGAGCAACTCTACACAGTTCCTTGACAGTGCTGATAGCGCTGGTTTGAGAACTGTATCTGAGAAGCAGGGAACCAGCAGTGAAAGGGCCCACCCTCTTCCGGGGTTGTCAGAGTACCGTCTTCCTGCCGCAGGTTTCAGGTTATGCTCTGTGGTGTGCACATCCTGCTCTCGTGCTCAGATCTTAGTCATTGCTCTTGGTCAGGGAAGCTATGATTGTAACCATAAGAGCTGAATGCTGAAATACTCAAAAATGGCCTCGGGAGAGGAAGCGACAAGACACTCTGCTGTGTGCCCATCCAAGTGGATGAGGTTTTCCTTTTCATCTGTTTTACTGTTGTACGAAAAATTCTTTTGCAGTGCATTTTTTCGCATTAAAGAATTTTCTCAACTTTCTTCTTTTCCTCAGGCATTTCTTTGCATTGAGACCAAGGATGGTCTTTCAAAGATGCCAGTAACTGAGTTACATCATCAGAACGAAGTTAACAAAATAGTGACTTATGACTTGCACCAAAATTTATCTTAGGAAGGCCCTCTTCCCCATTGGAAAAATGTCTTGAGAAGGACTAGGGGGAAAGCTTGCCTCTACTCCTCCCCAAGTCACCATGAAGTCTAGTACCAGCCCCTGAGAATGGGTTGAGCAGCCAGCAGACCAAGGGTGTAGCATTGAACCTCCTTGAACAGACAACAGGGAAGGAAGGGGGAGAGAAATAGGTGCCTTTGAGAGGGACAAGGAAAGCTGCATTCTTTGTGAGTAATTTTGTTGTGGTGGAAACTAAAAAGCTAAGTTTCAAGCATGACATGGCCTAACCCAGGCAGCCCAGAAGGGAGCAGGAGGCAGAGGAACCACAAGAACTGTGTTAGGCTGGCCAGCACTGGAGACATGAGCAGAGGTCTTGGCTTTTATCCATCAAATGCCAGTTATTACACAGTTGAAGGCATTTTCCCCTGCATCTCAGGGAAGATCCACCCTAGCTGGCTCCTACTTACAGAACTAGGAAAAGCAACCAAGTTTGTATTAGGGAGAACATAGTTCAGCCTATTGAAATCACTAGTTCACTAGGGATTTGAACCTAAAAGGTCTGCCATCTACGTGCTGCAGAGACACACTGGAAGCCTGTAGAATGAGGCAACCTCTGTATCCAGAGCCATTTGGGCTGGAAGTCACTGAAGGCCCCAGCTCACTGTGTGCTCAGAGGGAGCAACTCTGAGAGAACCTAGGCTAATATTCATCCATAGAGCGAGCCAGAAAAGCTAACTCTGACCCACCGCAGGGGCTGCTAGTAAGCAAATAAAAGATTAATAGTTATTTTTAGCCAGATTCTCTCCATAGTCATTATTTCATTCACCATCTGAAGGATAGAGACCCATTCAGACGCTACTTAGATTCCATTAGGCTCTGGTCATCATTCACTCAATACTCAGGAATTAATCTGAAGTTCTGCCATTAGTACAAAATTATTATTATTATATTTGCTCAGGAATTTAATGGATTCTTTTCATCAATTTCTTTTCTTCTAACATTCTTATATAATTCAAGTCTGTGTCCTTTTATTTAAATGCATTTTCCTTTCTCTTCACAACCCCAATACTTCATTATTTTTTCCTTCCTTTCTATGGCCACTTCTCCTTTTTCGTTTATAAATTATCTGTTTGACTATTTGCTGACCAAACATAATATCAAACTCATACAATCTGTCCTGGGTAACTAGGTGCTTCCTTTATAGATCAGATGGATAGATTTGTCACAAGATTCTCTGAAGCCCCTCTCAGAAAGATAATACTATTACCTTAAAGAAAGTCATTATTTAACTTATTATGGAAAAATAAAACATGATGAGAAACGCATTGGCCATTTAGTCTCATAATCCAAAGTTCAATTGAATTCTGTTCTCTTTGTCTCCCAGGAGGACCACGAGGCAGGGCAGATATCCACGGGCAGCTGGCCTCTTGTTACATTTGTCTTCCTGACCCTCAGGGATAGGGACCATGTGGCTGGCCTGGGGAGGCAAAGTGGGACTGAAACATCACATGCTAACTTATCAAATTACAGGACGTTCTGAGCTTGGCTTTATCTGCTCCTAATTATGACCCGACGGAGCCAAGTTTACTGTTTCTCTGCATCCAAAGCTTTGAGACCATTTGGCACAGGGAAAAAATCTTGCTTCTTAGCTCCCTCTGCTGGACTTTGAGAAAGCTATTTGTTTCCTTGTGGATCCTGTACTCCCTAGGGGATCCTATGCTTCTTCCTGACACACAGGGGCTGACAGGTTCACTGCAGGAAAATCCGCCCTAGCTTGTCAAGGACCCCAGAGAACCACATGAAGAAATGGAAGAGGGACTTTTCCAGTGGTAAGGGCAAGTTAAACTCAGGGTTTCGCTCCATACAGAAAGGAGCCTATGGCAGGAGCTGGCAGGCTCATGGGTTCAAGCTGCACTTCCTTGTTAGGAGCCAATGTCCTGAAAGTGTGTTTTATATTTAACACAAATTATGGTTACTACTGTTAAAACTAATGTCTCTTTTGCAGATAAGAAGGTGAATGGAGAAGAACTAATCATTAGCCTCATTCAACATCCTTGTTTGTTTAAACAGCATCTCTAGCCCTACTTTCTTGGTAGAAAAGAAAAAGAAAAAAGGAGAAAATCAAAAAACAATTCTATGAGTTCTGTTATTCTTCTTTCACAATTGGCAGCCCTTTGAAAGATTCTCAAGTACCAATAAGAGCAGTTCAGAGAGACAAATCAGTTCCCAGAGGCCTTGCTGCTTGCTCACGTCTTCCCTTTAAGAGTTTTGCTGATGTCATTTCAGTCTCTCTGATTCTGGTAAAGCAGTCAGTCACATGGCTACCCAGTGACAGAAGGGTCCCAACTCCCAAGCTGCTCATGACTATCCATCTTATGGGGTGGCTTTGAGAGGTCAGGCTAGGACACTGAGGTCTGTGAATCAAACATGTTAAGAGAAGTGATCATGCTGCATCAGCTCAGAGGTTGGGTCTCACTGAGCAGGACACAACTTAAACTCAAACTCCATTTGCCTAGGAAGAGTTACATCAAGGAAAATGGCTGTCAGCTTCTAAACCACGTCCATGACCTTGACA
Organism: Nannospalax galili; assembly: GCF_000622305.1. NCBI lineage: Eukaryota > Metazoa > Chordata > Mammalia > Rodentia > Spalacidae > Nannospalax > Nannospalax galili. The sequence goes on from NW_008350959.1 coordinate 796,359, forward strand.
GCCCCAAGCTGAGGGTTACTGTTATAGATCCTGAATTCCCCCAAGATCTCAGTCAAGATGATCTGCCATGTCAAATGAGGCTCAGTAACCATGAAGCATGCATTCCAATTCTGTTTCATACTTCTCATGTATACTTTACACTTTAGCTTCAAGATGTTAGGGTATTAATTTCAGTTAAATAATGTCCAGAAATCAAATAGCCTGGCTCTGACCCAGCCATACTGTTCCTCTAGCCCAGGGATTTCTGGAAGTTCACGTGGGCCTCATACAGGGAAATGTCACTACTAAGGCATCCACATGGTTCTATAAGCACCACACCAACTCCAAATCTCTACTGCACATAGCAATCCTGACTTGTGACCCCATCATTCCACCAGGCAGCTCCTGCCCTGCTCCAGCACAGTTCATTCAGGAAAGACCACTGCTACTGTCCTGGGATATCCTGCTACAAACAGTCAGCCACGGGGCACCAGAGCTTTGCTCTGGTGAAGAACGAAGGAGAATGGATCCTTCCATGTTGTCTTGCACACCACATGAAGGATCTCATGCTGGATTGCTTGAACCTACACAATTCCCCGATTTTCTTTCAGTTCTACTCAGCACTGATGCGGCATCTGAGCTAAGGACAGATTTCAGTAGCAGCAGTTGAATTCTTTCAGTCTCTGCTCCCCTGGGGAAACACAGCCTTCAACAGCCTTAGAGTCCTCTGTCAGGCATCACTTCCTACAGCAGGCTCCTTTCAGACAGTCCCACCAGTTCACTGGAAATACCCAAATGTGCCCGAACCCCAGCAGGATGCAAACTTGAATCTCATAGACACACCTAGCACCAATCAGAAGACCCCTTTTCTCAAAGCAAATCTGTCAGGTCTGTTCACCAACCAACCAGACATATCCGAACTCTTCACAGAAGGCTGCACGACCAGCTGCACTTTCCAGTTTGAAAATGTTTTGCATTAGCAGAGGTGTTTTCCCCCAAAGGATCTTAGAAAATGCAAAACAGCATCAGATGTTCAAAGTGCAATTGAAATCATCGCATTTTAATGACTATTTCTAGGACTTCATTTTCAGAGTAGTGAGACTGTAGAGAGGCATGTATGTGCAATGTCAAGAACAGGAAAGGTCAAATGATTTTTAAGTATTTTCATTTTGTAAGAATCATAATAATAAACAACAAAGTGAAAATGAGAATTGACTTTAGGATGTGCCTGCTGTAATTGACGACAAAATCACAAATCTCAAGTTCTCTCATATCTAATATTTTAAGATTTTTTTTAAAGATGTAGAAGCTGGGCATGGTGGCACACACCTTAATCCCAACACTCAGGAAGAAAAGGCAGATGTCTGAGATGGAGGCCAGCCTGGTCTATATAACCAGTTCCAAGCCAGCGGGGACTTTTTGTCTCAAAAAGACAAAAGTAAGTCAGTAAGTAAATAGATAAATAAATAAATGAATAAATAAATAAATAAATAATAAATGATGTAGGAGTGTGCATATTATTTCATGTCATTGGTAACAGAATTTGAGACTCTTGATTTTATTGAATTTGTGATTTTCGCAGTCATACAGAAAGGTTACCCTCGTTTGTCACTGATTAAACCACACCTCCTCAGGCTTCTCAGCCATTGTAACTGGCCTTACTGCAGATATACCTCCTTCTCTTCTCACCTCCTTCCTCCTGTCCCCAGCACCCCCTCCCCTTCCTCTCCTCCTTCAGGTTCCTTCCACGCTCCACATGTGCTTCTGACAAGCCTTGAATCACATCGGCTCTTTATCCCTTGGTGTGCTTTATGCCAGTGAGTCATATCCTTCACAGATACTTGGATTCTAATGCTTTGTCTCCAACTATGTACTAAAATCTTCTTCTTCTTCTTCTTCTTTTTTTTTTTTTGGTCTTTTTGAGACAGGGTCTCCCTGTAGCCCCA
>NW_008350959.1:798443-819841 GCF_000622305.1 Nannospalax galili
TCACTATGTAGACCAGGCTGGCCTTGAACTCACAAAGATCCACCTACCTCTGCCTCCCCAGTGCTGGGATTAAATTCTAGCTTCAGCCATCCAGGGGATGTAGGCAAAGCTAATTTGAAAACCTTCCGTTCCATGCCCTTGAAATCTAATTCACCTCTTTACAATTTCTATGAATCAAACATTCTCTTGGGGTATGTACTTGTATCATGAACTTGGACTCAGGAGTCAGCACTCTTTTTTGAGCGTAGTAAGAGTTGCTGAAGGGGTGTTATATTCCACACGACCTCTACCATCTCCCGTGCTCCATTCCACCTTTCCCTTTCTGTCTGAGCAGGAGTTGGGCAGGCTGCTGGAACACAACCAAACAGATGACATTCTCTACATACCATAAAAGCAATGAAGGTGATGTACTTGTAGTCTAAAGAGTGACCTAGCTCCCAAGGAGAGAGGTGGCATCAGCATTCACCAGCATTGGCTGCTAGTTGGAAGCGCTGCTTCTCTTTGAAGAAGCTTTTATTGTTTAGGAAACATGAATACAATTGCTTCTCCACCACAGCCCCAACTCTAGTTAATATCTCCTGATTTGAAGAAAAGGCCAGACAACCAAAGAGCCAGTAGAAACAGTTCAAGACAATACAAATTTCCTCCTTCAAGGATCGTCCTTCTCAACTCATCGTGAAACAGCTGAAGCATCCTCTCAGAGCTTTCTTCTCAGTGTCTTCAACGCAGATGAAGTTATTCCCTGGGAATAGTCTCTCTCCCATCCTCAGCTCCCAGAGTAAAATGTAAGAAGTCCTGCGGCTTGGCTTCTATGCTTACCACCCCACTCCTAGCTAGATTCATTCTATTTCATCTTCAATTTTGAGTATGCATTCTCTAGCTAGTATTTTGTTTTCTACAAAATAGCCCTCATAATAATGAAAAGCACCCCCAGGGAGGCAGTGGGAAGGAGCAGAATGGGAGAGTAAGAAGGTCAAAGGGAAGTGCCAAGTCAACAATTTGAATTACAGCTTCCAATATACTGGACATTTGGAGATAGTTCAGTTGTTAAAGTGCTTCCTACATAAACATAAGGACTTGATTTCAATCCCTAGCACCCATGTGAAAGCTAGGCATGATGCCATGTTTCTGTAACTCCACTACTTGGGAGCAGAGACAGAAGGATCCCTGAGGTTGCTGTCCAGGTAGCCTAGTGAAATTGGTGAGTTCCTGGCCAAGTGAGGGACCTTGTCTCAAAACAAAACAAAACAAAACAAAACAAAACAAAACAAAACAAAACCAACATGAACACATACACAAAAACCTCCAGGATATTTTTTATGGACAAGAGGAGGGACAAGGGGGTTGCCTTAGCAGTTAAGAGGACTGTCTGCTCTTGCAGAGGACCTGGGTGGTGGCTAACAACTGTCCATAAACTCCAGTCCCAGGGGATCCAACACCCTCTTCTGACTTCCTCGGGCATTGCATGACATGAATGCACTTACATACATGCAGGCAATACACTCACACACATAAAATAAAAATAATAAATAAAATATAAAAAAAGAGGAGGGACAAGGGGAAGGCTGGGGGAGGGTCAGATGAATATTGACTCGGTGACTTACTTTCAGAGCTTGAAATCCTTTATTCTGTGCTCTTCTGGCTTTTATGTTGATGAAAAACCTGGGGTTTCTGCCTTTTCTCATACTACTTTTTGGGATTGTTTTTTTACTCTGTAGTTTTTACACACTGACTATGCTGTGTCATGGTGAGTTTCTTCTCTGGTTGGATCTATTTGGAGTTCTATATACATCTTGTATTTAGAGGTCTACTTTCTGTAAGTTTGGGAAGTTTTCTGCTATAATTTTATTCAACAGTTTGTCTTTTCCATTTGATTTTATCTCTGCTCTTTCTATGCCATGAATTCTCAAATTTGGCCTCTTCAGTGTATTCCAGGATTCTTGGAAATTTCATTCGTGCACCTTGATTTTTTTCCCCCATTCACAGATGTTTGTATTATCTCAAATTTATCTTTGATCCCTGAAATTCCTTCTGAGTGGTCTATATTTATGATGGTATCTGTTATGATTTTTATTTGATTGACTATCTCCTTCATTTCAAAGTGTTTCTATTTGGCTCCTTTTCAATGTTTCAATCTCCTTGTTGATTTTTTCCTCAATATTTTAGACTTCGGGCTCCAATTTGGCATTTCATTCACTTTGGAGTCTCTCTTGTCAAGGTCTTAGACAGGTTTCCTTAATTCATTCATCTGTTTTGTCAAATCTTCTACATAATCATTAGTTCTTTTAAAAAGTAAGACTCTGAATTTTTTTTCCAGACATTTCCACTATCTATAGTTTCAGATTCCCTTTTAGGGAGCTGGTCGGTTTGTAATGGGTCATAGGTGGTGATTATGTCATATTCTTTGTGTTTCTTTGTCAGTGTTTTGCACATCTGTTGGAGTGGGTTTGGTTTTCAGTTTTGACTTCCCCTTCTCCAAAATCTATTTGGATGTTTTGCTTTCTGTGTTCTTCTTAGAGAGATGTCTGCATGAGGTTTAACTATGAGGGCTGGTGAAGCTTGGTGTTGACTGTCAAATTTAGCCACTCAGGTGATCCTATCTTGGCTATGGGTCAACAGGACCAATGTGGGCTGCACACCAAGGCCCAAGGCAGCTAGTTAGAATAAAAATCTTGATCACCCCTTGGATTCTGTGAACCTGCTGGGGGCAGGAGCCACTGAAATCTGTGTACTACCTGGGGGCTATAGTTAGAGTCAATGGCTAGAAGTAACCTCTGGGACCACAGCAGTATAGACTCCTGGTCCTGAAGTGACCACTGGAACCTCAGAAGTCAAAATGAAGACCTACACTGAACTTAGAGACCATGGGAGCCAAAACCCAGTCTCTCATGGGATTCTGGACACACCACAGTCAAAGCTCAGGCCCTGTACTGACCTCTGAAGCAGAAGGCCTGGTCCCAGGATGCTCCCAGGACTCTCCAGAGCTGGGGGTCTAGTCCCGATGTGCTCTCTGGACCCGCATGAGAAGAAGGGCTTGTTCTCCCATGCTCTCTGATCCTGTGGGTTCTGGAGGCCTGGTCTCATGATGCTCTCAGGATCTACCAGAGCTGGAGGCCCGGACCAAAGATTCTGTTTCTGAAGAGGTTAGAGGCCTAGATGTCTGGAATTCTCTGGACCCACTAGATCTGGAAGCTTAATGAAGACAGAGAATTCAAGGCCAGCCTGGGCTGTATGATGATATCTTGCTCATAAAGCTACGGACCAGAGATGTATATCAGTGGTGGATCTCTTGCCTAGCATGACCAAGGTTCTGGGTTAGTTCTCAGCTCCCCTTCATTGAGGATCAATGGGATCCTCCTCATGAGGATCGAATGGGTCTCCATTCCAGCCTGGGAATGGAGACGGAGAAGATAGAGATCACCTAGGTGTAACTTTCAGCTGGCTGGAACATATTTTTCACAGTGGAAGCTCATACAAGGTTGTACAATTTAAGTGAAGCCCTATTACATTACTCAAAGTGGAAAGACTCTTCAATGCAGTTTCCAAAGGAGTCTTGCAGAGAGAAACAGGCAAATGGGTAATAACTTTGTTTCCTGCCCGTGCACACTCATTACACCACAAACAGGCAGACTGTCTGCCTTACCAATTGGTAAAACGATATTCCCCATGAGAATCAGGAGAACATCTCAGAGATTGTTAATGCAACGTTCAAAATCAACTGCAACAGAACTAAGTTCTTACATGGGTCAATAAAGAGGATCCCCCTTTTTCATTAAAAAGAAGGTAAAGGCTGTTGAGCCCGTCTCTTTTCAGGTTCTCTTCTGTGGAGCCAATGACTGAACAGCATTTTCCCTAGCCTCTCGGTCCATTCCCCTTTCCAATACATTCCCCTTTCCATGATCCAAAAACAGCACAAGAGGCCATGGTTAGGGCAGGTAGGAAGAGGTCCTGAGGAACAGTGCTTCTGAAAAGCTCTATGATTTACCTACTCTCCCCAAAATGGATACCCTAGCCCCAGGACCCTGAAAATAGGCCATACCCACGATTTATCGTCTTATAGTAGTGGGAAAATCAATGATCAGGAGTTGAAAGACCAGAGTCTTATTCCCAATGTCAACCAATTGCCTGATCTTTGCCTCAGCGGCTAATCTCTGTAACATGCTCCTCAATTTAAAAACAAAGACTGGATGAACTGTCTCCAAGATGCCTTCCTATTCTGAGACTGGGCATCATGAGTTATGTAGAATAAATGAATTTTCATGATCTAAAATTCCCAAGGTTTGAACTTGGCAGTGACCTGGCATGCAAAGCCAATAGCTCATTGTCTAGAAAGGGCTTCCTATAATGTCATTGATAAGTAGGAAATAACATCTCAAAATTGCTTTGGCAGGCTGGCATGTTGGTTTAGCAGGGGCAGGGTTGGGAAGGAGATTGTCACCAAGCCTGATGACCTGAATTTGATCCCTGGGACCCAGAGAGAACCAACTTTAGCAAGTTGTCTGACCTCTACATGTGTACATGCTATGGCATGAATACACACACACACACACACACACAATGAAAAAATTAGTGTAAAAACTGTAATTTCTTTGGGATACAAGAACAATATGAACGTGCAAGTTCATCCACTGAGGTCTAGTCAGCCTATCTAGAGTCCCTCCCTTTAAGAAGGTCAGCTCTTCTTCACCCAGCAGTAATCAATAATTATTTGACTAAGATTGGGGCCTGCTGTCCATTTCCACAGTTCTGTGCTGGGGTTTTGTCTGCTTGACTTTGCATGGTTCTTGCGCCTGCTGACACCATTGCTGTAGGTTCATATGAGAAAGGTCCTAGGAGCTTGTAGTATTCCATTTCCATATGGTCATGCACCTCCCCCCTGGCTCTTACAATCTTTCTGCTCCCTCTTCCTCAATGGTCTGTGCCTTGAGTGGGTGGAGTTCAATATGAGTCCTGTCCAAGGACCCACACTCTGCAGACTCTTACTCTCTGTATTTGTGACCTTTTGTGTTCCTGGCCCTCTGTTGCATGAGGGAGATTCATTGATATAAATTAAGACATGCTTTAGTGTTCTCTTAACCCTTTGTTCTATGTTCCATGAGCCTTAGGTGTAGAGGTTGCATTGTAGATGTGCCATTTAGGCTTAGGCAATCTCTGTATATGACCAGTTGTGGAACTCTGTGGTAATCACCGTCTGTTGCAAAAGAAGCTTCTTTGATGAGTGATGACTGGGATACTTGTCTGTAAATATAAGGATACATATTTTTCACATAGTAAGAAATTACATTTGTCTAGGGATGTGACAGCCTTGGAGTTTTCTCTAAGATCTATGACCTCTCCAGCCATGTGTATTTGGCTATGTCTACAGTACCACACATGAGTTCCCTCCCATTGTGTAGACTTTAAGCCCAATTAGGTAGATGTTGATTATCCCAAGACAAAAGTGCCACTACTGTATCAATGCCATTTGCTGTACTAGTCATTTATGTGGTTATTTGGTCTTGAAGCTGGAGTTGGACCACTGATTGTTGTTCTCCCTTAACAGCTTTTGTAGTGCTCTCCAAAGCTATGAGAGCTAGCCTTCAGGGGAGGTGACTTCCAGGTCAGTTCCAGCTCCATTGCTCCAAATCCTGTGCCTGAAGTATGTCCCATCTTCAGCAATTGGGTCTTACCTTGAAGCTCTGGGAGGCAATCAAGGGCTGTATCAATAGTCTGTGTAATTTGGGGAGCCTCTTGGACTACCCTGGCCAGAACTCAAAGGAAGGTTTCTTTAATCTGGCACTGTTTCTTGTTATTTCTTCAGCTATACACATGGATTCATGTAGAGCTATTATATGTGTAATTTTTCAGAAGGTTTTTGGACTAATATGATTCCCTCTGGTTTTTTACACAAACTAGGCATTATTTATCTTTAATTTTAATTATCTAGAAAACTGCAGGAATTTTAGGAGGAAACTGGTATATTTTTCTGAGTCCATAAAGTGTTTTGTTTTAGTCTTTTATATAGCTAAAATGCAGTTGCATTAAAAAATTATTTTACTCTTCTAGTCAGTTCTGTATCTCATGTGTGTGTCATAGTATGGCTGAGGAAACTTGAATAAACCAAAAGAATATAATAAAATATTTCTCTTTAAATGCTAAAAAATTACTTATTATCTTTATTTCCCTTTTATTGAATTTTTATGAATTTTATACAATCTATTTTTATCATATTTAGATACCCTTCCCTATATGAACCCCCATTACTATCCCCACCCAATTTCATGTATTCTAAAAAATATATATTATATGTCATATATATTATATATGGCCTATAGAGTCAAATTTGTGTTCTCAGTTGTTGATTGGTGTGTATTCTGGTTAACCTACCAAGAGTCACAACCTTAAAAGAGACTGACTCTCCCTTTCCCAGAAGCCATTGGTTTCTAATAGTTTCTCAGGTAATATTGGGGTTTCTTACTCACTTCTCCATGTCTATACTGGGAATTTGTTCAGCTTGAGCTTATGGGGAACTTGTACATGCTACCACTATTGCTGTAAGTTCATAGGAATAACTTCCCGGCTGTCTGGAAAACTATGTTTCCTTGTGGTCATCTGCCACCTTTGCCTCTGACAATCTTTCCACCACCTCTTCTACTATGATCCCTGAGCCTTTGGAGGCAGTTTGATGTAGGTGTCCAAATCAGGGATAATCCCTCTTCAGTCTCTTATTCTCTGCTCATTAGCCAGTTGTAGATTTCTGTGTTAATCACTATCTGCTGCATACAGAAGCTTATTTGGTGAGAATTGAGAGATGCCATCAATTTATGGATATAACAACAAATTATTTTAATACTATTTTGATTTATCAGAGTAATGATATTAGGCCTTCCCCTACATACTGTGACTTGTTTAACCACGGGGTCTTAAGCCTGATATCAGTGTCAGGTATGGACTCCATCTTATGAAGCAGACCTTAAATCTTTGATTGGTTACTCTCATAATATTTATGTCACTGTTGTACCAAAGGTCATATATTGCCAAGCTAGATGTTGTTGAATCACACAAGATTCACAGGTGGGTAAAGTTAATGATTAATATTTTTCTTCTGGTAGCATGCTTAGTACCTTCCAGCACTATGAAAGCTTACCAGTAGAGATGAAGTTTTGAAGTTAGTAACAGCTTGATTTCTCTTTGTTCTTTTCATGGTTTCTGTATGTAGTATCTTCAGCAATAGCATCTTACCATCAAGTTCTGGTGAGTAACCAAGAGAAGAGTCAATAGCCAGTATTGTTTGAGTGTCTATGGAACCCCCGGTCACCAGCTTCAAATGAGGAAGGTGTTCATCCTTGGCACAGGGCTTTTATTTTGCTAACCTATGGTGTCTAGTAGGGACAATGTCCCTTTTGAATAAGGTGATTCCTTTTAATCAACATTATATATACATATATATGTATATATGTGTGTACTTGTATCTACATAGGCCCATATGTTTCATATTACCAAATTCAACTTTGTAGTATTTTATTCACTTCTGTCTGAATTGATGATGGACCTCAGTCTATAATTTTCTTTTATTGTACTGTCTCTGTTAGATTTTATTATCATAGTTATGCTAGTCTTAAAACTGGGAGTTATTTAATTTTTTTAAATGATATGACGTAATTAAGCTTTTTCCACTTCCTTTTTGGTGGGTCCCTTTCGATAAGTTGTATCTACCTGTGCAAGCAACCAGAGCTGTTGTGCTTATGATTATATCATGATTGTCAGCAGGTCATGTTCAGAAGGCAGCTTCCCAAAGGACTCCTCCCTACCACCAGGTCTTACAGTCTTTCCACACCCTTTTCTGTGATGTTCTCTTTGGGTCACTTTGTTTTCTTTGTTAAGAAAAGGGGCTTCTGTTACTGCCTTTTATTTCTCATGATACTGCATTATACAATGTAGCAGGAAAATTTATTCATAGAAATTGACAAGCTGATTCTAAATTACACAGAAATAAAAATGTTGTAATCACATAAAACAATGTCCAAAAAGAAGAACATTTTCTAACGTCAATACTCATGACATATAAAGCTGCAGTAATCAAGACAAAGTAGTATTGGCAGACAAGCAGATAGGCACATGGGGACGACAGTACCCAGAATTCATGCCATACATCTCTGATCAATTAACTGCTAAGAAAGCACCAAGGCAGCTCAATGAATGAAGGATAATCCTTATCAATAGATACTGCTAAAGAAATTGGATGTTCATATACACAAAAAAGGAAGAAAGAGAAAATAAACCTGGTCCTTAGTTCATAACATAAACAAAACTATAAAATGCCTCACAGACTTAAATGTAATACCTAAAAATCATACAACTTTTGTTTAAAAGTTAGAGAAGTACAAACTTGTTGCAGCCAACATGGAAATCAGTATAGAAATTCCTCAAAAATCTAACCGAAGCTCTCCCCATGATCTAGCCATACCACCCTTTGGGTCATTTCAAAATATTTTATTTGTTATTTTTATTGCATTTGTATGAGTCTATTACCTGCATGTGTGTCAGTGCACCCATCATGCAGTGCCTACGGAAGTTAGAAGAGGGTGTCAGATTCCCTGGAACTAGAGTTATGAATGGTTGTTAGTTGCCATGTGGGTGCTGGGAATCAAACCTGGGTCCTCTGAAAGAGCAGTCAGTACCCTTGACCACTGAGCCATCTCTCTAGCCCCATTGGTTCATTTTTAAATGTTCTGTTTAATCTCCAATCTTTGGAGAGTTCTTTTAGCTATAATATTAGTATTCATTTGTAATTTAATTACATTTGTCAAAGAATACGTTCTGGATAATGTTGGTTCTTTAAAATTTATTAAAACTTATTTTATGGGCCAACACATGGTCTATCTAGGTAAAGTACTTGAATGTGTGTTTTTCAGTTGGTGGACACTTAAATTTTTACAATATATTGCCATAATTTGTTCATAAAAAAGTTTTCCTGTTGCTGAAATATTACTCTCTTCACATCAATAGCCTGCTCTCACGATGATATCCCTCTTTCATTCTTCACTATTACAGTCCATTCTACACATAATTGAGAGGGAACGTGTTTATTTGGGCCACTGTTTTACTCGAAACTTCCCACTGACTTCCTGAATACTGAGAATAGCATCCACAGTCCTTGGGGGCCATTAAAGTCCTGTTCCACCTGCTCTGCTCTGTTCACACTCAACCACCCACCCTGGCCTTCCACTCTTTCTCATTTCAGGGTTTTTACTTTTGCTATTTCTTCAACCTGGAAGTTTCCATCCCATGTATCAGAAGTTTCTTCACATTAAGATGTCTGTTCACATGTCACCTCTAAAGAGAGCTTCCTTAACCAGTACTCAGGAACAATCATCATTCCAAATTGCTCAGTCCTTGTTTTTTTTCTTCATGCTAAGGGCTCTTTCAGGCCATATGGTTTGTGTATGGGCCTGAAAAGTCCTATAGAAATGGTTTAAGTCTATCCAGAAAGACTGGCTACCAAGGGTGGATTCTGGCCTCAAGGCATCTCAGTAGCAGTTGCTGAAGTAGAGTTTAGTCCCATTGGATAGTTGGCTTCTTGCAGTTTATCATGTATGTGCCCGGAGTGGCCAGTTTACATGCATGTCTACTTGGACTAGAAGGTAGGTACCAATAAGATGCCAGCTTGGTAGACACCTTGCTCTGGATCACAGCAGAGTCAAGACATAAGGCTCCTGACATGCACTATTACAACATCTACTTTGTAGGATATTTACAACCAATATCTATGAAACCTTACAGAAGATAAGCCTTTCTAAACACTTCCTTTTGGCCTCTCTTGCTATAGCTTCCACCTAGTCCATCTGGTCTCCTTTGATGCTTGCCTTGGCTGAGTTATATCTGATATTATTCCTCCATTCTGTCCTCTGTGTTTTATCATATTGCTTTGTCCTAACACAGAGACTGAAAGCATGCTCATGCTTCTCCTGAATGAAGAAGAGAACTTCAAGAGAATTTCTCTCATTCACTTATTAGAATGAGCATCCTCTCTCAGGCAGTAGCTGCTGTGGGGAAAATAAGAAAACTTTGTTGCTCTGCCAGTGCTGCTCACAGCTGTAGGACTTGGAGAAGATGAAGCATCATAACTTATAATTGTGATTTCTCTAGGGCTTGAGGGGCCCTCTGGAGGCAAGAGTGAGGTCATGAAGAAAATCTGCTCAGTGTTACCACATCTGGGCTCCCATGGTTGAGGGTCAGAGAGACACTGGGAAGAGCATTTGGCAACAAATCAGAGGAGCTTGTCTCTTTTCTATGCTGTCTGCAGCCGTCTGTGAGGCCTCCCTGGACCTCAGGCTCCAAATCCATAAAGGGCCATGCCTCCAGTTAGACATGATGTGTTGCTATATGTGTCTCTGATTCTTCCTAAATCAATGGGACATTTACATTTTAACAAAGAAAATGAAAGCAAGAGAGGAAAAGTGGCAATAAAGTTTGGAGTTTGGAAACTAGAAGGGCTTAGCTGTCCAAGAAAGCTAAATCCTAACATTCATCTTGGAAGGCTGCATTGTGTTTATGCCACAGAATCTCCAAAGGTCCAAGCCTTAGTTAAGCCCTAAATCTTTAGAAATAAGGGTAAAGACGTGTAGCAAACAAGAGAATAGAAAGACAATCTGTTGGAAAAACTGACTCCAGATCTCAAACCTCCAATGAGCTAGATGTCTATTTTGACCTTCTTGTGAGAAAACTAGAAAGCTGTTCTTTGGAGAAGATTAAACCAAAGGATTCTAGATTTGGGACACAAAACACATTTGATGGAAAGGGTACCACTGGAAAACAGGGCGATCATATGAAAGCTCATAAGCTGAACCTTGAGAAACCAGAGGGGAAAATGGAAGATCCTTCTCTGGGGAAAGCATTGAAGAAGGCTCTCATTTTCAAAAATGTAGTTCAGCTTAGGACACTAGAGCCACACCCACAGTGCAATGGCCACCCATTCCCAGAGCTCCACGATACCCTCACAGTGCCCCATTCTTGAGTATGAACAAGATTCAAGAAGCCCCGGCATTTGAGAGAAGCATCTACTAAAGAGACAGACCAAGGAAAATAAAAAAATGAGCCAAATTCCATTCACTGCACACATATGGGGCTGGACCCTATGTTAATGACTGTGCATGTATCCACACATCCAATCCTCACAACTGCCACTTAAATTAAAATTAATGGGGGGGGTCTTCTTTGCTTATTTATCTGTTGGTTTATTGGAGACAAGGTCTTACGATGGTGTCCAGGCTGACTTCTAACTCACAATTCTCCTGCCTCAGGCTCCAGAGTGTTGAGATTACAGGCCTGGACTACCATGCCTGCTGGAATCATGCTGTTATCACCCCCATTGAAAAAGAGATCACAGAGACATGAAGTAGCTTGTCTAAAGTCATACAGTAAGCAAGGAAGCGCTTATTCTAACTAGGCAAACTGTCATGTAAACTCTCAGCCTAAAAAATAGTAGTAAATTAAATAATGCATTCTTATTAGTCATAGGGATAATTAAGAAAGAAGAAAACTTTTACGAGTATGGTAATCTCTTGTACCCTGTAACAATATCCATCTGTTGAAAAAACCAATCTTCCTTGATGAGGGTGAAAGATATACTTGTCTCTAAATATGAGAATACATATTTAGAATTAAGCAAAAAATTATGTTGAACTAGGAATGTGGTAAAAGTAGTTTTTTGTTTATGATCTATGACCTCGCCACCTATGTGTATTTGGTTATGTTTACAGTACCACACATGAGTTCCCTTCCATCAAGTAGATCTTAATACCCCAAAGATAAAAGTGCCACTATTGTACCAATAGCAATAGTATGCTGGATTAGTTATTGTTATTTATTAGGCTTTACAGCTGGGTAGGACCAATGATTGCGTTTTTCCCTTGGCAGTTTCTATAGTACCTTCTTATGCCATGAGAGCTTCAGGGAAAATGCTTCCAGGTCAGTTCCAGCTCAATTGTTCCAAGTCCTATGTTCAAAGTATGGCCTCTCTTCAGCAATAGAGTCTTACCTTCAAATTCTGGGAGACAGTCAAGAGCTGTGGCAATAGTCTGTGTTATTTTGCGAGTCTCTGAACTACCCTGATCAACAGCTCAAAGGGTGATTTCTCCTGCCTGGTACTGTTTTTTGTTATATAGCCTTCAGCTATACATATGCACTTGTATACTTATTGTACTTGTATTTTTCAGTAGGACTTTGAACTAATACATTTCTTTCTGGTTTTCCATACTGTCTAAGGATTATTTATCTCTCCTCTCACTGTCCCTGAATAACTCTCACTCCACCTTCCCCAGTTAAAGTACCCCCTTTCCCCATTTCCCCCTTAATAACACGTCTCCTACTATCTCCTTCTCTCAAGCTCTTTCTTCCCTTTAACCCCATGATTCCTTTCCATTTCCTTGGATCCAGTTACATCAGGGTATATACCATTTCTAAGGATTTGGAGCTAAGATTCACAAATTAGAGAGGAGAAACATTTTGTTTTCCTGAGTCTGTGTTGCTTCACTTACTATAACAGTTTCTAGTTCCATCCATTTTCATCTATTTCCCTGAAAATTTCATGATTTTGTCTTTCTTTACTGCTGAGGAAAGTGTACCACATTTTCATTATTCATTCATCAGTTGAGGAAAATTTAGTCTTCCATTTCTTAGCTATTGTGAAAAGAGCAGCAACAGACCTGGCTGTGCAAGTATCTCTATAGTAGGATGAGTTAGAGTGGTATTACTGGATCATACGGTATATTCATTTTTAGTTTTTAGAAAGTTCTCCATACTGATTCCCACAGTGGTTGCACCAGTTTGCAGTTCCACCAACAGTGCCCCTTTCCCCATATCCAAGCCAGCATTTGGTGTCATTTGTTCTCTTAATCTTAACCATTCTGACTGGGGTTAGATGACATCTTAAAGTAGGTTTGACCCTAATTAGGATGCCGAACGCTTTTTAAGGTGTCTCTTAGTCATTATTTCTTCTTTTGAGATCTCTTTGTTAAGAGCTATAGATTCATTTTTAATTGGGTCATTTGTTTTCTTGCTTCTTTGTTATTTGAGTTCATTGTATATTCTGGATAGTACTTCTCTGTTGGATGAATACCTGGTGAAGATTTTCTCCCTCTGTGGACTGGTAAAATACAGAGAATATATGTCTATAGGATGCTTAACCTTAAGTGACACATTGTCAAAGCAACCTCTACACACAGGATGAATTCATGTCTCAGCTCTCACCAGAGAAGCTTCCTTATGCAGCAGATGGTGATTAACACAGAAACCCACAATTGGCCAATGCACAGAGAACAAGGCTGCAGAGTGCTTATCCCTGAGTGGGACAGCTATTTCCAACTTCTGCCTCCCAAGGCTCAGGGATCATTGAGAAAGAGAAAGCAGAAAGATTTTAAGAGCCAGAGGAGGTGGATGACCACAAAGAAACAGAGTCTTCCAGACAGCTGGGCAGTGTTTCATATAAACTCACAGCAGTGGTGACAGCATGCACAAGTCCTATGCAAGCTCAAACCAGACAAAATCCCAGCATAGATATGAGGAAATGGGTAAGAAATCCCAACCCAATGTAAGGAACATTTGGCAATTGATGGCTGCTGAAAGGGGAAAAGGCAGTGTCTTACAGGGATGAGACTCCTGGTGGGCCAGTGGATTGATCCACACTGATTTGGGGACACAAATCAGACTCTATGGGCCATATTATAAATGTATATGTATATATTTATATATGAGAGTACATTAAATTGGGTGAGGGCAGAGGAGGGAGGTATGGATAGGGGAGGGGATCTAAATACCATCAAACTGTATTATATGAAAATTGCAAAAAAATTCAATTAAAAATAAAATAAAGAGGCTTAGAAGAATCAGGATAGGAAGGATTGAAATATTAAAATGTTACTTACTGTATAGTCTTTTATTTGGATAGTTCATACTTTTAAGACCACATGTATGTGGTTCAAAACACATAAAGATAATCATATGATTATTTAGAAAATCAAAAAAAGTAAAGCAATCTCTTGTGTACAGTAAAAGAACACATTGCATCTATAAAACAAAACAAAAAGCCAGAAAAAGGATTAGTGTAACCACAATCTCAGTAATTAAAACTATGGAAACATCAGTGGAAAAACTCAAAGGAATGGAAGTCTTCCAGAAAATATCGAGTCTTAGCTTTGTAGCTGGTCTGCAAGCTTTCACGCTTGGCTCACTTCCCTATGCCCCGCCCCTCACTGTTCTCAGCGCAGTGAACTGAACGTTTAACTTCAAACACTAATTGATTGTCACAACAGCTCTTACACATAGGAGGAGAACCTAAGAACCTCAGAAAAGAACCCACTCTCTTTCCTGAGGCCTGTGAGGCCCTGGGTGGTCAGGTGTATGGCCTCTCTGCTCACTCCCTCTTTGTTCCAACCACACAGCCTCCTGCTCTTCCTCCCCTCCTCAGACACCTCTTGCCTGAGTGTGCCTTTAGTCTTGCAAGTTCTATCACTGGGAAAATGCCCAACAACCCTGACTTCAAGAAGAAGGTCCAACCGTTCAATCTAAACCACCTCCAATTCCTCTCATTCCTTGAACTGCCACTTGCTGACCTTTGTAACAATTCCCATACGGAAGTTTCATGAAGACAAAAGCTTTGCCTTGTTCATTGCTTGTCCATTGCTAAATTCCCAACACCTAATGTCCTAATATATAGTAAACACTCAATAGACATTTGTTAAATGATTGTATAATGTTGGATGCTAACAACAGCCATTTAAAGGACAATGACAGTGTTGACAGAATTCCTAAGTTTTTTAAATTTGCAAAATAATAAAGCAAAAGTCTGTACCAAGTGAAAGAAATTCATTTCATGTTTGTTTTGCACATAAGCCTTGGAGTGGGCGACTGCAGGCATAACATCCGAGCAGAGCAGCTGACAGTTCTCTGAGCCCCAAGGATCTCTCCCTCTGGCAGACTCTCAAGCACAGAGGAGAGTAACACTGCACTTGTCTTAGCTGAGTGTATAAAGAAGCCAGAGGCTTGAAATCTGCTTGAACACAACTCCCCCTGGGGCAGCCCAGAGGGAGAGGCCTGCTTAGCAACAAATGAGCCCTATCCTCTGGGAATGTGATTCCTAATCAAGCACTTAGGAAAATGCTTTGGAGAAAGAAAAGGTTCCATTGCCAATCTGCCTTTCTCCAGTGTGCAGAGGTCTATACAAGTCCTGATGACTCTAGGGTTTGGGGTGGGGGTGTCTTTAAACCATGAAAGAGGGTTTTCTGAGAAAAGAATTTAGACTGTCAGCCCTTATGGAATATCTCCATTACAATGAGGAATGTGGAGAGAACACAAGGAGAAATCTAGTGGTGATCTAAATAACTCGTCACAAATAAAAACCTCACTCCCCAAAAATGTCTTGTCCCCAAGGAAAGGCCTGGCCAGCAGCCTCAGCACCGCAGAGCAAGACTGACCACTAAAGTCCAATTCTGAGTCAACAGCAGAGGGAGTCTCAGCTGGGAAGCAGCAAATCTATAAACTGAATCTGGAAGCAGAACTGTGATGGGCAGATTCCAAGACAGCAAGTCATCTGCTCAGTGTCATCTGCTAGCTTTGGAGGTCAACAGTCCAGAGTCACCAGGCTGCAGCATGTTCTCTTGAGGGCTGGCAGCTCTGCAGGGACAAGCCCTTTGCCTGACCTCTTCAGCATCTGTTGACCTTGTTTATGTTTCCTCAGGGTCAAAGCATATCACTCTAACCTCTGCGTCCATAGGCACATCACCACCATCCCTTTGTAATCACATCTAGCTCACTCTCTAATTGCAAATATAGTTCTGATTACATTCAGGGCTCACTGGGTAGTCTTCCATCTCCAGATTCCAGGATCACCAAATCACATCAGCCACCCACGTGAGGCAGTTCATGACACAAGTTCATGACATTAAGAACTAAATAGCCCAGGGCAATTGTTTTACCTATCACAAGCTTAAAAGTGACTTACATTTATATGTGTGCATATGTATGTGCACAGGTAAGTATAGAATACCCACTCTGTCACTGCTCATGGAGAAGACATTAATATCTGACTTCTGATTCTCCAGACCAAAATTAGTTTGGTTTTCTTAATGAACTCTTCTCTCCTTAGTGAGACTGTGTCCTTGTAGCCACCTCAAATGTAGACTGTGAAAAATACCAGATAACAGGTGTTCATTTTTAGTTGATGAGTGCATATAAATCTGCCCAAGTATTAACTACCTGAAGTTCATATTACAAAGGTCATGCACTAAGGTCAGCTACTCCTTACCTCAAACTACATGAGGAACTAGGCTTCCTGGTCACAAGATTGCCTGGAGGGCTTATGTGTGGCCCATTGGTAAAGGACTGAAAATATTCAGATTTGAGAAACCAGTAAACTACATGAGTAAGGGAGAGATGGGGCAATTCTACCAAGGGAAGTGTACGTGGCTTGTCCTGAGAAAAAAAGGGTTTTCTGTTTTCTGCTACACAGGGGAGTCTGGAGGAAGAGCCCCCCCATGGCAGAGCACAGCCCACAGAGTCTACTAACTACTGATAGAGCCTGAAGAATGGAGCGGCTTGTCAGAAACAGTGACTAAAGACCAAGGAAGCCTCAGCAACACCTGGAAAGCGGGTGCACTGTCAGTTTCCTGTTGTGCTCTGGAGTGGAGGGAGTTAAGCACCTAGAATGGCGGTGCTCATTGTTGAGGGAGGTGAGGATCACAGTGGTGTGCCTACATAACTTTTCGACACATTGTCATATATACACTGATTTCCTTTTTAAACGTATTTTTGTGTTTCATACAATATATTTTGATCATACTTAGATCCCCTCCCATATCTGCACTCCTTTTTAAACCCCCCATCAACTTTCTGTACTCTAGTAAATATATATATTCAGGTTTGTGTCCCCAAATGCCCTTAGGTATGGATTCATCCACTGGAGTCTGGTCAACCTACTAAGTTTCACCCTTAAATGAGACTGACTCTCCCCTTCCCAGATAGAGTATTAAACTGATTTCTGACGACTTTATTGTTATACCCATAGATTAATGCATCTCTCAACTCTCCAGAGAAGACTCCTTATGCAGAAACTAGTGATTAACACAGAGAACCACAACTGGTCAATGTGCAAAGAAGAAGAGGCTGCAAAGTGCCTATCCCTGAATAGGATACCTATAGCAAACCTCTGCCTCCCAAGCTTCAGGGATCATTGCGGAAAAGGGGGTGGAAAGATTGTAAGAGCCAGAGGAGGTGAATGACCACAAGGAAACAGGGTTTTCCAGATAGCTGGTCAGTTACTCATATGAACTCACAGCAATGCTGACACGTAAACACAAGTCAGACAAAATCCCAGCATAGATGTGGGGAAGTGGGTAAGAATCCCCAACCCTACCAGGTAAACTACTGATTGGTTCCTGAAGACGTTTGTCTGGCTACACGCCATTCTTCTTGAAGCCAAAACATTCCTTTAAATGTCTGGAGGAACACCTGGAGTGATGCTTCTACTGCAAACTGTCATTTTGAAGGTCTTTGGACATTTTTTTTCCTGTTGGTAATTCCAAAAGTACTGAGTGACTGTTTCTCATGCAAGGGTTCTAGAAGTTTCTGTGTATGCCCAAATGAAATGTCCTCACTGTTCCATATTTCTACATTTATGTTCATAAACAAAATGTACTTTGTTAGGTTGTTTATGATTTATTGATATTCAAACCATTCTTCCTAGTGATCCATAAGAGACTTTGGTTGGTCCATTTCCAAAATTAAAACATCAAAGAACCATAGGCATACCGCTTAGTCCTCATCTGGAAACTATTCTAAGTCTGCGTTTCTGAAAGCCTACTCCCAACAAACTGTCTATTAGTTTAGTGGTGTAAGCATTTCAGGGAACAGATGTGAAGCTTGCTCTCAGGTCTCAAGCCTTAGAGCTCCCATCTCGGTGGCCAGCATCTGTCATTTCTGATTTCTGATGTGTGGAAGTTGATAGCACCATTATATCCATCTTCCCAGCCTTCTGCCTTAGAAATGTATGGTGGGGGCAGGAAAAATCATTCTTAGACCGAATCCTTATTATGAGGCATCCACATTCTCAACCACTCCTCTGTGTATTAGGATGGAGGAGAAAGCTTGCCAGACAGAGGAGCTCTGTATCTTTAATACTCAGAGGCTTCCCTTCCAAACATTGGCCTTGTCTCTTTTAGTACAGAAGTGAAAGAGACCGTTGGCACTTGCAGATACTGTTGCTAACTGACTTTGTGCCCTAGAGCCACACAAGCCTGACTTTCACATGTTGGATGACCTCCCTCTAGACCAGTGCCCTTCAGCAACCCCATCACTGTTCCTCTGGTGGGGTTACGCAGATTGAGTGGCACCGTGTTGTGAAGTACTTATGCAGTCCACAGAGACAACTAAAGCCAACAATGCAGACTATTGCTATGTTCTGATTTACTCAGCCAAATGGGGCATTTAGGTGATTTTTAATTCTTAAGAAGAAAAAGTTGTTCAGTGTGATGGCATGCAGCTGTCAGAAGGACCTCAAATTCAAAGCCAGCCAAGGCTACATAGTACATTGACAGTCAGCCTGAGCTCTACAGCAAGATCTTGTCTCAATGCATCAAAAACAGAAAGAAATAAACAAAAGTAAAACAAATACACGTATTCACACAAAAGAAGAAAAACTTGTCTGTGATAAGATGTACCTTGAAGTCAGGTTTTATAAAATGTCCTCTTGGTAAAAACTAAACTGAATCTTTTCCAATTAGATTTTCATTAAGACACTAATGTCCCGGAGAATATTGATATCTCATTCATCTTGTTTGACAATATATCTTTGGTTGAAGAAATGAAAGATTATGTGAAGGACAAAATGTAGTTATAACTAGCTGAAACTTAGCCTTTCTGAGCACCCAGTCAGAGTACTTTCTCCAGAGAGCTAGAAGCAGAACTCCTCAGAAAGTAGCTGAGACTCAGTGGAAGTTGATTCTTATCTGACTGGAGGTGGTCATGTCCGTGTTGGTATGGACACCACATAATTATAATACA
The DNA here is from genome assembly GCF_000622305.1 of Nannospalax galili. Lineage (NCBI taxonomy): Eukaryota > Metazoa > Chordata > Mammalia > Rodentia > Spalacidae > Nannospalax > Nannospalax galili. The sequence goes on from NW_008350959.1 coordinate 817,479, forward strand.
CTCATTCTCCTTGCCTTTGCCTGGTCCAAGCCTTACTTTAATTAACAGAGATGGCTGCTAGAGTCCAGCACCACAGCTATACATCACAAACAGCAGGATGTTGGGAAGGAAAGATTGTTCCTCTTTCAGGGGAATAGTAAAGAACATAGCTCCCTATTTCCTCCTATGTTTTACTGATAGGTAATTGTTACATAGTCACCCTTTTAACAAGGGAAGTGGGAAATACAATCTTTACTGTGAAATAAAAAAAACTGATTTTATTTCTGTGGAAAAAGAGGATACTGGATAGGGAAAGGAAGCTAAACCTTCCAGCCACTTAATTTTTTCAGTGTTCTTTCTTCTTTCCTGTTCCTGGCTTTCTTCACTTTCTGTATCTCAAACGGTTATGTTAAACATTTCTATAGATCCTGCTCTACAGTTTCTCATCCACTCCAAAGATTTTATTTATACATAGAAGGAAGATATTAAGGCATCTTGTATATGATCCACCTCAGAAGGGACCATAACCAGGGACAGGCAGACCTCATCAGAGGAATTATCTCTGGATAAAGGCAAGTGGTTCCGTCTAATCTCCTTGGAAACCCATCGGCCAGTGGATCTTCTGGAATTTTTTAATGGTTTGACCCAAGAGTCCTTACCTGTGGAATTCTTTTATCAAGCCATCCCTACTCAGAATTGCTTATTGTGATGGTTAATTTCCACTGCCAACTTGATTGGATTAAGGACCACTCTCCTCTCCTAGCATTAGCGAGACACACCTTTAGGTGTGTCTGTGAGGGCCTCCCCAGAGAGGATTAACTGAGGACCTGCCTGGAGTGTGGGTGGCTCCATGCCATGGACTGGGGGTCCAGACTGAATCAAATGGGAGAAAAGAGAAAGTCACTTCCCTGCCAGCACTCATATCCCTCTGCCTCCTGACTGGGTGCAGTATGACCAGCTGCCTCACGTTCCTGTCACCATCCCTTCCACCATGCCGTGATGGACTGCATTTCCCAAACCCTGAGCCACAAAAACCTATTCTCCTTTAAGCTGTTTCTTGTTGGGTGTTTGATTGCTGCAAGAAGGAAAGTAACTAATATACATATGTAAACACGATAAGAATCTACAGGTTTGTGAATTATGACATTTAAGACCATGTCACAAAATCCCTGAAATGATCTGCTTTTGAAAAAGAAAGTTATTTCATAACCTGCATGTTTCCCACTCAGTGCAGTGGCCTGAAAGCTACATATATATTTTTTTACATTTTTGCATTACTCATCATTTAATTGGGGGCAAAGATCACATCTGTCATGGGACAAGACTTAGGAGCCATTGGATTGTACCAGACCACCTGTGCTTTACCTACATGTCTTGATTTTTTGGAACTTGATATCAATAGATTGATAACAAGAGTTGTAATTTGTGAGTCTAATTTGACAATATAATCCCTGTATAAGTTCAAAGTGAAATCTCTCTAACTTATAATTTACTTCTAAATTCTTCACTGTTTTTTCTAGCTGCTTGCTGGAACTATTGCTTAAATATTTTATCAATACTTCAAAATCAATATATTGAATAATAAATGTAATATATGCTTCCTAAATCAGCTCCTTTCCCAGAATTTCTGATTATCAAGCCTTAAAACGTTGCTGTCATCCATTCCTCCTTTTCCTTCCTTTGTTTTAGTAATAATTTAAAGTTCCAGGCATGCCTAACCTTTAGCTTATGGGCAACATATGAAAATTATGAATGGGCCCAGCATACCTGTGGATGACACCATCATATCACAATGTCAAAAGATTAAACACCCTTGCAAGAGTCATTTCATCCATCTCTTCTTTTATAATTTTGCTTTCTGCTCAGTCTCTCTGCCTCCTGATCTAGCAGCTAATCCTCCCAATATGTTAGTTTTCTTCTAGCACTCTTGTACATGAACATGTAGATAGACTAGTAGGGGAATATGGCAAAGGAGACATGTCATCAAGTTAATGAAATGAGCAATCAAAAGATGGATAGAAATAGATATAGTGATGATAGTTAAAAATATAAACTATTTTCAAACTACATTAAACTACCTTTCTTATTGATGTAACTAAATACCTAGAAAAAGCAACTTACAAGAGGAAGGCTTTGTTTTGCCTCACAGTTAGGGGGGATATAGCCCTTCATAGTGGGGAAGACATGGCAGCAGGTGATACATGGCAGCAGTGGTGGGTGGAATCAGATGGTGCATGCCAGTGGGGGGGGGCATGGCAGCAGGACTGTGAGGCTGCTTGCTCACATCTCAGTGAATTAGGGAGCAGAGGGAAATGAATGTTTCTGCTCAGTTGGCTTTTTGCTTTTTCCATTTTTTTATTTTTAAAAATATTTAAAATATTTAA
>NW_008350959.1:820069-855146 GCF_000622305.1 Nannospalax galili
GTATGAGTATATTGCCTGCATGTGTATAAGTGCACCTGTGTCATGAAATGCCCATGGAGATCAGAAGAGGGCACTGGATCCCCTGGAACTGGAACAACAGACAGATGTTAGCTGCCATGTGAGTGCTGGGAATCAAACTCGAGTCTTCTGTAAGAGCAGTCAGTGCTCTTAACCACTGAGCCATCCTTCAGTCCTGCTTTTTATGTTTTTATTTAGTTCAGGCCCCCAGCCCATGAAATAGTGTACCCACATTAATGGCAGGTCTTCCCTCCTCAATCAATCCTTTCAGAGAAAGCCTTCACAGACACACCCAAAAGTGTGTCTTCTAGGTGTTTACGAACACAATCAAGTTCATAATCAAAACTGATCATCACTCAAACTAAAAGAACATACTCTCATACACATATTATGAAAAGTGGGTCTCAGTCCATCCTTTAAAAGTGATACATCAAGGAAAAGATAAGTTTGATAGCCCTTAACTGGATTTATGTATTTTTCATTTCTTTCTCAGGGTTTCAACATTATGGGGGAAAACTTTGCTTATCAGGCACAGATACATATTTCTCTTCCTAGGACAAATGTTTTCTTTGCTTCTTTATACCTCACTTGTCAAGCTCCACCTCATTCATACATCTTCTTCATCATACTTTATCCTCCCCAAGTAAGGATACGTGCTGGCACTTATATCCATACTAGCTGTGGAGCCTCTAAACTGGCACACAGGATGACTTGCCAGTGTGAACATTCAGGCAAGCATGGACTCATGGTTTCTTTCCTCTGCATCTTAGGTAAGGACAGCCTAGTTTCTTTCTTTTGGATTCCTAAATACCTCCTGCTAGGCAAGGTAAAGACAGAGGACTTTGAATAGCTCAAAGCAGTGCTTCCCCAAAAGTGCACAGCTCTATGGCTGTGCTTTGAGGTCCTAGGGGTAGAATGATCTAAACTTGGCTTGCAAAGGAGCCAGGAATGTCTGTGCTAAACTCCTTAAGGGTCTCCAGAGAAGGCCAGATGAGTTGAACAGGCATCTCAAGGATTCTTGGAAAGGATCCTCCCTAAGGTATTGTGTAACCTGAACTAAGGAATTCTGTGACAGAACCCTGGAATATCACAGCCTTGGGGTCTAACTGCCACTCACAGTGGCCAACTGTATGACCTTGAATACTTTCTCTCCCATGCTGCACTTAAGTTTCATCAACTATAAAATCCCTCATTGGAATTTGATATTCTCACACTACAGGAAGGAGAACTGTAGTCATTCTCTGAGAGCATGGAACTTGTTTCACGCCTCAGAGTGTACATTGGTGACCATCACATTGTCTTTTTTTTTTTTTTACTGTGTTTGATTTAAGAAATTGTTTTTTAAGATATATTCTCAGTAGGCAAAATATATAAAAGCTTTAACTGTAAATCTGTTTTCTTTTAGTTATGGAAATGGTATGATTTTATAAAATTACGAAGTTTTACAAAATCTTTATTCTTCTGCATAGGAGATATGACTATCTCTTACCATAGTGATGATATTTAGAGAACACAAAAAATTACCTGTCGTGAGTGTCACCTTTTGGGGGTTTACCAGCACCAGGTTGTTTTGCTTTGCTTTGTTTTTGAGAAGTCCATGAATTGGGCAGTTATCTCAAGGGCTCTGTATGCTGGCATGTCTTCAGTTCTTTCTTTGACTATGGCTGTGCATACACCAAGCCTGCTCATGGGCTTATTCATAGAGCATGCAGCTAACATAAATGGGTCCTCAGGTATCAAATCTCCGTACTTAGATGCTAAAAGTATTCTTGGCTTTATAAGTTCAGATTTAAAGGAAGAGGGTACATAAATCAGCTACATCTCTTCAGGATGGAGATGGGAATATTTTTGGCAAGAACAACATAAGGCAGCACTGTGCTCATAATTTCTATGATCGTAGAATCTACCATGTTCGAAGGACCACCATACTATAGCTTGGGAAAGCATGCATGGGGAGGGAGACAAAAACCATAGGGGCAATATGGTCAATGTGTGAACATTGTCATTTCATTTGATAACAACACAACCATTCACTATAAAATCACAAGTGGACACACCTATCTAGAAGTATTACAGATAGTTAAATGAGTAAAAATTGATACATTATAGTCTGAAAATCAGAAGAGTTCAGCTCTTTATGTCATGTACATAAAATTTAATATAGTGAACTTCTGTTTAACCTTAATAGTAGAGACAGTGAGTATAATGCCAACAAATTTTATCATCTTAGTATTTCTAAATCCTCAAACTAACTCATTTTAGAATTCAGTGTATGATTTAATGAGAAAAGAGGGCTTTTTTTCTATGTGTGTTTGGTTTAAGCTAATATTTAATAAATTTTATTCTCTGAAAGAATTCAGAAGTAAGATAAGTCTGTTGAGTGATGAATTCAAATAAATAAATAGGTCTTTGAAATGTATTTCCAAGGGAATAAAGAGAGCATAAAAATAAACTTTGCTCCCAAAATTTGGAAACATCGCTCAGCCTTATAAATGTCCTGTTCTGGAATTAAATGTGAAGAAAGAGACAGGTCCACTCTGCATTTCTGTATACTCGGGAGAGTAAAAGATTGGGAGCAGACTGGGAGTCACTATTCCATAGCCCAGAGTCATGCTGCCTGGGCACACGCGTGGGAAGATGGTTACTTGACAGTGGGGATGCTTTGATTCTGTGGAGTCCAGAACCCTGTGTCCATCCTCTGACTGGAGATCATTTCCACTTCCTTTATGAAGCTGCTGTGAAAGTGCATGGCCTTGTTTGTACTGACCTGCTCTTAGGAACACAATGCATGATGCAACACCAAGAAGAACAGGAAAATAATTCACGTAAAGAACACTGCGAGGGGAAGATGGTGAATTTGACAGGTACATAAGCAAAATACAAGTTTTTCTCTGTCCAGGAATACCACATTTATTAGTCCTTTATGCCATTGTTGGTGATGGCTGTTTGCTATTCATATGGTTGAAAGCACATCTTCCACATATTATTTGGTTGATCCTACAACCATTCCAACAAGGCTTCACAAACATTACTTTTGTTCTCATAAAGTCGTATCCAGAGCAATACAGATGACACAGCCAGAGCTGAAGCTCAGATCTTAGTTCAAAATTCCAAACACTAAACAAGAGACAAGTTGGCAAGTGAGATTAGTCTTTAGTGAAGTGTGTGGTGTCACTGGAACTTGGATCAACCTCTTCTTCATAAGTGTCCAGCCTCTATCATTGACCTGCCTGATTTTATTCATACTGGGGAGTAGAGATATGCTGGTACATTCCCCAAGCTCACCTTCATTTAAAAAGAGAAGCAAATATTTATCCCTAGAATCATGACTAGGGAAAGGTTCAGACATTATGGCCAGGATCTTTCCCCCGACTATACCAGAGAGGGCACCTTATAAATCAGTCTGATTGGGAAAGAAACTCCTCATTTCTGAGAGTTAGTGGGAATGAAAAACTGAGGTGTTGTGTCTACTTTCAAGGGTTCCATGCTCCACAAGCATGAAGACATGAGAAGGAAGAAAAGAGCTTGAAGGGAAGCCTTGCTGGTTCGGTCCAGATTTACTGAGCAGTGGAACAGCAGCATCCTTGAACTTGCACCTCTACCTTGCCCACATGCTTTTAAAAGTCCTGTCTGACCTTCCCTCTCCCTCTCCTCCTTTTCCCCTAGAGTGAATAGACCATGAAGCCAAGGGGACTTCTCCAGGCTTCTCCTCTCCAGACTTGTCTATAGAATTCAGAACCACCAAATTCTCTATTCAAATGGCATCCAGGGTCCATGCAGCTTCTCCCCCAAGTCCATCTTCCAGAGAAGCACCACTATCTATGTTCAGAGACATAGGCTTAAGAGATGGCCATAGGTTAGTGTGGGACGGTCAGAATCTGGCCATGGATCCTGGGGTGTCCATATGCAGGCATGTGAGGCTCCTCCCAGTGGGAATCAGATCCTGGGATGAGAAGAAGGGTTTCATAGCTGGGAACCTCTTCTGTGTTCTTGCTCCAGGCTTGTTAATGTCAGAAGTGATCTGAAATGTAAAAGTACTGTTAGAGATGAGCCAGCCCTGTGTGGGGGGAGCATCTAGAAGGGCTTAGGCACCCACACTGAAGCACAGGCAGAAGAGTCCTAGGTGCCTTGTCTAGCTTCTTTCTGGATGCCCTGCTTCCACTCTCCATACCGCAGCACCACATTTCTTTGCTGTAATCCGTATTTCATTTTGTCAACTAAATGCTGTCAACTAATCAGTTTTTGACTTGTGTCTGCTCTTGGTGAAAATCAGGTGTTTAGTCATGATTGTTGATCACTAATGACAGCAGCATCTCTAGCATTTATTTCAGAAATCCCAGGCCTCAGTGCTTCTCAGTGCCCCAGTGGTTGTCTCTTCCCCCTCCCCTCTGCAGAAAACCAAGTTCACTGTTCATGTGTGTCCTGTTTACTCATTTCAGCCTGATGCAGTCCACCTCCTCAGTGGCAGGCATCCCCGTGGTCCTAAGGTCGAGGTCAGCACTGGCCTTGCTCCCACTTGGCGAGGTCCTCCAGTGCCGCCGCAGGATTCTCTTGAGGTACTTGCCGGTGTTGTTCCTAACGCTTACAAAGCACAGCGTGTTGATCATGCTGTTGCTCATGGCGATGCACTCCACCACGTAGAAGGCGGTGAGGTAGTGCTTCTCCTTCACGAACACGGAGGGGAAGAAGTCGCGCACGATAGTGAAGCCGTAGAAGGGCGCCCAGCACAGCACGTAGGCCGAGAGCACACACAGCAGTCCCAGCACTGTCCTGCGGCGGCAGCGCAGCCTCCGGCGGATCTGGTCTGTCTGGAAGCCGGGCACAGCCTTGAACCAGAGCTCCCGGGACACCCTGGCGTAGCACAGGGTCATGGCGACCACCGGGCCCACGAACTCAAGGCCGAAGACCAAGAGGAAGTAGGACTTGTAGTAGAGCTGCTGGTCCACAGGCCAGATCTGGCCACAGAATATCTTCTCCTGGCTGTCCACGACGACCAGCACCGTCTCGGTGGTGAAGTAGGCCGCAGGGATGGCGATGAGGATGGACACGGCCCACACCAAGAAGATCAGGCCTGCGGCTGTTTGACATTTCATCCGAGGCCTCAGAGGATGCACGATGGCCAGGTATCTGAGCAAGAACACAAAAGGAGTCAGGCATACAAGGAGCCAGCGCTGGTGAGAATTTCATTTGGGAGACGTTACAACAATGCTAGCTGCTACCCGAAGGAGACGCCTGGGCGAGTGAGTGCTCTGGTCGTAAATGTCAGCTCTATGTCTAACTAGCTGTTCAGGGTATAACCTCTCCCAATCTTAGCTTCCTCAGGTGCCTAAGTATTTGGCTGGTTTAAAGATTAAATGAGATAATGTATGCACTATTCCCGAATAAGTTTTAAATCTGATATATGCTGTAAAAATGGCCAAAAGTAATTTTAAATGTATTAGTAATACTTCCATTGGCCCCTGGGTTGGCACTACTCATTTATCCTAATACTTGCAAATGTTCAAAGTTAAGTAATCCCGACACCCAAAGCATTGAAGGGAAAAGTCGTCCTTTCCAACCAGAGTATCCCTTAAAGCTTGTCTGCATCCCACTTTTTAGAAAGCATTGCTATGCATGTAGAGGTGGAGAAAGAGTGTGTTATTTACCTCATTTCCCCTTGGAGAGATGCAGGCTGGTGAAAGATGAACAATTTTCTCCAGGTTATATGCCATAAGACCCTTGATAGAAAACATTTAAACCCTACCTCACAGGGTTCATGTGAAAATCAACTAGAGTATACACAAATGTTCATTTTTAAAACCACAAAGTATCAGGCAGTAAAAGATGCTGCTGTGATTCATTCCTAAAGAACCCACACTGTGTTACCACAGTGGCCCAGGAAGCAGAGAACACTTTGCAGGACTGTGAGTCACAGGTGTGCTGTGATGGCGCCCTTCCCAGAGTACACGCTTGTGAAGAGTTCTGGCTTCCGGGAAGGCTTTCCATTGCTGGCAGGGGGTGGAAGCAGCAGCAGAAAAAAGATAGGAGGTAAAGTGGAAGGACTGACCAACACTGGAAGCAAGCACTGTTCTGTGTCCACAGCTGATCCTAGGCAGAGGCCACACAGTGTGATAGGGACCTGAAGGAAAGCCAGACCAGTTCTACTCCCTCTAAAAACAATCCCTTGGGGTCGTATTTCTTGGGGTTTTGATATGAAGAAAGGTCCATTCTTATATTTTTTCTGAATATATTTCACAAGCAATCATACCCACTGGGTAAATTTGGAGGGATCATTAAAGCGAGAACACCCCCTCGCTTTCTTTCACCTTCCAAGTGTCTGAAGAAGCAGAATGAGTTATGTCCGGCCTCTGAACACCCCAGCTGGCTGTTGGCCCGGCTACCAGTATGCATCCCTGGTACTCCAAGCAACTCCTTAGTGCAGAAAAATGAAATAGGAATATGTGCAGTGTTGTCTATGCACATGTACTGGCCCTTCATAAAAGCCACAGTGTGGGCTGAGGTATGCCTCAGTGGTAGAGCACTTATTTAGCATGCAGAAGGCTCTAGGTTCAATTATCACCCCCCAACATGACACACCATGTCTTAGTTACTTTTCCAGTTGGTATGATTAAAATATTCTGACAAAAGCAACTTAAGGAAGGAAGGAAGGGAGGGAGGGAGGAAGGAAGGAAGGAAGGAAGGAAGGAAGGAAGGAAGGAAGGAAGGAAGGAAGGTTTATTTGGCTCATAGTTTGAGGTTACAGTCCATCATGATTGGAAATTCAAGGGAGTAGAAGCTGGAAGCAGCTGATCACATCATATCCACTATCAGGAAACACAGAGCAACAAACACTAGTGTTCAACTCCATTTAACCATTTTATGCAGTCCAGGATCCTTGCCCAGGAAATGGTCACTCCCACAGTGAATATGACTCTTCCCACATCAATACATCCAATCAAGATTATCCCTCGCAGATGTGCCTGGAGGCTTCCTTATCTCTTGGGTGATTCTAGATCCTGTCAAGTTGACAATTAGCACTGTCCACCCCCACCCCTACCCGCATGATGTTCCTGATGTTTTTTAGTGCACCCCGTGTGCGCTGATTCTTTGAACATTACACAGTGTAGAGCTTTCACTCTCACTGGCCCCTCTGCTGTTTATCCCACAGTGTTCGCTTGTTTACCCTGTCAAAGGAAATATCATCTTCACATTTGTTCTCTGTAGTAAATGTCACTGTATCATTCTCCTTCTCTTCACAATCATCAGATTCTAAGTCTTTGTGAAGTTTCAAACTTGCAGTGTCAGGGAATTAGCAGGAGAGCATTCACCTAGAACTCTGAAGACCATGAACTGAGTTCCAGTTTAGTTACAAACTTGCTATGTGAATTTGAGTTGTTTTCTTAGCCCTATTTGTTTAATTTCCTCATCTATAAAATGGAAAAACACCTCTATGCTGTAAGACTCCATTGAACTACTTCATATAAACAGCAACAAGATATTAGCATACATCTCAAAATGTGCTTTTTAAGAGTTATTCTGTATACATAGCAATGTTCTAGGCATCGCAAGCCCTCTTCTATTTGCTGTTTAATTGAGTCCAACTCTTCATATCAAGGTTACTTCATCCTGACTCTCCCTGATATTACCTCAACTCCATCTCCATGGTCAATAACACGAGGTCTTCCTGATACATTAACCACAGGCAAATTGTAGAGACCCATTCCAGGAATTTCCATCAGCCTTGGCTCTGTCAGCAGCAATGAACTCTGGGACTCTAATATTAGCAATACCTTTTATATTTGTAGAGAAGTTTACAACTACAGACCAATTTTTTTTTCGGTCTTTTTGAGACAGGGTCTCCCTGTAGCCCCAGCTGTCATGGAACTCACTATGTGGACCAGGCTGGCCTTGAACTCACAGAGGTCCGCCTGCCTCTGCCTCCCAAGTGCTGGGATTAAAGGCGTGCACCACCACGCCCAGCCCAGACTAATATTTTTATTAGGTACTCTCTACCCTATCAATGAAGTAAGAAAGCAAAGATGCCCATTTTATGGATAAGCAAACGGAAGCTTGGAGAAGTAAAATGACCTGCCAAAAGCAACACAGCTAGTTGACCCCCATCTTTCTGCAAATGCAGTGCTCTCTCCAACATGCCATTTGCTGTCTCCTTTTCCAGCAGGAACAAGCACATTCCCTTCTTCCCAACTTTCACAGAACCCTAGTAGCCCTTCTCCTTTCTCACCATTACAGAGCTGATTTCTACCTATGGATGTTCTCTGAAGCAGTTAGACAATTGACAGCTGCTTTTCTCTCCTCATGAGCATGAGCTTGTTCTGTGTGCCCATAGCTACCATGGCTTCGATCCAGATCCATCCAAAGCCAAAAGCTCTCAGAGAATAAAGACCACCAGGCATAGAACATCTTTGTAGTGATTTGTGTGATAACAGTGGGTCAAGTGCTTGGGCAGAGTCTGGGACTCTGTGTCTGGCTCTAGCCAAGGTCTACTATGAGAATGATGGTTGTAGCAGCTGCCAGGCTGGTTGTATGATGGACAAGCAACCCCAACTCGCCAGGGGCATCTGTGCTTCCAAAGCCTGGGTGACATGACTCCACCCCAGTGAACACACACTGGGTGATTACCTCAACATTTCAGGCCAAAAGAGGGAGATTCCCCCCAGTGCTTCATGAGCTGCAGATCAGAGGGTTACACCTCAAGGGCAGTGCAGCTGTCTCCATATCAGAGAGGATGCCCAGATCTGCAGTGTCTGCAGGCAGAGCTCTCACATCATCTTTCTGACTCCCTGTTCTTCAGGTTGTCTCCCTCTGTGGGGTCGTAAGATCTTCTGCAATATGACTTCATCCTTTCTGATAGCTACTTTCCTTAGGGTTCTGCCCCTGCCTCACAAGCCTTTCCAAGACTCAGTCCAGCCATCTCAGGTGTTCTGCCCTCTAGGCTTCTTCAAATACTGTTCTAGCCTCTTGGAGGAATTTTCCTCCTCTTTGTTGATTTTTATCTGTTGACGATCATATAGAAGTGCCCTTCTCTTTAACCATTTCACCAGTGTCGATTCTTTGCCCTGAGAGCAGCGATCTTGTCTTACTTCTTTTACTTTTATTGCCTGTGAATTCTGGGCATCTAGTTTTAATAAACTTTAATAAAACTTTACCCTCATCAACTGTCTGGCACTGGGTGAACATAAATGTAAAGCAGCCCCAATTTTCATCCTCAAAAAGACCACAACCTTTTTTGGAAAACAGGACATAGATGTGTTTATCCAGCCTGAGGCTGGGAGGTAGTCTGGGGCTAGACAACAAAAGGCTGGAAGCACAGTAAGAGGGTTTGAGCTGAACTTTGCAGAAAGATGTGGGTCAACTAGCTGTGTTGCTTTTCACCAGTTCAGGCCTCAGCTTGCAAAATTGGAAGGTTTTATCAGTCATTTAAGAAAAAGTCCAGAGATGTCCTCAAACAACAATGTCTTAGGCTATAGCCTTGTTTTCTTCCTTCAAGTTACAAAGCCTCGGCTCCAGGCTTGGTCTGTCCCTGCCTCTGGGCTTCTGCACTTACAAGTCCCTTTGTCTGGGACACTCTCCCTCAGTCCTCACTAGGCCAACCTTCCATCACTCCCAGGTCATCCAAATATCTTCTCAGAGACGCCTCTCCTGACTCTTAGTGAGAATAGCTCCCTTGTGTCATCATTCTTGAAGTTTCTGCTGGTGTGTTTCTTCGCTTTTGTTTTGAATATTTCTCTCTTCCTCAGTCACCATATTTGTCTGCCTGGCAGATAACGCTCTCTATCCCTTAGATGAAGCATCCCCCAGGGCAAGATGCTTTATCTTCTTCACCACCATATCCCCAGCATTTGGAGTAGCACCTGTCACCTAATAGTCACTCCGTAAAGATGCATTACTTAAGGACGCATGCATGCATGAGTGAATAAGAGCTAGGATGGGCTTGACAGGAGTAGACTTGGCAGATGGACAGACACTGAAGGCAGAATACCAAGTGGACTCTTCAGCTGAATTAACAAGGGGTAGGGGCATGAATGGCCAGGATAACCGATCAAATGCTCTAGAGGGAGAAAGTGGCCAGTATAAAAGAGACCTTATGGCCTCAATGCCTAGGAAGACAATGGAAGCAAGAACACATAAATCCAAGTTGGTAGAAGATAGCTTCTTCTGACAAGCTATAACTCCATAACTCATTTTTTACTGATATTATGAGTCACACATCATAAAAAAAACAGCTTTTTTTATATGCAAAGAGGTTAGTCCACTGAAAACACTCTAACTTGTTTGATTTTGTTACTTATGACCTGCTAAGGTGAATTTGAGAACCATGGTAGCCATTTCTTATTTTGCACCTACTCTGTCTTATATTGTTCTAGCAGGTGACAGCACACACCTGTAATCCAAGCACTCAGATGCAAGAAGCAGGAGGAGCCAGAGTTCAAGGCCAGCATGAGTTTCATAGCAAGATGAAAAAAAAAGAAAAATAAAATACCTTGTCCTACACAATTCCGGAGAGGATTGTATTTTATCTTCAAAGCAACCCAGTACCTGAGGTTTTCTTACTGTCTTCATTGAACAGATGAGAAAACTGAGGCAGAGAAAGATCAGATAGCCAGGGAAGGCCCAGGAGTGAACAGACTGCACTGATGAATTCAAATCCAAGCACATACTAACTACCTCTCAGAAGCTTCATTAAACAAAATAGTCATTTTTACAACCATTGGTATAATTATTATACCAAAGTAAAAATGTAGTTCTCTTTAAAGCTAACCAAATCAAACCTGAAAAAACACTGTTTTGAGCAGCATACAAGACAAGATAAAAACCACAAAATTCAAATTAGATGGTACCAACACATTAAAATGAAAATCATTTGAGACGAAGAATACAAATATCAATTTAAAAAATAAAAATTTCCTGTGCTGGGTAGTTAGTCATCTAGGACAAAGAACGGCCAGGGCTTTTCTCTCACAGCTGGCCACAAGTTTCCAATCAGAAGTTCACCCTGATTCAGGGCAAAGCATGACCTGGTTGATCTTTCTTAGTACATCCAGTTTGCGCTGTGCAAACTCACCTGCAAGACAGATGTACGCTGTGCTTCAAAGCAGATAAGATGGCGTGAAAGTGCGATATGGGCTTGAAAATAAGGTCTAGTATTGAGTTTGAGCAACACCTATGCTAAAAGTATTTCAGTACACCTCAGTTTACCTGGCCTCCTTCCTCCAGGAAGCCCTCACACAGTTGTAGGGCCCTTGGGTGGTGAATGGATCTCATGCAGGGTACAGGGAGCAGGACTCCACTTCACAGAAAACTTCCATCTATCAAACTTCTGGTAGCCAAGAGCAGTCCCTGGATAATTATGGCTGCCTCATTATTGTGAAAGTTCAGGAAATGACCCTACATGTTCTGTCCTATTCCTGTGCTAAGAGACAAGACAGTGTTTCCATATTCTGAGAAGGTCAGAGACAAAGCACTGGGATCCTGTTCCTGGGCAGCTCTGAAAGGCACTTTGGAGAAAGATACTTTGGATGAACTATGACCTTCTGTTAGGTTAACTCACAGTCCTTGACTAAGTGGGCAAATGCCAGACAGTAGCTTGTATGGAGGACCTCAACACACTTGCTATGATTGACAGATCAAAGGCATGGGAGCTACTCGCTCTCTGACATCTTTCCCTGGGGAAAGGAGGCAGGGGCTCTGTCCCTCAGTGATGTTACAGCCAGGCTCCTTGGTGTCCCTTTTCTTGGGAGTTGGCCTTTTCCAAGCTATCCTACCCCCAGCTATCTTGTCAGCAAACATGATCTGTTTCCTTAACTTTGAGGCCAGGTCAAACATCCCAGAGCCCTGAGGCTGTGGAACAAGGAGAGCTTGTACTTCAGGCTCTGGATGAAAAAGGGTGGTAAGCTGCTCATATCAAGGTACATGGAAGCCTGATTTGACCTCAGGGTAGCTGCCCATAGACCATAACAAGATCCTTTATACTTAGAGTCAAAAGTGAGCAAGGAAACTTGCAAAGGTTCACTAGAAACACATGTGTACTCCAAGTGAACATCTAAGACCAAGAAAGGCACACAGAGGTTGCTCTTACTGATCTACCATCATTAGAGAAGGTGCTTGTACTGTAGCCTGCTATGGTGGCAGTGAGTTGGAATTAACGCAACAATGACAAAAATAAGCAATCGCATGCTCTCTTTCAGTCCCCTGTCTTTTTTTCCAAAACAACTCCCTCAATCTTATTTAAACATCAGTGCCAGAAGTCGTAGTTTCATAGAGGAAGTCCTGGAAAGACAGGAAATTCCCTCCAGATTTTCAAGTTCACAGAAAAAGTAACTCCCTAGAACTTAAACTTGTCCTTCAACACTTCCTCCTACCTATCTAAACCTTGATCAGGTACATCTAGGAGCACATCCACAGACAGAGATCCAAAACTTCCTCCTACCTATCTAAACCTTGATCAGGTACATCTAGGAGCACATCCACAGACAGAGATCAAAGAGTTTCCTACTGCCCACCTCTATGAGCCTCAGTTGCTTCCACCCCTGACTAAAATTGGATGTTCAGTCAGTCCCCGTGGGTCACATCTACAGGGAATGCAGACATCTTGCCAGCATGCAACGGCAGGAAAGGAAGGGTCAAAGCCAGCAACTCTTCCTCTCTGACTACCTTTGTGGCACCCACCTGTCAATGGCAATGGCCAGCAGGGCGTTGGTGGAGACGTAGAGAGAGACAGTGCGCAGGTAGTTGACAGAGGCACACAGAACATGCCCATGCTCCCAGGAGAGTTGGCGCACCACGTAGTAGTCCATCTCAAAGGGACAGCACACGATAGCCACCAAGAAGTCTGAGATGGCCAGGTTGGCAATGAGCAGGTTGGTGAGGTTGCGCAGTTTTCTGTAGCGAGCCAAGGCAGTGATAAAGATGAAGTTGCCAATGCCACACACCAGCATGATGCCCACCAAGGCCATGCCGATGACTATCTTGGCAGCAAAGAAAGTCCGAGAATTGGTCACATCCTCCTCTTCATCCAAGGGCATGTCATAGTCACCATAGCTTAAGGTGAATGGGAAGGAAGCAGTTTGGGCTCCATGGGGGTCCTGTACAGACAGGAAGTTGGTGGGTGTGTTGTTGGCATTCTCTCCCATGGCCTCCACAGTGATCTCCATCTAGGTGGGCATGAGCAACACTTCTGGGAACTGTCCCGGATCTCTCTCCGCTCTTCAGGCACTTGGCTCTCTTTCAAATAGTCAGAGCTTCCTTGCCAGCATTCATGGGGTGCAGTGTCTGAGCTCCATTCTAAACCTTTGAAAAACATGTAAACAATTGGTTACATGTTGGAGCAAACCTGGCTGAGTTTAAAAGCATCCTGAAACTTACACAGACCCATTAGCCACCTGCTCAAAGTGCACACAGGTGATGGGGTGAAAGAAAAGGACCAGTGAGAGAAAGCAAGAGAATGAAAACCACAAATTCACTCAGCTGGGGAAGGCTGGGGGGCTGTGGAGACAGGCTCCCACTCTATTTACTCCCACTCTACCGGAGACAGAAGTGCTGCACTCTTCCTTCAGGACCAAATCTGGCAGTGTGGGAGGTGGAAAAGAGAGAAGGCCTGCTCCATACCATGGTCTGTGTCTGACAGCCTGAGCTTTGCCTTTGTGGAACAGTCCCATTCTGTAGTAACAGAAGCTCCTTTTCAACATCTGGAAAGAAATGACTTGGATATCATGAGGTCCAGCAAAACACACCTTCAAATTCACAAAGCCCTTAATATGGAGCCCTCTACACAGAGTACTGAACACAGAGCCTTGAACATGGAGCCCTCTATGCAGAGTACTGAACACGGAGCCCTCTACACAGAGTACTGAACACAGAGTCTTGAACATGGAGCTCTCTACACAGAATACTGAACATGGAGCCTTGAACATGGAGCTCTCTAATAGCCATCTTCCCTTCTCCTCACCAAGCTTCCTGTTCACATATCAAAGTCTTCTGTGATCCTATAAACCTGCCATAGTATTGAACAAAGTCTGTCCTAGGCAGAGGTTGCTGGAGCAAAATCATAAGATGTCACTAACCTGGTGGGTTAGAAAGGGAACCTGAGAGCAAAAATTCCTTGGAGGATGGTGTTTCTTCAGGTTAATAGCTTAAACAAGCAAGGTTTCAACATCCTCCAAGCAAATCAATATTGTCTGTAAAGTGCAGAGCTCCTGGAGCAGCACCATTACACCCTGGAACCACAGGCGTTAGATCAGCACTCAGGTCTCTAAACGAGCTACACGGAAGTTGGGGGCGGGGAGCAAGGACAGGGACCTGACCAGAGACCAGCATCCCACATAGCAGGGCAGGAAGAAAGGATCTGCCAGCAGCAAAGTCTCCTGTCCCCTCCCAGACTTCTTCCTTCAGTCCTCCCAGAGCCTGAAGGCATCACTGCAGGGAACTGGGTGTAAGAGAGAGCTCTCAGAATGGAAGGCGATGGCCAAGCTTTATTTCCTGTAAAAGCAGACAGGAAGATGACCCCAAGACCCTCTGGAAACTTGTTGCCCCGTAGTAAAGTGCCAGGATTGAAATCTCTCTGCTCCCAGGAGGCTCAGCTTCTGCCCTGCTGCCTCTGACAGCTCCTCGGTGGGTTTTGCCCTTCTTTTTGCCCAGGTTGTACAACTCAGCTCTGCGCTCTGCCCTTCAGGTGAGAAGCAGAACCCAGAGCGGAGAGGCCAGAGGACTCTGCTGGGAGCCCTGGCAGGTCACTTCTGAGGGACACCCCTACAAGCATGCTGACAGCACAGCTCTAGGTCAGGATTTAAAGAAAGGATATCAAAATCGTCTACCGGAGAGTTAGAGTGAATGTTAGAGGCGAACTTGTCCAGCGGTCTTTCCTGGAACTGGATCCTCAACTCTACTGTCCTCTGGGTTGTTGGAGCTGCAGCCCCCGGAGTTCCTCTCCGGCTCCAGCTTTCTCTTTTAACCTGGCGAACCGGTTCGGTTCAGCATCTGCTCCCCGCTGGGGTTCTCGGCAGCCTCGGGACTGTAGAGACGGTTCCGTACCTGTGGACCGGGCGGGACCAGCCGCTCCTCTCGGAGCCCAGCAGCAGGGACAGGTGTCGGTCTGTCTTCAGGGGGCTTTCCCAGCTAGGAGGGCGGCTGCGCGGGCTCGGCAGTGGATGCCAGGAGCAGCTGCTGAAGTCACCCGCAGGCCCGCTCCGCGGGCCCCGCCCTCCGCCTGAGGTTCCCGCCCAGATTCCCAGTTCTCCCGAGTCTGCCTTTGAGTCCGCGGTCCCCGCCCCGCGCTCACCATCCCTGTCTCTGCGGTCCCTGCCCAGAGCTCAATGCCCATGTTTCCGCTGTCCCCGTCCGGCACTCGCTGTCTCTGCCCAGGGGACCCATGAGCTCCGGGTTGAGCTCCGGAGCTGGGGGACCACCGGGGTTGAGCCTGGTGAGGTGTTTGGAGCAGAGGGAGAAGCTCCCCAGAAGCCGGCCAGAGCAGCTCCGACTCTGAGGTCACCCCTCCCTCACCCCCACCCCCTGCAGCGAGCGGTCAGGCGGACACCTCGGGTTCACCTGTCAGGTCCTCCTCCCCTTGCTACCCTCACTGGGCATCTGGGACCAACCACTCAGACCTCGCCGCCTTGGTACCCCTCTGCTGCAGTCAGCTGAGCACTGTAACCCAGTTTCACCTGCTCTGTGTGACAGGCTCCAGGGGCTTTCTGGACAGTGAATGGAGAAAGGAAACTCTCACACCCATGTCTGTTCAAAATGACCAGAACTTCGAACATTGGTGTACACAAGTCTAAACTGTAAAGCAGAAATTTAGATATGTGTGCACCAGTGTTCACAGCATTGATAATATTTGTTACCAAAAGGCAGACATAACTCAAATGTCCATCAACTGATATATGAAACACAAACGTGTATGCTGGTACTTGTGGATACACTCAGCCTTAAATGTGAGTGAAAGAGAACAAACAACAAATCCTTGTATGTGCTGGTGACAATGGTGTGGTGGCTCTGGGAGACAGCTTTCCACAGTATCCAGTATTTCCACTCCTGAGTACTACCTTAAAATGGAATGAACACAGTCTCCAAGAAATGTTTGCATATCCTGCTCATAGCAGTAGGTGAAACACGAAAGCCACCTGTATTAAATATTTTCTTCATTGTTGTGACCAAACATCAGGCAAAAACAATTTAATAAAGCAAGGGTTTATTTAGGCTCCTGATTTAAGAAGGGACACAGAATATCGCCATAGGGAAGTCATGACACCAGGAGTGTTAGATGGCTGACCAACTTGCATCTTCAGTTAGGAAACAGAGAGAGATAGACATTGGTGCCCTACTTACTAGCTTTCTCCTTTCATTCAATTTGAGACCCCGGCCTGTGGGGTGGTGCCACCACATGCAGGGTGGGTCTCACCTCCTCAGTTAAACACTTCTGGAAACATCCTCACAGACATGCTCAGAGGTTTGTTTCTTAGGTGATTCTAAATCCCAGCAGGGTAATAATAAAGATTAACCATCACAAGACCACTCCTTATCAACTTGACACCCGATCATAACATCTTTAATTCATAATATTCCATGTCTGGTCCTCAAAGGTTCATAGCCTCAGAAAAAAAATGCCTTCGGTCCCACTTCAGAAGTCTCCATAGTCTTTAAGAGTCCCAATTCTGCTCAAAGTACAAATTCAGTCTCTTCTAAGGCTCAGGTGTTCACTGAGATTCCCAAATCTAGAGATACCTATAAGGTACAAAATGCACACAGAACACCAAGTCAACAGCACTAGAAAAGAAACTCCACACATCAGAACACTAAATGTGCAGAAGAAAGAAAAGATAGTGAAAGCTGTATAAGTTCAACTCAGACAAAGCCAGTCCCATCAGAATAACGGCTGACTTTTCAGTAGAGACTGTGAAAGCCAGAAGGGCTTGGACCAACATCCTACAAGTCATGAAAGAACAGATTCCAGCCCAAAGCACTGTCTCCAGCAAAATTATCAGTTGTAATCAAAGAAGAAAACTTTCCATGATAAGAATAGATTTAAGCAATTTATGTCCAGCTCTACAGAGAATACATGAAGACTAAACACTCTCAATAAGGCAGAAAGAATACCTAAGCAATTCCAGAGCAGTTAACTAAAAGATATCTAAGAAGAAAACACTACAACATCAAAATAACAGGAATGGATAGACATCGGTGTGGTGGTTTCAATGAGAATGTTCCCCACAGACTCCAAGTATTTTGATATTTTGTCCCCAGTTGATGGTGCTGTTTTTGGAAGTTTTAGGAAGTGTGGCTATCCTGGAAGAAGCACATCACTGAGGGTGGGTTTTGAGAGTTCTTAAGCCTTTCCAGATTTCCAGATGCTCTCTGCTTCCTGTGCCTGCCTGAAGATGTGATCGCTCAGTTTTCTGTGCTGGCCACCTCCTGCAGCCGTCCCTCCCCTTCCATTTTGGTCCCTTACCCCTGGAACCAGAAGCCCAAATGAACTCTTCTTTCTATAAGTTGCTTTGGTCATGATATTTTATCACAGCAGCAGCAAAGTAACTAATACAATTGGTCAATAATAACTCAATATTAATGGTTTCAGTTCCCCAATTAAAAAAAAAACACAAACTGATTGGATTAGAAAACAGGATTCATTGATTTGTTGCCTCCAAGAAAACATACCTCACTATTAATGATCAGCATCACCTTAGGGTAAAGGATGGAAAAATTTATTACAATCAAATGGAACTAAGACACAAGCAGGTATAGCTATTCTAATATCTGACAAAAGAGACTTCAAAGTAAAACTAATCAGAAGAAATAGAGGTTACTCCACACTCATTAAAGGAAAAATCCATCAAGAAGATATTATAAGTCTAAACATATACACACTAAATACAGGGACATCAAACTTCATTAAAAACAAAACAAAACAAAAACTCTATTAGATTTAAAAATCACACATTGAGTCCAATACAGTGATAGTGGGCAACTCCAATACCCACTGTCACCAAAAATGGGTCATCCAGACAAAAACTAAATAGGGAAACTCTGGAGTTAAACGGCATTATAAATCAAATGGACTGAACAGACATCTATAGAACATCCCATCTAAACGCCAAAGAATACATTTTCTCCTTAGCAGCCCATAGAACCTTTATTAACCACATATTAGGATATAAAGAAGTCTCCACAAATTTAGGAAAATTGAAATAACATTCTGTATTCTGTCTGATCACAAAGAAACAAAGCTAGATATTAACTACAATAGAAATGGGGGAAAGTGGGACTGGAGAGATGGCTCAGCAGTTAAGGGCACTGGCTGCTCTTGCAGAGGACCTGGTTTTGATTCCCAGCACCCACGTGGTGGCTAACAACCGCCTGTAACTACAGTTCCAGGGAGATCTGACATCATCTTCTTACCTTAACTTGCATGATACAGTGTGCTTACACACATGAAGGTAGTAAACTCATATACATAAAATATAAATAAGTAAAATAAAATAAATTTTAAAAAAGATAATCTTTTAAAAATATTTTGTTGAGTTTTTGTGCATTTCACATAATAAATCTTAATCAAATTTAGATCCCCTCTCCCCCCAAAACAGATAATCTTTAAAAGAAAAAGAAACGGAAAAAAGGAAAAACAACTCATAGACACTAAACACATTACTGAATAAAAATTTGATCAAGGGAGAAATTAAGAAGGAAATTAGGGGCTGGAGAGATGGCTCGGCAGTTAAGAGCACTGGCTGCTCTGGTAGAGGACCCAGGTTTGGCTCCCAGCACCCACATGGTGGCTTACAACCATCCTTAATTCCAGTTCCAGGTGAACCAACACCTTCTTTTGGCCTTTGTGGGCATTGCATGATACAGGTACATTTACATACATGCAGGCAAAACACTCATAAGCATAAAAGAAATCAAAAAGCTTTTTCAAAGGATGAAATTTAAAATTTCTACAAGTGAATGAAAATGAAAACACAACATACCCAAATCCATGGGCACAACGAAGGCAGTCCTGGGAGAAAAGTGTATGGTAAACGTTTACATCAGAAAATTAGAAATATCTCATATTAGTAACTTAATTATGCACTTGAAGGCCTTAGAAAACCAAGAACAAGAAACATCTAAAAACAAGTAGACAGGAGGACCAGACATGGTGAGGTTTGCCTTTAGTTCCAGCACTTAGGAGGCAGACGCAGGTGGATCTCTATGAGATTAAGGCCAGCCTGGTTCCATAGAGAGTTCCAGGCTAGTTGTGGGTATAGGGAGACCCTGTCTCAAAAAGATTTTTTAAAAAAATGAATTAAGCCCTTTTGGGGTTGAGAGATGGTTCATCAGTTAATAGCATTGGCCTCTGTTGCAGAGGACCAGAGTTTGGTTCCCGGCACCTGCATGGCAGCTATCCATAACTCTAGTTTCAAAGGATCAGACACCATCTTCTGACCTCTGTGGATATTGCACGACACAGGTGCACTTACATATATGCAGCAATACACATAAAACAAACTAAAAATAATTTAAAAAATTTTTTAAAAAGAGCAGGCAGGAAAAGATCAATAAAATCAAGGCCAAAATTAATGAAATAGAACCGAAGAAAACAATGCAAAGAATCAATGAAGCAAACAGTTGGTTCTTTGAAAATGTTAAGAAGATTGACAAAGTTTTAGCCAAATTAATCAAAAGAGAGAGAGAATCCAAATTAATAAACTTGGAGATGAAAAAAGAAACATTACAACAGACCCTGAGGAAATTAAGAAAACCATAAGGACATATACTTTAAAAAATCTATCTTTCAGGGCTGGAAAGATGGCTCAACAGTTAAGATCACTGGCTGCTCTTGTGGAGGACTTGGATTCAAATCTGAGCACCCACATGGTAGCTAACAACTGTCTGTAACTCCAGTTCCAGGGGATCTGATGCCCTCTTCTGGCCTCTGTGGGCATTGTACAACATGGGTGGGCTTATATACATGTAGACAAAATGCTCATATACATATTTTTTTAAAAAACTATATTCCATTAATTGGAAAGTCTAAAAGAAATGGATAAATTTCTAGATATGTAAGGCCTCTCAAAGTTAAATCAAAATGACATAATTTAAACAGACCCATAAAAGCCAATGAGATAGACACAGTGATTAAAAACCTCTCAACTAAAAGGAGCCCAGGACCAGATAGATTCAGTACAGAATTCTATCAAACCTTTAAAGAGAACTAATACTAATACTCCTCTAGTTTTTCTGTAATAGAAAAGGAAAGAACACTCCAAAATTCTATGAAGCCAATATTATTCTGACACCCAAACCAGACAAAGACCCAACAAAAAAGAAAATTATAGCCAATATCTCTTATGAACATGGATGAAAAAATTCTCAACAAAATACTGAATGCAAGAACATTTCAAAAATAATTTCCACCATAATCAAGTTGACTTCATCCCCTAGATGCATGAGTGGTTCAACATATGTAAATCAATAAATGCAATCCACCACAGAAACAGATTCAAGGACAGAAACCATATGATCATCTCATTAGATGCAGAAAACGACTTCGACAAAATCCTGTATCTATTCAGTATAAAGGACTCTAGGGACAGCAGACATGTCTCAATATAATAAAGGCAATATACAACAATCCCACAGCTAATATAATACTAAATGTAGAAAAACTCAAAGCATTCCCATTAAAATCACAAGGATGTCCACTTTCTCCATTCCTGTTCAATATAGAGTTTTACTTAGCTAGAACAATAAGACAAATGAAGGAGACAAAGGGGATACAAATTGGAAAGGAAGAAGTCAAAGTATCCTTATTTGCAAATGACATGATTCTATACATAAAAGACCCTAAAGACTCCACCAGAAATCACTTAGAGCTGATAAACACATTCATCAAAGTAGCAGGATATAAAATTAACACACAAAAATCAGTAGCCTTCCTATATACCAACAACAAGCATACCGAGAAAGAAATCAGGGCAGTGATTCCATTCATGATAGCCGCAAAATCCACAAAACATCTTGGAATAAATCTAGCATAGGAATTGAAGAACTTGTGCAATAAAACTTAAGACACTGAAGAAAGAAACTGAAGAAACTACCAGAAGATAGATGTTCAATGTTCATGAATCAGTAGAATTAATAGTGAAAATGGCCATTCTGCCAAAAGGAATCTACAGATTCCATTTAATCCCCATCAAAATTCCAACAGAATTCTTCACAGAAATTGAAAAAATAATCTCAAGTTTCATATGGGAACATAAATCAGAAGAGCCAAAACAATCCTGAACAATAAAAGAAATACTAGAGGCACCAACATCCATGATTTCAAATTATACTACAGAGCTATAGTAGTAAAAACAGCATGGTACTGGCATAAAAACAAACATTGATCAATGGAATAGAATTTAGGATCCAGATTTAAGTCCACACACTTACAGACAAGTGGGCCAAAAGCAGATTGGAAAAAAAGTGTGTTCAACAAATGGTGCTGATCAAACTGGATAGCCACATATAGAAGAATGAAACTAGATCCCTATCTCTCATCTTGCACAAACATCAACTCCAAGTGATCAAAGACCTCAATAAAAAACCTGATACTTTAAATCTGATAGAAGAAAAAAATGGGGAATACACTGGAACTTAAGGGACAGGAAAGGACTTTCTGAACAGAATCCTAACAGCATAGGCATTAAGACCAACAATTGACAAATGGACCTCATGAAGTTAAAAGCCTTCTGTATAGCAAAGAACATCATTTGAGCACAAAGGCAACCTGCAGATTAGGAAACATCTTTGCCAGATGTACTTCTGACAGAGGGTTAGTACCTAGAGTATATGAAGAACTCAAAAAACTAAACATCAGGAAAAGAAAATACCCAAACAACCCAATTAAAATGTGAGGCAAGGAACTGAACAGAGAGTTCTCAAATGCTGAAACACAAATGGATGAAAAATACTATTTAAAATGATCAGCAAATTCTACATAGTGAGTTCCAGGACAGCTGGGGCTGCAGGGAGACCCTGTCTCAAAAAGACAAAAAAATGTTCAGCAAATTAAATGTAAATTAAAACTACTTAAAGATTTCACCTTACCCCAGTCAGAACGGCTAAGATTAAAAAAAAAAAAAAAAAGTAATGACAAATGCTGGCAAGGATGTGTGGAAAAGCAACACTTATTCAGTGCTGATGGGAATGCAAACTAGTGCAGTCACTATGGAAATCAGTGTGGAGATTCCTCAAAAAAAAAAAAAACTAGAAATATATCTACCACATGATCTAGCTGTCCCATTTTAGGAATATACCCAAAAGACTATATCCTACTACAGATATACATGCTCATCCACGCTCATTACTGGCCTTTTCACAATAGCCAGGAAATGGAAACAACCTAGATGTACTTCAGCTGATGAATGGATAATGAAAGTATTTAAACAATAGAATATGAGTTAACTATCAAGAAAAACAAAATTATGAAATTTTCAGGTAAATGGATGGAACTGGAAATAATCATCCTAACTGAGGTAATCCAGAAAGACAATTATCACGTTATCTCTCATAAGTGGATGCTAGCTTTGAATATTTAGATATGTGTGTTTCAACTGGAAAATCCTTAAAGATAAGAAACTCAGTAAGGAGCCATGGGGAGTGGAACATGAGAAGAGAGCTATAATTCAGTGATATAAATGGAAAAAGAGATTAACAGATAGGACAGGTTTAATGGGATGGGGAATGGGAAGTTGGAGACAGAAGAGTAAGAGGAGGGATAACTAACACTAGAGGCCTTTTGAAAGAGGCATATGGGAGCCTACTGTAGAAACTTTTTTCAATATAAATGTATACAATATAAAAAGAGTTTAAAGTACTTACCCTGCAACAGGGGTTCAGTGGCCTTAACAGACACCACGGGCTAGCAAATGAAAAGCCCAGTGCCAGGGATGGACTCTTTCCTTTGGAGTTGCTAACTAGGGAGATCTAATAGACCCTCAAACAGTATTGGTTAATGCCATTGCACTTGGTTACCCACCAGAACTGGGTGATAAGACCCTATTGATGAAAACACTACATACTTGAGTCACAGAACAAGGAGAAATCAAGCTGGTACTAACCTCAAAGCTTCATCTCTGCTGGCTATATTTTATAGTACTAGAAGGTTCTGTGAACCCTGCAAGCTACAATAACAACTTGCTTGGAAAAAAGGTCCATTGGTACAATAATGTCATGAATATTGTGGGAGTAACAAACCACCTTCTAATTGGATTTAAGGCCTGCTTCACAAGACAGTCCATACCTGATACTATTGTCAGGGACAAGAACCTATGATTAGACAGATCACAAGCCATAGGGCAGAACCTACTACTATCATTCTGCTAAATAGACATAGTATTAAATAGACACATAGTGACTTACTGTTGTACCCATAGATTAGTGCATCTCTCAAAACTAACCAGAGAAGGTTCTTCTTGCAGCAGATGGCAGTTAACACAGAGATCCACAAATGGTCAATATGTAGAGGATAAAAGACTGCAGAGTGCTCAGGCCTAAATGGGAGATCGTTATCATATCCTCTCCTCTCAAGGCTAGGGTATCATTATGGAAGAGAGAGCACAAAGGTTGTTAAGAGCCAGATGTGGTAGATGAATACAAGGAAACTGTTGTATGGACACCTCAGTGTAGTTTCACAGATGACCACACAGCACTTATGACAGCATGCACAAGATCTGTGCAAATCCAAGCCAGATAGAGGCCCAGTATGGATGGGGGAGGTATGCAGGAAGCTCCAATCCTATCTGAGGATCTATTGGCAATTGATAGATCCTAGAAGTAGAGTCAGTGAATTTTCCTTATTGATGTGTTGCCCAGTATGTTGACCAGACTCCAAGGGATAGATCCACACCCAAGAGCATTTAGAAAACACAGATTAGACTTACTAGACCTTTAAAAAATACAAATAATGATATAGGACATGAAGTTGGAGTTGGGGAGAGTAAAGTGGGGGTGGAGAAGGGAGAGGGGGTTCTGAATATGATCAAAATATGTTGTGAGAAATTCTTGAATCAATGAAACACCTTTTAAGTTGTATTTTCCCAATATACAATGGCACAGAATAAACATATTCATTCAGAAAGAGAGGAGTGGGATGACAACAAAGAAAGGAAAGACAAAGCCAGATGAAAACTCAGAGGGCAAACACCAAGCCCTGTAGCTCCATATCTGGCATCTTGAGCTCATGGTGGCATCATGTTGGCTCCCACAGCCTTGAGCAGCTTGCTTCTCCAGGTCTGCCATCGGCTGTACATACAACTTCTCTTAGTCCAGCTCTACTCCATTCCTTTTCCTGATGATGTTTCATGGCCTTGGCATTTGCAACATCCTGGAGTCTCTCTTGCAACTTGGGCTTCACCTTACAGAGAAATTGACCCAGTCACACATCGCCTGACCCTCAGTGGCTTTCTGAACCCTTTTTGCATGCTTCTGAGATCCCATAATTCTTGCATTTTGCATGCCTACAAAACCAATACCAAGTGATGACACTGTGGAGTTCTTCTGCAGTTTGAGATGTCTTCTGAGCCCCTTTACCACAGCTATAATGGCTTCTGTGTGTCTTAGTCAGCAATCCTGGAAAAGCACTTCTCTAGCTAGTAGGTGGTCATTTTCAACAGAAAGCCCCTTCAAGAGGCATTCTCAATTCAGACCTTCTCCTTTCAAATAAATTTTCATTTTCATAAGTTTGATCCTTTGATGGGTAGGGTCTTGTCCTCAGAGCATCTTTCCTGTAATTCAAGTGTAGAGCACAAGGTTTCTCTATAATGGTGCTTATCTCTTTAACCAGATACTTTAATGCACCCTACTTCTCTGAAGTTTTTTTTTTTTTGTCTTATTGGGACACACAATGTAGACCAGGCTGGCCTCAATCTCACAAAGATCTGCCTGCCTCTGCCTTATGAGTACTGGGATTAAAGGCATGAACCACCATGCCCAGCTCTTGTCTACAGATTTAAACTCCTTTCCTTAAACTGATTTCCTCACCAAGATGCACAATTTTGTATTTTCTACTCTCTCTTACTATAGATCTGAACAAGAGAAGTTAGCAGTAACCAGGCAATAGCCTTAATGCCAGGCTTTCTTCAACTTTCTTCTACCAAAGAAATTAGTTCATTACTTTTGAACTCACTCAAGTTCCCAGGACATGAGCAGAATACAGCCAGTTTTTTTTTTCTTTTTTTTTTCTTCAGCATAAAACACAAGTGACCTCTAGACCAGTTCCTGATAGAGCCCATATTCCCCTCTGAGACCTCATGATTCACATCTCCATTTTTCACATTTCTATTGGCATGCTGGTCTACCAAACTTCCATCAGAAAAACTTATTAAGCTCTGCTTGCAACACTAAAAAGCTTCTCTAACCCATGGGTCTAAATTTCCAAATTCCTTTCACAAACCAGTTCCAGACCTCTAGCCCAGTTCTTGATAGAGCCCATATTCCCCTCTGAGACCTCATGATTCACATCTCCATTTTTCACATTTCTATTGGCATGCTGGTCTACCAAACTTCCATCAGAAAAACTTATTAAGCTCTGCTTGCAACACTAAAAAGCTTCTCTAACCCATGGGTCTAAATTTCCAAATTCCTTTCACAAACCAGTTCCAAAGGCCCACAAACCACATGATCAGGTAGTCACAGAAACAACCCCCTCCACACACACATTCTTGGTACCAATGTTCAATACAAGTGCCCATGGATGGAGAAATGAAGAAACAAAATGAGATATAGATTGGTAAATAGAGAGATGCATAATGGAATAGTATTTGGCCTTAAAAAGGAAGGAAATTCTGACATTTGCTTAGTTGGCATGGATGCACCTGAGGGGCATTATGTTAATGAAATATGCCACACCCCAAAACACAAATACTATATGATTCCACTTATATGACAGACCAAGAAGAGCCAAACTCATGGAGGGAGAAATAAAATGGCAATTATCAGGGAAAGAAGTAGGGGAGTTAGGGTATGCTATGGTTGGGAATTAAATGTCCGTCCCAGACACATGGAAAAGGCGTTGCATTTGCTATTTGCCAGCCTGCATTGCTATGGCATAGTGGTGGGATCTTTAAGAGGTATGGCCTATTTACAGGAAGTTGGATCGTGAGTGTTTCTCCTGTAGACTAGCTCAGCCCTCTTTAGCAAGGCTTTCCATCCGGTGCTGGGCCATGGCTGGCCCCTCCTTCTTACCCAGCCCTCTGTCGGGGTCTCTGGGTGTTTTGTTCACACCGCTCCTTTTCCTGTTCTGCTCAGCCCTCTCCGTGGTTGGCTCCAGGGCCCAGCGTCCTCTCCTCCTGTCAGGGGAATGTACTAAATCAGCTCCTTTTCTGCTTGCATCAGTTGTTCTCAGCACACTCATCCAGAGCTGGCTCAGAACCCATCCTGCCTCCTGTTCCAAAAGCCTCTCTAGTATGCCGGCCAGCGGTGCTTGAGTGCCTCCCGAAGCCTGCTCAGCAGATTGTGAGGACTGCCCTCAAGCCTGGGCTCCCTACGTCTCCCTGGAGGGGATGTGAAAGGAGATGCAGGTGGCAGCACAAGCATGCCCTGGTACAGAGGCCCGGGCACGTCAAAAATATTAATACTTTTATCCATTTTACTGGTTTTATGTTATCTCAAGCAAATTCTTCGTGGGACTCTTAGGGAAGTAGGAGAAACCATTTATTTGGAAGAATAAACAGGAAATAGAAAGGAAGAATTTTTTAAAGGAAGTGCAACAAGAACAAATTTGTCTTGTCACTATCAGAATATTATGAAGGTTTAAGCAACAGTGGGACTGTCATGAGCTTGAACACAGGGGCCTCTGCTGCTGAGCTCCACACCCACGCATGTGCGAACCCTGAAGCCAGGTGCACTCCACGTTCTGGAGTGTCTACACCGACAGTGCAGGGGAAAGAGCAGGAACAGAGCCCTCGAATGGCTTCTGCCTCTGATTCAAGCCTTCCTGGCTATACACCGTGCTTCGAGGACTCAGGGAGCACTGGTTTGGGGGTCTCTTTGCGGAGTGGAGAAGACAGAGCT
Organism: Nannospalax galili; assembly: GCF_000622305.1. Lineage (NCBI taxonomy): Eukaryota > Metazoa > Chordata > Mammalia > Rodentia > Spalacidae > Nannospalax > Nannospalax galili. The sequence continues at coordinate 847,115 of NW_008350959.1, forward strand.
CTTCTGTGAGATTGCTGCAGCCTGCTGCCTTGTAGGGAGGGCCCCAGCATCTGTGCTCGCTGCCTCTGAAGCCACCATGGGCGATGGGTCCTTTCTTCCAACACGAGCCTTCATAAGGAAAAGTCACACAAAAAATAGAGACATCTGTTAATCCCGGAGGCTAAAGTCAGGGCATGAGTGTCAGTCGCTCCCTTGAGATTTGAATAGAACCTTCCTGGTTGGTCTGTCTCTAGTGGCGCCTCTTCCTCTGGGCACCCTGTGGCAGCGGCTTCTCTCCAGTCTCTGTCTCTGTCTTTATACAGTCTTCCCTGTGGACCCTGGCCACTTGGGTCAAGGCCTACTCTAAAGGCTTCATCCGATCACATGCCTGATTCCCAAAGAAGTGTAGGTTCACAGGCCCTGGCTTGGGATTTCAGCACGTGGTCTGAGAAACCACAATTTGACCTGTAATAAGGTACCCGTGTGTGATAACACGGTACAGCTATTAGGAATGGAGCTGTGAACTGAGACAGCACTTGTTAGTGAAAGGAGGTTGGTTAGACTTCAGGGAGTGCATGGGGGAGCCATGGGGCCTTTGGGGTACAGGCTATGCCCCATTTCTGAACCTGAAATCTGCAGAGATGAGATCTTTAGTTTGCCACAGTTTTTCCCATTGTGCACTTGTGAAGGTGTACTTTTCTGAGTGTGCAGTGTATTTCAATGAAAAATTAACAAATGAGGTTGTAAAGTATATTGATTGAAATGGAAAGTAGTCATGATATATTACCGAATGGAAAACATCAGGTTATAAAAGCATGCTGCAGTTTGGTTCCATTTGGAAGGGAAATGCAAATTGCCTACTCCATAGCAGGAAATGTCTGCAGGAACTTTGGCTGGCATTCAACTCAGAGGGTGAGAAATTGCAAATGTTTCCCTTCAATTATCCGCATTCTGTTTTTTGAATGAGCTTATATTACTTGTGTAGCGCTTTAAATTTCATGAATGGCAAAGGAATGAAGTAATAAAGACAATGGATAAGATTCAATTATTAGGGGAAATCGTACTCCGAAAAGCGTCATGGAAAGTCCGAATGTGGTGGCACATGCCTTTAATCCCAGCATCAGGAGGCAGAGGCAGGTGGATCTAGGTGAGTTCAAGGCCAGCCTGGTCTACATAGTAGTGAGTTCTAACTCCCTGTCTCAAAAACACCAAAAAAAAAGAAGAAAAGAAAAAAAGCATCATGCAGGATTAAAAGAGTTAAAGGAAACGTCAAAAGCTGTAAAAAGCATTGATAAAGATGTATTGTTTCAGAGTGGTAAAGGTAAGTGTGAAAGAAAGAGAAATATTTATGAAAAATATAGCAGAGAAAAGGTGAGATCCTTGGCATACATTCTGCTGTTACATTTTAATAATGAAAATACCAGTACCATAAAAACATAGGCATATATCCAAATAAGCAATTGAAAAAACAAAAGGTAAAACAACAGATACACATTTTTAAATGCTTACCTACTGGTAGCCAAAAATGTCATCTAAAGACAGTAAGAAGCCCGGACTAGTAGTACCCACTTGTATTCCCAGCAGGGAATCTGAGACAGGAGGATGGCTACTAGTGTGAGACAAGCATAGGCTACAGAGTGAATTCCGGGCAGCCTGGGACACAGGGAGAAACTGTCTCAAAAACAAAGCACCAATAAGCTACTATTTGTTTACCAAATTATTCAAGAACATAAACTAAAAATGGAAATTGGATTAGTAGCTTAGTTTAAGAACCAAATAAACAGCCTAACTCTGGAGGTGGCTTGAACTTTCTAACCCCTCAGTTTGTGCTGCGTTCTGCCCAGAGTTGCTCTGTCATGAGTCCCGGCTGTTCAGTTCATTCCTCACAGCCTTTCTCCTCTCCTGATTTTGATCTGCCTGACATTTGTTTTAACTGTTGCCAGGTCAAAAAGCCAGAGACTCAGGGCAGAAAGATGGCATCCTTCAAAGGCACACGAAGTGTCAGAGCAGCCCAGCCTGCCTTTGTAGAGAAATGCACAAGAGAAGATGAATCCAAATGACAGCAGGGATTTTTACTTTAACCTGCCAAATTAGTCTTTTTCATAGTTAACGACTAAGCTACAAAATTGTCTTATATGTAGATAATTTTCAAGTTGCATGACTGCATGTGTGTGTATGTGTGTGTACACATGTACCCTAAGGATATAAATGGGGAAGTCCCAGAAATACATTTTTAAAAATTTTAATGACTTTATTTTTTATTTCAGAGTAAGATAATACAGAAGCACTTTTATCCATGCCCAAAAACCAGAAGTACAACAGACTTGACCTACTGAAACCCCTTTCAGTGTTAATTAACCAGTAATTAAAGCACAGTGGGAAAATGGGAGGGCTGGAAATATCAACATAAAATTCTGAGCCCGTGTATAAAGCAGGCCAAGAAGAAACGAAGCCCCGACTCATGAGAAACATTCGAAAAGGGCTGAAGTTGCAAGAATGGAGAGGCCACACTGCAGGGGAGGACCTTGTGGCTTCCTACTGACGATACCTCCTGTCCAGGGCTCCTGCCCACTGTGCCCTCCTCTCCTCACCACCCTCGTATCAGATACTATCCTCAGAAACAAGGCTAATTAGACAAAGAACATATGGTGTCTTAAAATTTCATCTGCAATCACAAAAGTAACAATTCAAACCATTCAAAGAATAGAAAACAAAAACTATCATACTTCCCTTTATCCCTAATTCTATTAGCAGTCAGGCATAGACATTTTCTTAAATGCAGTGTCTTAAAATAGCTAGATACAAAACTCATTACTGCATCATTAGCATACATTAGCATGTATTTTAACAAATACAAATCAGATAAACTGTAAAATTGTCATGCACAAAAGCAAGTGTGTGTATTCATGTGTGTCTTCATGTAGAAGTGTGTGTGTGTGTGTGTGTGTGTGTGTGTGTGTGTGTGTAGGTATGTGGGTGTATGTGTGTCTAGGTATATGCATATAGGTATGTATGTGGTGTGTCTGTCTAGGGCATGTGTGTGTATAGAGGTTTATGTGGTTGTAGATTTGAGTGGGTGTATGTAGGTATAGGTATGTGTGTAGATATGTGGGTGTGATGTATAGGTATGTTTGTCTAAATATGTGTATGTGTCTGTAGGTGTGTGTGTATGTATGTGTCTAGGTATGTGTATGTATAGTTGTGTGGGTGTATGTTGATAAAGGTATGTATGTAGGTGTGTGTATATGTGAGTATGCGTGGGGTATATGTAGATAGAGGGGTGTGTATGTATGTAGGTATAGGTGTGTGGGTATGGATATGGGTGTGTGTCTAGGTGTGTGCATTCTCACTCCTGTAGTGTGCATACACAAGAGCACCTGTGTGTGGGGGTGGGGCTGATGTAAATGGAAAGCCCCAGATGCACTTTAAATTGTTCCAGAGCCTTAGTTTCCCATCCTAAAGGTATGTCAACTGGTAAAATACTCACTATGAATATGTATCAAAGAAACCAGGGAGCATATGGAACAATCCATACCTTGGAGACTTCCAAGTCTAGGTAATTCTCCCTGAGGAGATTATCTGTTGGAGCTCTTGAGAACAAGGACGTGGCTATTCTGAGGCTCAGGCAGGCAGGAAGCAGGTGGGTCTTGGGTCAGGAGGAAGAAAGATCTTGTGGCATATGGCATAGAAGCTTGGAGAGGCTATATGGCAGAGATAGCAGCACTGAGCTGCCCTGGCCTTAGAGAGAAGGCAGGCAGCATGACCAGACCATCCTCTTCCTTCCTGACGGATGATGTGGAAGCTGTGATAAGAGCCTTGACCATATACTGTAACCCTGGGGTCAAGGTAGTGGCCTCAGTTCCATATCTGCCAGAATGAGATCTTTGCACACAACACAGGGAAGAAGTACATTCTGGTGCTGGAGACAACAGCAGAACAGAAAGGGTCTGATGAGTATCCACTGGGTTTCCTAGTTAAAGAGTGACAGCCACAGAGTTCAGCTGCATGAGGAACCAGCTCACCTCACACAGAAGTCATAGAATCATCCAGATTCAAGGGTGTGCATCTAATTCCGATCCTACTAGCTATACCAGAGCAAATAGAGCGGGACTGTGACCTCAAGGTGACTTGGACAATCCTGTACTTTTTTCTGGGGAGGGTCTGAAGAATAAAGTTATTGTAAAGAGATGACATGTAGGCTCAGTGGCATTTACTCTTAGTAGTGAAAGGAAGGTGACCTCATTTTGCATTCTAATCTGATGAAATGACTATATTGGGATGAATATACATGAGCTTACATGCCTATAATATATACACACTTTTATCAACAAAGACGTGTGTTCTCTCCCACAGCTGCTTTCTTTGCTGACCATTGTGATACTCTAGTTGCTGGACTATGCTCTGATGATGGACACAGGAGTTTCATGACACAGTCCCCTGTTGATAGACTTACATTGCTTCCAGCTCTTCAATGTCACAATATGTGTCCCACATCTCACTTCTCTAATGTATTATGGTGATAAAGCTGTGAGCCTTGGGATTGACCACCCATAGTGGAATTTTACTAATAGAGATTATATGGTAGAAGAGTTTGGGATGTATACTGACCCTTTCTGGAACCACAGAATGCAGCTTCCAGTAGGAAGCATCCTATGTCATTCTTCTCCTGCTTGAGATTCCCTGGGCATCTCCTGACTCCTCAGAGTTGCTGTGCGGAGCTGGGTAGGGCTTATCCATACAAAGCACCCAAACAAGAAGCCATGCAAACAAGAGGGTGGAAGCTCCGTCCACAGGCCTCCGGCCAGGCAGATGGCCTTACAGCACCTTGTCGATCCTGCGAAAGAGCATCTTTTTCCAGTTTGCACAAGGCAGTAGTGGTGGCCTGGGTTTTGTCTACTAGATCAGTCCTCTGCTCCTATTGTCTTGACTTTATCAATCCCCATGCCAGCTGATGGCTATTCACACCCATTTTCATCCTATCATTTCACATTTCATGAGGTGAAAAGGCTTTAGAACTGGGATGGAAGCTGAGTGCTGTGCTCATGTCTCTTCCCTGCTGTTGTCTCTGATGGAATCTGACAGGGTTTCTCTGGGATTCAGCCTCGTCAGAACCTCTAAGATCTCTTCCAGCTTTAGAATTATATTATTCCTTATGGTATCAAGAGATACACTGCTGTTCAGACCTGTGAGGTGATTTCTCTGGGCTTTGCATGAACAGCCTATACCACTCAATGTGTGGCTAAGAGAAGTTGCACAGCACCACCAATGTTGACCACACTCTTACAAAAGCCAGTCACCTTTAGACCTTAGTACATATCTCTGAAGATACCCTATGGTTGCCACACGTTCTGATGCTCTTCCACTTCCCCAAATTTTTGGTGGCATTGTTCAGTTCTTTTATAGCTGAGTTTGGTCAGAGTTCTGATTCTTTTCAAAGAGTTGGTGGGTATGGAGAGCCTGCTGCTTGCCTGCCCTGAGGTTAAGCTTTAAGGACTTGCCAACATGGCCATGTGAGCTCTTTGTCCAATCTCGAGCTGTTCTATGGCTTTAGGAGTTCCTGCTTAGGGGATCAGCAGCCTCTGTGGATACTCCTATCAGAGCTGGTGCTATGCCCGTCCTGGAGTCTGTATGGATGCTGCTGTCAGAGCTGGTGCTGTTCCTACCCTGGAGTCTGTGTGGATGCTGCTGTCAGTGATGGGGCCCTGCACTGCAGATCTGCTTACTTCCAAGCCCTCTATGTAGCCTCCTCTCCTGGTTGACATGCAGTTGCTAAATAAACGGTTTCTCTCACAGCTGAGGTTGAAGAGTTAGGCTGGCTTCACTGCAACACAGCTGCTTCCTTCTGGCCAGATACCTCAGTGACGGGGACCTCTGCTCCCTCTGCCATCACCTTAGGTGCTATTCTTGACACAGAGGATTTGATTCAGAGGATTGGCATGGGTAAGCACTGTCCACTGACGTCATGTATTCCAGCTTTCTGGATTTCTGTCAGGTTCTAGGTCTGCCGAAATTTTCTGCACATCTTGCAGTGGCGCTGTGGACCTCCTGCACTGCCCCCGGAAGAGATGCTTCAAGCCTTGGCCTGTCACATTACTGCTTTCTAAAGCATTGACTCATTCTCTATTGCCTGAATTCTGGTTCTGGCTGCTTTGGGGAGCTCTATATATGCAAAGTAGAAAATATGGCATTTTGGGTTTTGACAATTTGTTGGTTTCTTGCTGTTTTCCCTTTATTTCTTCATTAACGAAAAGCTACACCCAAACCTCTTCTGTATTAGTTACTTTATGGTGCTATGATAAAATGCCATGACCAAGGTATAGAAGGAAGAATACATTTGGCTTATGGTTCTAGAGGTGTAAGAGTCCATCATGGAAGGCTGGCATGGCAGGAGGCAGCCAGAGCAGAAAGCTAAGAGCCCACATCTTCAAGCAGGCACTGGAAGCAGAAAGACAGACTGGAAGTGGGATGTGACTCTGAACTCTCAAAGCCTGACCCCAGCCTTGTACTTCCTTCAGCATGGCCATACCTCCTAAAAGTTCCATGACCTCCCCAAGCAGCAGCATGAACTGGGGATACTTGAAGCCTATGGAGGACAGTTCCATTGAAACCACCAGCCCATTTGCCCCTGAAACAGGACACTACCAATGGCCTGGCCCCTCCACCTACTGCTAGCCTGTGCTCTTGTTCTCTACAAAACAGTGCATACTTGTTGCTCACAGTCACTCCAAACCCTTCATCTTAATCTAGTGAAGCAACATGTGCTCTTGAATGAGCACATAAGTACTCTTCCATGCATGTCCTAGCTGGGTGATTGTCTGAGTAGGTTATGCTCAAACTCAGTGGCAGGAAAAAAGCCATACACACTAATCACAAAATTCTCTGGATCTGCTTTAGATCCCATGTGCCTGATGTGGTGAAGAAGGAAGAAACAAACTGAAAATAAACCTGACTTTGACTCTACCACTGAATATCCATGTGACCTTGAAAGTTTTACTACAGCTTTCTGGGCCTTGGTTTCCTCATTCACACAAAGGAATACCATATGTGCTTCCATGTGCCAGTCACTATGTTAATCTCAGGTAAGGAAGACACAGCACAGCCTCTGCTGGCAGAGGAAGCAAACAAAAAGGAAGAAAAGGCGGCGAGGACGGGGAGGAAGGAAAGAAGACAAGGCATGCAAGGTAAAGAACATAGAAAAGGGAAGGAAGGCATGTTCTCACAAATTCTGAAATAAAATTAGCATTTCTCAAACATTTTCTTGCGCTATTGTGCAAGGCAATTCTAACAGCAAAGCCTGGCCTGCAGGGTGCTGCGTGGCCAGACCTCATCGGTCCAGCGGTCTTGCATGTTGCTCTGTCCTGGGTCTTTCTTTCCTGCCACTGTGGTGTTCCCTTTCTCCTGGGTCATGTCTACCTCCAAGCCCATTCAGTCTTGGAACTTGAAGCTTCCTGTGCCTGGAAAGGCCCCTCTGTCCTCAGAGGCGTACCCCTCATTCCATCTGTATCTTTGCTCGTGTCTCTTCATAAACGACATCTCTAAAACAATCTCCTGCCTCCAATGCTTGCCTTTCTTTCTGCTTTCCATTTTCTTTTCTTAGTATTTATATTTTCTTAAAGCAATACCTTTTTATTCATTTGTTCTATGTTTTGTGAATGTCAATTCCATGGTAAACACCCTATGCCTGCACTCACAGCTGCTAGGATGGGGCCTGAAATAGCAGGAGCTTGGGTGCTTCTTGTTCAGTGAATACGGTGAGTAGACAGAGTGAGGTGAAGTAGGTCTTAGAACACTGAGGTGGGAGGAGAGGCCCTCTGTCATTCTCCCTCCATTAGCCCCTGAGAAAATGTCTAGGCTTAGTATTGTGGGAGTTCATGAATCCTGTCAGTAAAGCAGTTGTGTATGTAGAACATACCTTATTTCCATTGTTGCTGTTATTTATTTATTTATTATTTATTTATTTATTTATTTATTTATCACCATCCACCTTCTCCCTGTCTCTACTGGGCTCAGGGAGAGGAAGGGAGCTGCAGAGGCGGTTCAGGAGACCTGGGGA
>NW_008350959.1:855337-868089 GCF_000622305.1 Nannospalax galili
ACCACGTCTGGCTTCATTCTTGTTTATATTTAAAAAAATTTTAAACATACTTTTTCTAAGAGTTATCCTATGCACTTGGATTCATGGACACTGATAACATTTATTCTATCTTAGATTAGTCACAATTAATTGCCAATGTGGAGCTTGGGCACTCAGAAGATAGAATTCCTCCTCCATAAAGTCTGTATTTACTTCTCAACTTTAAGGTTTGTTAAGAGCATGAGATGAGAAAATAGATGTGGCATTTCTTGACATGCTGCAGAACATGATCAAATGTCCATTGTGAGTATGGTTGCTCACATGTGAACAGGACATTAGCTAGACCGGCAGAATAAAGAATCATGATGTTTGCCCCTCCATAAAAGCAATGCAAAACATTTATCAAAAACTGCCAAAATGAAGTTTTCTAGAATTCTGGAATCAACTACAGACTTTCAGTAACATAGAAAGCACTTTTAAAAACATCTGAACAGTGAGCTTTGTGGTGGTGTGATTTATCCCAACCTCCCAACCCAAGCTCTGCCCTCCAGCTTAGCAGTAGCCTGGGAGAAAAAGCTGATATTCCACAGGGGCAGGCCATGCCTCATCCACAATAAGATGCTGTCACTTAACCCACTGTGGGCTTCTGTCTTTATGTCACCCACTCAATATTTATCCAGTGCTAAGGCCTCTACCCAGGGTAATACTAGTCTAAACTTAAAGGTAAATGTTTTTGTCACTGTTTCCAAAGACAGTGGGAACCATGGGCTAAACAGAAGGCCAACCCAAGATTAAGAACCATACAAAGTGAAGACCAAAGCAGATGTAAACTGCTGCCTGAGTGTTGAAGGATTACCTCCAGACACAGGCAACCCCTCACCAGAAAAGAAAACATTTTGGCTCCAAGTGCACAAGGAAATCTCTGCCCAGTCATTTGGTAACCAGTAGGCTGGAAGGATAGAAAGTTCAATCTGCATACGTGGCAAAGAGCACAGACTTAGCAGAATTCATTCAGAAAAGCACTAAAATATTAAGGCCAAATCCACAAGAAGAAAAAAGTCCCAGGGAGAGAATCTAGTCTGATTTCTACAATTGCCACATTATATTTTAAAATATTTGTATTTATTATTTTTGTTTTATATGTATGGATGTATTGCCTGCATTTATATTAGTGCACCTGTGTTATGCAATGTCACATCCTCAGGAACTGGAGTTACAGATGGTGTTAGCTGCCATGTAGGTGTTGGGAATTGAACTTGGGTCTTCTGCAAGAGCAGCCAGTGCACGTAACTGCTGAACCATCTCTTCAGCCCCGCCACATTATATTTAATGTGTGAACTTCTCAACAGAAAAATTTAGACTAAGTTTAAAATCAACCATTTAAGATATGTCCAAATAGCCAAAGGAAACAAAGAGGACAATAGAGAATATTTTAGAGTTGAAAGAAGTATAATAACTGAGATGAAAAAAATTAAAGCAGGTACAAAAAGAATTAGTGAGCTTCTGGAATTGCCTAGCCTGAGGCACAGAAAGGAAGGAAGGAACAGACAAGCATAGGACTGGCAGTGGAGGCGAGTGGGGGTGGGGGGAGTAGAACCAGCACAAATTTACACTTAATGAAAGTTATACAAGAAGAACAGTGAGAGAAAGGAATAAAATTTGGAGAAATAATAGCCACAAACTTTTCATGATTGTTATGAAAATTATTAGAACATTAACCTACATATCCAAGAAGTCCAGCAAACTCTGAGCAGGATAAACTCAAAGGAATCCGCATGAAGACCCATCGTAGTCAAACCACTGAAAATAAAGAAAGAGAAAATCTTGAAAGTGGTAGTTGGGTTACTTTTAAGTTTAATAGTTGATTCTTCGTCAGAAATTGTGGAGGCCCCAAGATGACTGGCGGTATATTCACAGGAGCAAAGGAAAAGTAACTAGACAAACGTGAATAAATAGGTCAGAACTCAGATGCTACAAACACTGATCAGAGTGAAGCCTACAGTTTAAAATACTGCATTAAAAAGCACTAAATACTCAAATGAACACCCTAAACTTTTAACTTTAGAACACAGGAAAGAAGTGCAAACTGAACTAAAAGCGAGAAAAAGAGGAAAATACTAAACAGTACAACGATGGCAGATAAGGTAGAGGAGATGGATGCAATACAGAGAAGCAATGAAAAGAAAATTCAGGCTGGAGAGATGGCTCATCATCTGGCTGCTTTTGCAGAGGACCTGGGCTTGCTTCCCAGCACCCATATGGCTTTGAACAACTCTCTGTAACTCCAGTTCCAGGGGATCTGATACTCTCTTCTGACTTCCACAGGCCTTGCAGAACACTGTTGCACTTATCCAAGCAGGCAATATACTCATACACACAAAAGAAAAATAATAAATAAAATATTATTTTAAAAAGAGAATTTGGTTATTTGAGCAGATCAACAAAATTGACCAACCTTTAGCTGGGCTGAGAAAGACAGTGAAGAGAAGACTTGACTTTAACTGTGGCAAGCAGTTTGAAAGTTCCTCAAGAAGATAAATAGACAGCTGTATTACCCAGATTTGAATTCCTATGTATACTCAAGAGAACTGAGAACATATGTTCCTTTATAAACCTGTACATGAATCTTAACAATAGCTCTGTTGATAATAGCCCAAACCATGAAGATTCCAACCGACGAGTGAGTGAAGCGAAATGGAGATCTATGATGTTTAGGGCATCCGCATATTTTGCTGGACATATAATTGATGAGTCTATTGTATAAAAATGTTTGATAGAAAGACATTCTGAGTAGAGGCAAAGGATAGTGCCTCTAAAAATACCTGGGTTGGCATAAAGTTCCTCATCAATACAAAACAAAATATTCTTGAGAATGGCTGTATTCAGCACAGTTAACTCTAAGCTCCCTGGATATTCTGGCATCGGTAGTGGGTATTTTATCCACTAACAGCATTGTGTTCTTCAGAGAAGAATAAATGAAGTCATAATTTCACACTGGTTTCCCATACATGGCAGTTTCGAAGGAGAATTAAAAATAATGCCACATTGGAAAAAGTGTATTCTCAGTAAAACGCTTGCATCACAGAATAAGAAACAAATATGGCTAAGAAACTGAATGGAGTATAAGAATATGTACTGAGAATAAATATGCTATTTATGTCATTTCAAATATTTTAAAACTCATAACACAATATTACATTTTGATAAATTGTACATACATATGTACTTAAGCTTTAATTTTTTATTCCTGAAAAATGGTTTGACTAAAACAGTTTTACAGATTTGTTAATAAAATAAAATTAATTTGTTGTTTATTAAATACATATTTTCAAAATAATTTACTTCTTAAAACTTAGTGTCTCAGTGTGGTACTAGGCTGTATGGTCACCCTTGTCATGTGTGGACACCCTTGCCATGCTCTGGACCCCTGAGCATGCACTTCTGAACCCTGGGGACTCCTCGTTACTGTTCCTGGGACTCAGAACTGTGAATCTCACAGGAGAGGACTCAAGAGATGGTAAAGCAGACCATAACCAGGATCAGTCAAAATGATCTTAATATGGAGGGGAAATCTTCTCCCAGACAATTTTCTATGAATGGATTTTAGAACAATATGCTGGGATTTAAAAGACTGCATAGTAAGGGACAGAAAAATTGTAATCAAGACTCCGGATGCACAAGAATATAGCTGCAGTGCTCTCCATGCTGTCCCAAGGAGCCTGGTTCCTCCGAGGGCACGGGCCTACTGCAGAGAATTGACTGCGGAGAGTTAGCTGAAGAGGGAGGGGCTTTTTGGCACTATCTTGGAACAGAAGCAGCCTGGTGCAGCAAAAATGGCCCCAGTGTCTCACCTGCGTGGACGTGAGAAGGGGCATTTACCAACCTGGGGCAAGACCGCGGGCCCATAAGGTGTGGGTGAAAGCTAACGGAGACTGTGGGTGGGGCAGTGGAAGGGATCTGCAACTGCAGGCCTCTGAGCCACAGAGTAGAATGGGGCGCTGGGTGTTTGCCTTTTGTGGAGCCCCGGCTGTTCACCTTTGTAAGTCACTCTGTTCCCCCTACCCAGGATATAAACTATGAAAAATTCAGATAAGGAAGTGCTATGTGGTTTGTCTAATAGTGCAAGGAGCAAGGGACCCTGAGAGAACTTGGGTGACACATGCTCACAACAGGTACCAAGCCTCATGGGACACAGACTGTCCGCTAGCCTGCAGGGAAGGAGCCTGCTGCCCTGGATTCAGGGAATGGGAGCTGAGCTGCTGTACTACTTGGGTCTCCCCAGGAGAGGGCACAGAGACCAATATGGAGACATAAAGGAAAAAACTGAGTTTGTAATGCTCAGGAAGCACTTGCAGGCAGTGGTCAGCTATAGCCTTCCTTAACTCAACCAGAGACCACCATGTCCCGGCTTAGATGAGGCCTGTGCAAGAGTTGAGGCTGGGCATCTCAAGATAGCTTGGATGACCAGTCACCCTCCACCCAGCCACCCTCCATCCAGCCACCCTCCATCCAGCCTCCGTCTTCCACGGGCACTGCATTACACAGGTGCTCTTATCTACATGCAGGCAATACATTCATACAAATAAAAATAATAAATAAAATATTTTTTTAAATGCATGTTTCTTTCATCTGTTACCTTCACTCCATTAGACCAAGCAATGTTCTTTAATAACCTTACTATATGTTTCATGTCAATGTTATGTAAGGTACAGAGCACACAAGAAAAAAGGGTCAGATCCACGATGGCTAATAGTTTTGATAAGATCCAGGAGTTTCTACCTTATTGACTTTACCTGCTATTCCTCTCTCCTGAACACTGCTCTTCCCACCTGCTACTCAGCTGCATCTCCATCAGATCCTAGGAAGTGTTTCCTAGCAACATGGCACATCAATGATATTTAACAAGTACTATGCCCCACCCCAATGCACAAAATGTGAAGCTTGACCAAAAGGCGGAACTGTAAACAAAAGTTCCCAGGGGGGAAATGCATCTTCAAACTGAACCTTCTGCAAGGCTAATCAACTGAACTTCAATGACTTGAGAATTTGGAATGTTGTAAGTTCAGAGCCTAACAACAGTTTATCTTGGGCTATCTTTAGGTTTGATAGACATTAGAGCTAAATAGCCATTCCTTGTCCCCCTCTGTGTCTAACATCCTATAACAGATAAAAAATCCTTTTAGAATGTATTAGTTTAACAAAATCCTAGCTTCCTCCAACCAAAAGGTTGTCATCAGAGAGCACCTGAGGCCTATAGTTGAAATTTTTCTTTTGCTGTAACCGCCTACTTAATGTTTCCACCAATGTATTTGAAAAGTGCCTTGATTTATGACTATCTTTGTTCTGTTACTATAAAAACTTCATGAAACTTCTTCCACATTGGAACATGGAATTTGGAGTGACCTAAATCTGTGTTTCCATGGTCACTCATATTCAGCTCCACAATAAACTATCTCTTAACCACTTTGAGGTGAGAATTCTGCTTTTGTGTCAACACAAGCTGCACATGTTGGTGCAGCATGTTGTATACCAGGATCTCAAGATTTGAGGACTTTTTCCTTATGAAATTCCTATGTGTATTGAGCTCAGGGGGCATACTGACAAAGTACTTACTGGATAAACTCTAGACTCATTTCTCAGCAAACAGTCAGATCATCAAATTATAGAGTTTTGTCAGACATCCTAAAAAACAAATGTTTACTTCAGCAACAAACATGTACCCTGGTTAGGGAATCCAGATCACTAATTCCAAGCAGCTTTTTCATACAGAGTGGAAAACTAAGCCATGAAAGTGCTATCTGTACCAGGTGGCATGGTTACTATTTAGTCATGGGTGATTAGCATCAACTTGAGACTTCAGACATTGTTTAGAAGTAATAAATAATGTATCTGTGAGGACTATCAGGCAGTGATCTGCAGCTCTTAATTACACATACCCAGCAACTGGATTGTAGTTCCTGTTAATTAGCACTTACCTTTCAACACTGTAGAAAGAAGTAAATTTCTCCAGCAGATAATCAAATATGCTGGGTACACATTTTGCTTAATCTCAGTTTTGGAACAATAAATTTCTCCTTTAAAGACAAAGAGATGAATTGTAATGCTATCCTTTCATTAAGTTGGCACTAACACAATTAGAGAAGAGGATTTTGGACTCCCTCGTTTAAGCACTGGTATGAAGGTGAAGGTTGGTTGGAGTCATAATTAGTCCAAGCTCTTTAACGTTCATTTTTTCATCCTTCTCACTTTCCATATTCCCATCTGTATCCCACAGATGAGGAGCCCTTCACCACGTCCCCTGCTGGCCCAGTGATATCAACACTGTAGAAAAGCCGGTGCCCTGACACTAGGAGAAGCCAGATCATTCAATTACGTAGAGGCGACAGAACATCACAAAATTCTCAGCAAACTCCCAGGCTAGGTGCCTGTGAGGCAAAGGTGAAGATGCAGCACTGAATGGGGCTTTTCCTACTTTACTTTTTAACATCCCTCCACCTCCAGCTCCCGCCGCTCCCCACCCCACATTTTCTTACAAAATTATATTGAAAGTTCCCGGAATTTAGAAGATTCAGGAAGTTCAAACATGAAATCTGACCCAGGACACTTATTGTTTAACCCCATGACATGGAATCTGCTTTGAATCATAAAATCTCCTAAAATTCTACCATTAGATGGTTTCTGTTTTATGTTTTGCCAGAGCCCCAACAGGCCGTGGACTGAGGCACGTGGTTACTAAAACAGTTTTTGTTGATAGAAATGTTTTCGAAGCATCAGAAGTGTTGTTTACCAGGTCTCTGGGGGTTTCATCTTGAGATTCCATGCTTTCACTTGCAGACTCAACTGGTATCCCCAGAGAAACATATATTTGAGGTACAAGCAGTACTCAAACACATCATTGATATGATTCAGGCAGTATGTTAATATGTACACTGAATTTAGTAGACCACCTCTACAACCCCCACTTTCCCATTTTAATCTGCAGGGTAAGTACCACAGCAGTTATGTGTGCACACTATCATTTTCCAATTACATTTAAAATAAGTATACACAGATATACGTTTTGTATAGCATTGTACTGGGACCATTATTAATCTTGAAGCCTCAATGAGTCAGTCCTACCATTTTTAATGATGGTGCATAATACTCCAGTGTAGACTCCACATAACTTATAATGACTTCCCCACTGAGGGACTGTAGGGAATCAGCACCTTGAGGACCTGTTAGCAACATGGTGCTAACATGTGTTTCTGACAGGGGTCAAAATGACTAATGCCAGACATTCATAGGGCTATGAGTCAGCACAAAATGACTGAAACTGGATGTCTGGGGAGCACAAAAGTAAATTGTGATGTAATTACATGATTACAGTGATATATTTGGTTATATAACCAATTTTGGCAAGAAGCCATCTTTTTGTGGTTTCCTATTTAAAAATTCTTGAGACCAAGGGCACATGTGCTCTTGCCTGGTGGCTGTCTACTTAGTGACCTGTAGGACCTTGCTCAGAAGAAAGTGAAGCAGGTCTTGCTTGCCGGCACCTCCATGAATCTTCTTTAATCTCCCGGCTCCTCTTGACCCTCCATTCCTGGCCCCTGAACTCAGCTTCCACATTTGGCATAGTCTTCAGCAGTTTTCCACCTGAGCAGAAAGCTAGGATGAAGCAAAAGCTAGGACAGAATCCTTGGGTCCTTGGAAAAGACTCTGGAGATCCTGGCAGATGCCTTGCCAGGAAAGGAATGGATATCAGCTGGAGAGAGAAGCTGGCCATTCCTGACTGCACTGAAGGCTGGTCGTGAAGATACCCTGTGGTGGCAAGCTAAAGTGTGTGAGCTGTGAGCCTTGGAGGAGAAGCTGGACTCCTGGGTGTGTGGTTTGGAGTAGGAGGGCCCCTCTATCAAAGGTGAGGCAGAGTAGGAGGAAATGCCCTACCTGCCACTGCATGCTGGACCAGTAATTCTGTAGAACACAGAGCCCCTGGGTCGGAATGGTCAGGCCCAGAGGAAAGCAACAAAGCACACCTCCACTCCCTGTGTTCTGACAGCTGTGAGAGCAGGGAAAGCAGCACAGACAGATCTGCTCCCAGCGTGGTTGCTGTACTTTTGGGACGAAGGTGCAGATAGTGCTATGTTAACTGTGGAGATGGAAAAGATGGCTTCCATTGCCATCAGCTCTCTCTCAGGTAGCACTTATAGGTCTTGAGACCACAGAATCGGAAAGGCCACTCACTAATGAGCTGGGTGACAGTTGGAGCTCATCTGATATGAGCCAATGCTGACAAGTTGCCAGAGATAACAAGTGAAATTCTTACATAAATTTGATACAGATAGTCTGAGAATTGGAAATGTGCCCAGATGTGGGTAGATTTCATTCCGGCTGGAACTTACAAGAAGATCGATTACCAGCCAAACGAAATGTTGTTAGCCATGTGCAAACAGTTGAAGTCCACTCAGCTCTACCAGAGGTTCCCTAAGGAAGCAGACATGAAGTTCAGGCCAGCAGGAGTACTTTTGGTACATCTTTTCTAGATTTTCTAGGGGGTGGATAGATGGGCTCAGCAGTTAAGAGCACTGACTGCTCTTGCAGAGGACTGGGATCAAGTTCAGTTCCCAGTACCCACATAGTGGCTAACAGTCTGTAACTCCAGTTCCAGGAGATGCCAGTGCTCTCTTCTGACATCCGCAGGCATTGTACAACATGGGCACACTTACATACATACAGGCAATACATGCATACATGTAAAATAAAAACAATACTTTAAAAATATTTTCTAGCACCTGTATCAGGTAAACTCATCCTTTTAGGACTGGGGGCCAAGGTGTCCAGCTAGGGGGACCCCAGAAGACTGGAGGCCTCATGTTGAATTGACTATTAATTGGTCCTCCATCAGTGTATAGAGAGTGTTGGCCCTTGTTGATACTGGCTCTGTTTCAAGATTGGCCATATACATAGATGACTATGGTGGCCCCACAATCATGGCCAAGCCATTGACTATGACCTTGGGTTTAGGTTATTTGGTTCCCCAACTATTTGCAATGTATGTAGCTGAATATATTCTAGGGGTGGATATCTTGTGAAGGCTGGTAACCTTCCAAATAACTGACTTGGAGTAAGGACTGTGAAGCAACACTCACTTGTGACCAGTACAGAAAGCAGATCAAACCTGGAGAATGACTATGAACTATCAAGACATGCATGCTGCTGTGCTGTCCATCATGGACCTGATGGACTAATTGACTCTGACTTTGAGTCTGATCAAGAGCAATCTGTCTTCATCTGGGAAGGTCTACAGTAGACATTTCTCATGTCATGTTGCTCCAGAGATATTTGTATCACCCCACCATTTGTCATGATTTGATGGCTCAGGACTTGGTGACCCGGAAATGACTCAATGTGGTTGTTTTGTAGTATTATGTTAATTATATTGTACTAACTTCTGATTCTCTTGTAGATTTGAAATCCTGTGGCTACGGGGCTGAGATCCTACAGGGCCTAATAGTCTGATAGCATACAGTCTGAGAACTGTCCTGGAGTCATGGAGATGGGCAGTGAACAACTTTAAAGTACAAAGGCCTGGTTTGTCTATCACATTATTGGGAATTGTCTGGGCTGGTAAGCCCAAAGCTATACCAGAGGCTATAATTGAAAAGTTTCAAGTATATCCTTGACCAATGATGGCTAAGCAATTACAAGCTTTTATGGGGCTGTTAGGGTATTAGAGAGCATTCATCCCCAACCTGGCCCAGGTTACATATACCTTATGTAAACAAAGAGTAACATGGGCGTGAACTGAGGTAGCTGAATGAGTGTAGCTGCCAAGTAGGCCATTGGTCAAGTATTGATGCTTAGGCCCATCAGTCATCATCCAGACCCAACCATTTGAACTGTATGTGACCACTGATGTAATAGATTTTGGTTGGGGCCTGTGGCAGTGGATCAGAAAGAGGCCAGCACCCACAGAATTTTGATCACAATGTAGAAGTGTAGCCCAAATCCCTTCTTTGTCAGTGAAGCCTACAAACCAGAAGGTAGCACTAAGTAGTAGTCCCATAATGGCTAAGTTATAGGAGGGCCTGGGACCAATAGAATATGTAACAATGCTAGACATGGCTCTCCAAGAAATGGAGCCTATGGAGCCAAGTCCTTATTGAGAAGTGACTACTTCCCCCTACATACCTAGTACACTGATGGCTCTAGCAGGGGGCCATTGGCCCATGAACAGCAGAAGTCCAACTGTCAATTGGCATTATCTGGATAGAGATGAGTCAGAGTAGCCAAGAGGCTAAATTAAGGGCTATCTAGTAGTCAGGAATGAGCCTTCTACCCTTCGTATGTACACAGGTAACTGTGCAGTGTATAAGGGGCTTACTCTGTGGTTCCCCCACATGGCACCTGTAGGACTGGAAGGTAGGCCACTGACCCCATGTGAAGTCTTCCAGCATGTAGGTAAGCAGGTCTGTAAGAATTTATCAAGTGGAAGGCCATATACCTCTGCTCAGCCCTGGGAACGAGGAGGCTGATGTTTTGTAGATGATGTCTGGTGATGAGCCTGTGTTTGGTGGTCACACAGGCCAATAGCAGAGAATACTGCTGTAAACTGCACCAATGACTTGGGCAAGTAGTGAGCAAGACTGAGACACAGGGAAATCCTGATGAAAACTAGGCCTATCTTGGGAAAAGATACAAAATTGCCTGTTGGCAATGTCTGCTACGAGCCCAGATATTCTACAAGTAACAGTTACCGGGAGACTCCTAGAACAACAGCAGGATAGCATCTCCACTAGCCTAAAGTGGACCATCCTAACCTTAAGAGGTATTTCCTCTGCCCAGATATTCTACAAGTAACAGTTACCTGGAGACTCCTAGAACAACAGCTGGATGGCATCTCCACTAGCCTAAAGTGGACCATCCTAACCTTAAGAGGTATTTCCTCTTTATTGATCATATATTGTGCCCTATAGTGTTGGTAAGGGCCCCTTTCAATAAAGTGCTTGATGTCTAAAAAGGGTAGAATGTAGGGAATCAAGGTCAGGAGGCTTGTTCATGTTTAGACAACATGGCACCGACATGAGTTTCTAGTATGGGTCAAAAATGACGAATGCTAGAAATCCAGAAGGCTTTGAGTCAGCACAAAATGACAGAAACTAGATGTTCAGGGACCCCAAAAGTAAAACGTCATGTAACCAGTTATATAACCAGTTTCAGCAAGAAGTCACCTTTGTGTGATTTCCTATTTAAAAATCTGCGAGACCAAGAGCACAAGTGCTTTTGCCAGGCTCCCAAGAGCCTGTATGCCCTCGCCTGACAAAAATAAAGCATGTCTCATTTGTGAACCTTCCTTAATGTCCTGGCTCTTCTCAACCCAAACTCAGTCTCCACAGGGACTTTTAGGTTCTTTCCTTTTATCTTGTTTGCTTGCTTGCTTTTCTTTCTTGGATCATTACATATAGAAGCTGTACTTTCTGGCATATTCAGCTTTATATTGAGTCATAAATGTTTCTACGGGACAGTTTCCTAAAATAGGAGTACCTGAGTCAAAAACTTCAACATTGATAGCTATGGCTAAATTGCCTTTCAGAAAGATCTGACTAATTAGCATTTGTTATCACTGCAAATTATACATGCCTTGGATTTGAAAACTCAATGGCCAAGAACTATTCCGTGTGATGACTGTCCTGCATTACTTGCTCCCTTTGTTCCTCCTCTCAGTGTAGCCTCATTGAATAAACCTCTTTCTCTGAGTTTTGTTATAACTTGTCTCTGTGATTGGCATATGAACAGGTGACCAAGCACAACTTGTTGGGGCTGCTGGAATCCAGGCTTTTACCCTGAAAACTTCAGTAACATGATGGAATCCATAGATTTACTGCACTGAAATCCTTTGTCCTCAGCATCTTACATCATTAGGGCATCTTACTACAGTTCTGGAGGAACTGAACAGTTATTTAGGATTTTCTACCTAGGATCATATTGAGATCAGCTTATAAACTTTTCAGTTTATAAGCTGTCTTCGGCTGATTTAAAGAACTGTGGTGGCTCAACATTTTGCTGAATAAAAGTTTGGTAGACTTCACATGGAAGGCATGGGATTCGTTGAGTAAAGGGTTGACCTTAGAAGATTTCCCATTCCTCAGGGATCTATTAAGACTTTTAAATATCTCTAAAAGTAAATTTTAAAGTTATTCTTTTATAAAAAGCCATATTCATCTAGATTTGTAAGAGTGTTGACAGGAAATTATACATATTCCTTTACAAACTTAAAAACACCCATATTTATAGTTCTAACCCTTTCCATTTCTAATACTTGTCTTTGTTTTGTGAAGAGTTGTCTATTTTATTGATCATTTCAAAGACAATTGTTTTATTGATCAAGTCTATGACTTTTTTTAGTCTTTTATCTCAAGTTTTAGTTTACTTGACTTTACTATCCTGTGTTTTATTCAGAAGCTTTTGTCTAGCAAAGCACTCAGTTCATTTATTTTTAACCTTTTTCTTTACACATTTAAACAAGATATTCTCCAAGTACCTATTACTTGATATATGACACAAAATTATCACTGCTTATTTATCACTGCTTATTTCTAGTTTACAATTGCCATCTCATATTTTTCCATCTCATATAAAAACAAGAATTTTATTTAGATTAGAATTTCACGCTGGCTAGTGTGATTAGTGTTATCAGTTTAACATAATCTAGAAACCACTTTTTTGTTCTTCTTCCTAGCTTTCTTTCCTGTCTTCCTTCCTTTTTCCTTTATCCCCCCCCCCCCGCCTTC
>NW_008350959.1:868334-869141 GCF_000622305.1 Nannospalax galili
CACATCTGACTCCCCCCTCTGCACATCTGACTTCTCTGGCTGTAGCTGGTAGTGTGAGTGGCTGAGCTCATACCTAAAGGAATTTAAAATCTAAATAGGAATATGGGATGCTGATGAAAGTCGCAGACTTAATTTGATGGTTTCAGAGAGTATTTGTTATTACTTCCGTCTTTTATGCATCATGACACGTGAGTCTCACACACTAATCCTAAACTGGAATGATTTTCTTTTGATATTCTTGGTCCTCACTGTTGAGGCTGGGCTGTTCACTGGTCACCCCCTGACGAAGCTCATACTGCCTCCTTTATCCCCTTCAACAGCATCTCATTCTTGATGCCAGACTACGGTGTGAGGATCTGTTTAGCAAGAGGGCTGGTGCCCATCTAAGGGACTCTGACCCAGCCTGTGGTGGAGCCTAGCACTTAACTTTTAAGTTTCAGATGGGATTCTGATGCACACAAATATTGACAATCAATTTTTTTTTCTTTTTTTGGTCTTTTTGAGACAGGGTCTACCTGTAGCCCCAGCCGGCCTGGCCAGCACTTAACTTTTAAGTTTCAGATGGAATTCTGATGCACACAAATATTGACAATCAATTTTTTTTTTCTTTTTTTGGTCTTTTTGAGACAGGGTCTACCTGTAGCCCCAGCTGTCCTGGAACTCATTGCGTAGAACAGGCTGGCCTTGAACTCACAGAGATCCTCCTGCCTCTGCCTCCTGAGTGCTGGGATTAAAGGTGTGCACCACCATGGCTGGCTTTGTTGTACCTCATCCACTGGACCCCAAAAAGACCACCGAGGACCCAAC
>NW_008350959.1:869694-872443 GCF_000622305.1 Nannospalax galili
TGCTAAGGGGCATATAGACTTGTTGCCTCTGAATCATAAGTTGGGTGGTGCCTAACCTGTCCTTCATGAACTGTACTAATCTATGGAGGATGCATGGCCCAAAGGTGAGTATTAAAAATAAGACTATAAGGGGACCTAAGAGGGTGGAGATGAGGGTTGTCAACCAGGGAGATTGGTTGAACCAGGACTCAAACCATCCCTGTCTGGCCTCTCGTTCTAGTCTCCTCTGTTCCAACCCTTCTCTTATTTTGGCCATGCTATCCTTTATTAATCCTGAGTGGTCCCTATAAAAACAGCATTCTTCTCTTAGGGCAGCATATAGACCACCCTGCTGTAAGAACAGGAGGTCTAATCCCCTACAATTTTGCAGGGCTAGCTCAGCCAGCGAGCTCAGGGAGTCTTGTAGGTGAGTAATTGACTCCTTGACTCGTCAGAGATCTGAATCTAAGCTGGATCTGAGCTGGGAATAATGCTGATCTTGTCTTGCCAGGGCTGTGGCTCCTGTCCCTATCCCAGCAGCAATCCCTGTCCCAATGAGGAGACAAAGTTACTGCAGTTATTGGCTCCCTTCTAAGTCTAGTGAGGCTGGTAGTTCTTGGGCCTTTTAGACTAGTATAGAGGGTTAAGGAATCTTCATGAGTGTGGTAGGTAATTCTAGGCAGGAATCTGATAATAACACAGAAACCAGATGTCCTCTGCAGGACTTCCCAATTTATACAGGCTGTTAGTCCCATGGTGCAGGCCCACCAGGTGTCATTATGAGGCAGGAGGAACTGCCCCCTCCCTGTGAGATTAAGGGGGAGGAGGATGGTGTTGCAGAGGCTAGTATAGGTCAGTGGGACCTGGCCAACACAGGTCCCAATGCCAGTTACCTGAGATAGGGTAAGAGAAACATTTGATAGCCATCTGCATTCTGTGTAATCCACGAGGGAGAACGTTCCTTGTACAGCAATTCCCTCATAATATTGGGGGGCAACACCATAGCAGAGCCAGCAAGAGCGGGTAGCATTTGGGTTGGTTGCACTGAGGAAGTAATAAGATGAATTTAGCATCTGCAAAAGAATTTCCCGGGTCGGGGTAGTGGCAGGAGGGGGAGGAATAGGATCTGCCCTTGAGGACTCAAGAGCCTGAGTTGTTGGCACAGGTGTTATAGGTTTGGGCAGTGGGAGGTCCAGGAGGGGGTTTAGCTGGAGAAGATTTATGAGAATCATCTGAGGGGGGGATTTAGGACTCGGTTGGGTCCCAGTGCATGGACGACCAGTCGGAGGGATAGCTGAATGGTAAAGAAGGCCCCAGGGTCTCTCCCTGTACCGTACAGCCGTAGGCCCCATGTGTGTCCTACATCCCACCCCATAGACTGTTTTCCTTCCTCATTGAACCGAATTATGAGGGGGTTGCACCGTGGTTGGGCGCAGGCCCCCCCCACGGGCGCAGGGCCCCCGCATACCTCCTCCAGTGGTCCCTCCCCATCCCAGGGTGGTAGGTCAAGGGGCCCATTGTGGGGTTATTAGATCCCCGGTTGATGACCCTTTCCACCAGTATGTGCCGGTGGTCTCACAGCCCCAGTTGGCGCAATAATCCCCAGGTCCCCCACATTTGTTCTTAACTTGTCTGCTGTGTCCGTGGCCTGGACAAACGTAGCTGGCGAGGCTTTGCATGTGTGGTATGGGGCCGGGATCTTGGCAGCTGAAGGGAGGAAAGGGGTCTGGTCATGAGGTTCCCATTCTCCTTCAAAGATGTCACAGAGGCCAACCCAAAGGTCAGGGTACCAAGTGTTGGGAGAGGCTGTCTTGGAGGTAAAGTTGATGACCATCACCGTGGAGGGGTTGGTGACTACCCAAGTTAAGTTTTGGGGAATATGGGGATTTATGTTACTTGTAGGAAAGGTGCCATCAGCCGATAAGCAGTTCAATGTCAACAATAGACAGGTTAGCAGGAAGGGTCTCGTCGGGTGTGGAGCTTGAATGGATTTGAAGGGTGTGGGGATGCCTTCCAGTTGTCTCCCTTGTAATCCTCTGGGACTGCAAATGGGTCGGCAGGTTTTGCGTGGGAGTAGTGCACCCAAGCCGCAATGCCTTCCACTTTGAGTGTGATGGGAGTCATCAAGAGGATCACGAAGGGGTCCTTCCATCTTGGCTCGAGATTTTTCCGTCACCTGGTTTAAACCTGTGGGGTTGCGGGGGGACAGCAGCTTCATATATGGCTCTGAGTTGCGGCCAGACCCATTGGTAGGTTAGCTGCAACCGGGTACCTGGAAGGTGATCCTGGGCAGATTTAGGAGCAGAGCTTGATAATGAGTTAATAGGGCATTGCTCAACCATTGATCAGGGGGTTGCTTGAGCACCCCCTCGAGGGCATGAGGGGTTGCCACAAGCAGGTCCTGTCCCAGGGTTAACTTGTTAGCATCCTTAACCAGCAGGGCCACTGCTGCTATAATTCGCAGGCAGGGGGGCATCCAGCTGCTACAGGGTCTAATTTCTTTGATAGGTATACAATAGGTCTCTTCCAGGGGCCTACTCTCTGGGTGAGGACCCCTTTTGCAATACCCTTATGTTCATCCACATATAGACAGAAAGGTTTACTTATGTCTGGTAGTCCTAGGGCAGGGGCCTCTAAGAGCTTGCGTTTTAGGGTTTCAAAGGCCTCTTGCCTTTCCTGCATCCAGTTGAAGTCCTGTCCTTCCTTGGTAGCCTCATATAGGGGTTTTGCAATTTCAGCGAACCCCAAAATCCAGAGGCGGCAGAACCCC
>NW_008350959.1:873629-874453 GCF_000622305.1 Nannospalax galili
TTCTCAGCACCCCCAGTTCCATTAATCTTCTGATATGTGGAGTAATTCCACGTTTTGCCTCTAGGAGCATAGGATACTGGTGTGCTTTAACAGGGTCTGCCCCTGCTTTGAGTTCAACATATACAGGAGGCCTGTGTCCTGCCAGACCCTGTTTCTACCCAGGCTTGGGGAAATTTTTGGAGCCAATCTGATATATCAGGGTTTGGTTGGATCAGGTCCTGATGGAGTCTGTATTCCTCAGTCAGGTCGTTGGTGACTAGAACCTGAACCAGTGCCCCATTGTGAAGCAGGGTGGCTCCTTTAGCTGTGAAGTGGATCTGTGCCCTCATTTTTGACAATAAATCTCTGCCCAGAAGTGGGTAGGGACATTCTGGGATTACTAGAAATGAGTGGGATACCTGGCCCTTCCCTAAATCTACTGTTCTTCGGGTAGTCCATGAATAGGGCTTTGTTCCTGTTGCCCCCTGTACGCATGTAGTTCTGTAGGACACTGGCCCTTTTGGCTCCAATAAAACCGAATTCTGGGCACCAGTATCCACCATAAACTCAATTGGTTTCCCCTCTATTTTCAGGGTTACTCTGGGCTCAGGGAGGGGACCTGAGCCCCGTCTCCCCTAGTCACTGAGTTCACCCCCAATTAGAGCCGGTAATACCTTAGCTGATTGCTTATTCTTCTTGGGGCAGTCCTTCATCCAGTGCCCTTCCTCCTTGCAGTACACACACTGGTTTTTCCCTACCTTATTTCATGGTCTGGATCCCGTGGATGAGCTCCTTCTGTACTGGGGGTTGGTTGCCAATAATATCTCTCTGAGGTCCTTCTTGTG
>NW_008350959.1:874749-876380 GCF_000622305.1 Nannospalax galili
GGCTAGGGGGAAAGCTGGCATTAATGATGCCTGGGTCTGTGTTAGGGTCCCCAGTGGGGCCCGGAACCAACTTCCGGGCTGCCTCCAGGATTCTGTTTCACTCCTCAGTAGTGAACAGGACACTCAGGAGCTGGTGGCAATCGTCCCAGGTGGGCTGGTGAGTGAAGAGAACAGTTTCCAATAAGTTAATCAAGTCCCTGGGGTTTTCAGAGAAAGGCGCATTCTGTGAGCACCAATTGTAAAGATCACTGGTGGCAAAGGGCCAGTAATGAAAGGGCTGATTTCCCTCTCCATCTGGGGGCCCCACCGGCCGGAGGGGGAGGACAATGGTGTCAGGCTGGAGGGCTGCCCCCCTCCGGCTCTGTGTGGCCTGCGCAGGTCCCTGTGGAAGTGATGGTGGCTCCTCAGGGTTAGGAGGCAGGGCCTGCACTTGTGGCGCCATTGGTGGGGTGCCTGTCTGAGAGGAGTAGGACGGGGGAAAGATGTCCTGCAGAGGTGGAGGGGGAGAAGTTGGATTAATCAGGGGAAGGAAGGACTTGACCCAGGAGGGGGGCCATCAGGTCGTTCGATGAGACCTCGCCAGGTCATGATGTATGGGATCTGGTCCTGGTGGCCTGTACATGAGTGGAAGACGTGGTCCTCTACCCTGGAAATCAAACTCAGGTTAAAAGTCCCTTCAGGGGACCATCCAACATTGAAGGAGGGCCAATCAACTGAACATAAAGTTGTCCATTTCTTTTTCTTTACATCTACACTATTGTTATGGGCAATCGTCTTAATGTCCCCCCAGTGGACTAGAGTAAGATCAAGAGGGGAAGATGGGGTGTTGCCCATAGTATTTGTCAGTCCCGTCTGTTTCATCAACAAAGAAATTAGAACGAAGATCACAAGACACGACACAGACAGACAGAGGGCCCAAATTAAACTACCGTGGCTTTCAGATGGTCTGGACTCTTGACTGTGTGGATTGCCTGGCTCGATTGTGCCAAAGACCATACGGATAGGACTCGTGTGTCCCAACAGGGTCGCGAGGTCCTCTGAGGTTTCAGATGGACTAGTGTCCTGGTGGGGTGTCTGGTGGGGAACACCCACTCTGACAAGGACAGGGACGTCTTCTGAATCCTTCCGGTCGCCTTGCTAGCATTCCAGTGACAAAAAACTGAGATCCAGGGACGTCTCCTGAATCCTTCCGGTCGCCTTGCTAGCATTCCAGTGACAAAAAACTGAGATCAGATGGCCGCGACCAAAGGGAAAGTATAGAAAAGACAGGCGGACAAAAAGACAGGTGGACAAACACAGTTTTACAAAAACTTACCTGGCTGGTTGATCACAAACCTTTTGGGGTCGGTTCCTCTCGGAGGTCTCTGGGGCGGTCCCGGACGAGCCCCCAAATGTTGTACTTCATCCACTGGACCCCAAGAAGACCACCGAGGACCCAACACACCAAAATGCAAAAGCAAACGTTTATGGTTTATTCGGGCTTAAGCTCGGGCTCTCAGACCTCACCAACTCAACGGATCCGTGCTGAGAGCCCAGAGTAAGTGAGAGTTGAACCTTTTATAGGTTTTAGACAAAGTGGTGGGGGAGATACCGAAGATACATTTTGGTTGGTTCAAGGAGCCCACGCATGC
>NW_008350959.1:876678-879305 GCF_000622305.1 Nannospalax galili
CTTGAGAATCAGTTTTAATAAATTTAAATGCTAACTAAAGCACAAATAGCCATTCCTTGACAATCACATATTTTTGAGTCTCCCTTTCCACAATTCTCTGTGTTTTCTTCATTATAACAGCAACAAAAATAAACCTCTGTTTTTGTTCAGCTCTGCGCCTCTCCAGTAGTGGAATCAGCATCTCTTATTTTCTCTCTTCCATTGTATCCTGGAGACCTTGCAATCCTGCTTCTGTATACATGTACTACTTCATTTCTAATCACATGTCCATTCAAGAAACAGTGTTAAACACCATTATCTTCAGGTACTGCTCTTGTACTAGGAGTCAGAAATTAAAGTGGACAAAACTCTGCTTTTGTGGAGAAAGGAAAACAAACAGATAAACTAAACAGTATGTTAAGAAATGAGCGTATGGAAAAACTGAGTGGGGAGAGGGGACCAGGCAGGTTGGGGTGGGTGAAGGAAGCAGACATCCTGCACCAGGGGGTTTGTGAGGCCCTGAGCATTTGGACACACTCTTGAAGGATGTGAATTACTATCCCAAGTAGCTTGTAAGCACACTAGAAACAGCACCTCGTGTTCTTTTTTGAACTGCCAACACCTAAGGTCTAGAACACAACACAATTGTAGCTGATTAAGACATTTATTGTGTACATTATACTAGGATGGCAAATATTAACATGGGCTGTCACAATTATTAACACTTTTCTTTCTACATATTTTAGAGGTGTAACTTCATTGGTTTTGTAGACTAACTGGAGAATATCACATGCCCCATTATACTCCTAACAAGGAGAACTTCATGGGAATAAGATAGTCTTACAGAGCAGGGCTGGAGGCAGCCTGATGGTGTGCAGTTCCCCCTCCACAGGGTAAACTGATGACACCAAACTCTGTACAGATTAAAGAAAGGCACCATCTAATTGTTCTCATCTTTGCATCGCCATTTAGAAGAGTTGTGCTTACAATCTATCTGTGTCTGTTACAACGAGTGTTCACAACCATTATCATCCAGGAAAAGGACTTGCCAACAAAGCCATGCAGAACCCAGGGAAAATGGAGTCAGTACCCAAGAATCCCCACCTCCAATCTGCATGTCTCCAGCTTCTCCAGATCCTAGAAAATCCTCCTTCTCTCAAAGGGCCAACTAAAACCATTTGCCTTTAAAATTGAGCACACGAGACATATATATTTAATAATAACTTACTATGATAGAGGCTGGAGTACAGTTTACATTCCATGAACACTGTTAGAGAGGATTGATTCTTACGTTTAGGATAATTAATTTAAAAATAAAGTTTTAAAATGTTGCTTCTGAGCTGGGGATGTGGCTCAGTTGGTAGAGTGCTTGCCCAACGTGCAGGGGGCCCATCCACAGCACTGCATAAAGCAGGCGTGATGGTGCATGCCTGTAATCCCAACTCTCAAGAGACAAAGGCAGGAAAATCATAAATTCTCAGTTACACAGTTTCCAGAACAGCCTGGGATACATGAAACTCAAAAAATTGTTATCCTTTCAAAATATAGTTCATTCATTTTTGTTAGTTTACAGAGTTGTACAACTATCACTCCTAAATTTAGAATATATCTATTACTCAAAAAGTAACCTCATACCAACCAGCAGCCTCCCCATAACCCCTCCCAGGCACATCATCACTTCTGATCTGTCTCCATGAATTCGTCCATGTTAACATCTAATAATGAGTTCACATAACATATAGTGTTCTGTGCCTAGCTTTCCTTGGTGTGTTTTCAAGGTTTAGACTGTAGTATGTATCAGTACTTCATATTTTACTATGGCCAAAATACTCTACTGCACAGCTATACTATATTTTGTTTATCCATTTATTGGTTGACAGACATTTGGTATTTCTACTCTTTGGCTAATAAGATAATGCTCTGTGGATACTATGTACAGTTCTTAGATGAACATGGTTCTTTGGCTATATACTTATGAGTGAGTAGATTAAAGGATTTAGTCCAGTGCTGAATGGAAATAAATCCAAAGATTTTATTCACAGGTTTGTCGATTGCAAGGATGAAGAGACAACAGAGAGTATGAGTTAATCCTGGTTTGTCAACTTGATTGGATCTGGTATCAACTAAGACTTGCCTCCAGGCAGGTCTGTGAGGGTATTTCCTGGAAGGATGAACTGGGGGGGGGGGCAGGGAACCATAGGGTGTGGAAATAAAGAAGTCTGAGGGAACAGCAGCGCTGCTTTTGTCTGTTCACCTTCACTTCCTGTTGGTGAGAGTATAACCCGATTTCTGCCACTGTTGCTGCTTCCCTTTGCTGACACTGGCATCCAGCTCCTTTGGCCTTCCACCATGGAGCAAAGATCAGCAGCTCTCCAGGAACCCTCCACACCATTGGTGCCAGGCTAGGACCAGGAGGATCTCACCCAGCTCACAGGCTGAGCAGCTGCTGGTTCTCAGAGACTAGTGTGAAGACAGCCACAAGTGGACTATCCAGCCCACCTCCGTATGCCAAGAGAATAACATGCATTCCTTCTACCAGTTCTGGAGAACCCTGAGCAAGGCAGAAGGGAAAATAAGTACCCAATGACAACAGTCAATATAATGGATAATAGTCTAGAGAAATACTTATTTCATCCTTGCTTCGGTTT
>NW_008350959.1:879553-886129 GCF_000622305.1 Nannospalax galili
AATCCTCTACAGTAGCAAACAGCTTTCTTCTTTCATCTGAGCTGAAAAGAACATCATTTGAGAAAACCATGGTTAGAATTGTTTCTGTACCCCCAATGTAAAGACAGCACAGTACAAGCTGAAATAATCACATAGGGCTATACTTGGACAAAACTGCATTCTCTTCTATAGGTCAACAGGATATATTTGGTAATAATTTCCCCAGGTTTCCAAGAACAGAAGTAGTAAACGAAATCACAAAGCTCACATCTAGAGCATTAGAAAAGTGCCAGTAGTTGTGATGGCTGTTACTTTCAGAAGCCTGGTTTGGTGATGAACTCTTTCAGCAGCAATGAGGAGGCATGCTCCCACCCTTCATGAATCCACCCAGCTAAACCTGAAGTTATAAAGACAGAATCTGTGGAGAGAAGATCAGTTTTGTACACCTCATCATTATCAGTATGCAAAGTATATGGAAAGCATCACCCACTGCTAGACTGCTTTGGCTGCTTCCTAGTTCCAGATGCTTTGAACTGGCATCCACAGAGGCAACAACACCTATTTCACTGAAGACTGGCATTTCAGTGTTTCAAGTTCAAAGAACTATTGGAAGGAAGCAACACTCACTCAGATGACTGCTTAGTTTCTGAATGTTTCTCAAATGTGAACTCTACATATTATTGCAGACAGCAGTTACTTTTTTCTTTCCATACACTTCTTTGCTTCTTTCAGAAGCTCTTCCACATCTTCCTCCTCATCTTCCTTTCCTGGTTGCCAATCAGAACCTTCATCTGTCAGCTCATATTCTTCTTTCTCATCATCTAAGAAGCTGTCATTCAGGTTGTTCTCTCTGGATTGCCCAACATCATCACTATCTTCCTCTGTAGCAACTCTGACTGAAAAACAGAATATTAGCAAACAACACATTAATCACTCCTCAACCTGGGATTAGAGATGTCTTGTATAATGTCTCCCTGCATCAATAATTAATCTTATTAATACAGTTTACAACTACACATTTTCAGAAAGGGCACTAAATGGGGGCTGGAGAGATGGCTCAGTGGTTATGGCTGCTCCTGCAGAAGACCCAGGTTCGAATCCCAACACCCACATGGCAGCTAGTAACCATTCAGAACTCTAGTTCCAGGGGATCTGATGCCCTCTTCTGATCTCCGTGGGCATTGCATAACACATATGCACTTAGATACATACAGGCAATACACTCACTCATACACATAAAAATAATAAATAAAATAAATTTTTAAAAGGGCACTAAAGTGATCATTTGTTTTTTATTATTCTAACTTAATCCACCATGAGGTTCCTGAAACTAATCTGGCTCATGAGAATCAAAACAATGGTCTTTTAATAACATCACAATCACCCTGTGTCACCTCCTTTCCTAGTGGTAGAAAGTACTTCTCCCTACCTATTCTCTGTCCCTTACTAATATGATTATCCATCCCACCCTCACTGACTGGGTCAATGATAAAAATGAATGTAGAAGTGCCGTTTCCAGTGCATGCTTAGAAACAGCATTAGGAACCTACTGGGAAGATTCTTCTCTGAAATCTCAGTGGCAGAGGTCAATCCCTGATGAACATCAGATGCACAGATTAAAAATCATGAAGTCTGGAGAAACTCAGGAAAGTTCTAATGAATTTGAATTCCCTTCAAATTGCGCCAGCTGCCCTTAGTCTGAGATCTTGGACCCAGATTGCCGTAAGGGAAGGTCTCCTGTCAGAGTCCTCAACTTAGAGGGACTATAGCTTTGATTTGCCTATTTCTAAACCTGGAAGATTTATAAAAGTGGATCTAATTCTCCAGGATTAGATCATGCTTCCTGGGGAAAATGGCGTAGAGCTTGTCTACTTTTCTAGATCCTTGATTTCTCTTTACTTTTGCGTGTTAATTCTTTACTAGTTTATAATCTCTTTGATGCTTTTAAAATTTTTATTGTTATTTTTAATGTTTTAGCCAGTTTATAAGAAGCATTGGGCTGGAGAGATGGCTCAGTCAGTGATTAAGAGTACTGGCTGCTCTTGCAAAGGACCTGGGTTTGATTCCCAGCACCCACATGGTGGCTAACTACTGTTCATAACTCCAGTTCCAGGGGATCCAATGCCCTCTCTGACCTCCTCGTGCACTGCCTGACACTAGTGCACTTATATATGTGCAGGCAATATACTCATATACATAAATAAAAATTATATATATATATATTGTCTTTTTGAGACAGGGTCTCCTTGTAGCCCCAGCTGTCCTGGTATTCATTATGTAGACCAGGCTGGCCTCAAACTCACAAAGATCCTCCTGCCTCTGCCTCCCAAGTGCTGGGATTAAAGGCGTGCACCACCATGCCTGGCAAAAATAATATTTTTTAAAAGAAGTGTTAATGTCTGCACTTTTGTGTATGTTTTGTTAACAGCTTCTTAAATGCTCACATTATACTCTTATAACTTAAATGAAAGCTAAAGAAAGGAATATATATATATATATATTTACATTTCTGTAGCCCAATATGTTTACATTTTTCTTCATACCGCAACTCATTGGAGGAAGGATCTGTGAAAACTTATATTAATAATAATGTAATAATAGAATGCAAATAAAAGTAAAATCAGAATATGCAAATGTTAATCTCAATTTTAACTTATTATATTAAGCACAAATATCTCTTTAAATTTCTTGGTAGCCAAAGTGAAAAAGATTACATAGTAGTTTGCATAATTCCCATTAACACAATAGAGGAAGTACATAGCCAGTGCCCCTCACCCCTGCTGGGAGCTGTTGTGTTACTCTTCTCTGTGTATAGATCCTGCTGAACATGGTGGGGGAATGTTCTGTGTTCAGCTAACCTCAATTCACATCCATATTTTTGTAACAAAATGCACTTAAGATACAAGCTGAGATGCCAAAGTAGCTGGAAGTTGAGGCAGGGAGTAAGGAAGATGCCCTGGTCCATTTTCTTCTTGGAAATACCTCATGTGCTTTTTTGTAAGATAAACACAAGCAATGATTTGATGTGTGCTAATGCTATCTCAATAACTTTCTCCTTTCAGATACAGAAATTATCTTAAGGATTTACAAGAAAAATAGACATCAGGGCAAAGCACCATTGGCTATTCTGTGTCTTTGAGATCTCTTACTTCATTATTTCTCAATGTTAGCATGACTGTGTTTCAGTCTGGGACCTTGCCTCTGAGTTGCTCCTTAGATGATTCTATTCAATATCATTTCCTAAGTCCCCCTGTCTGTATCTAAGCCCTGACCTGACTCCCCTGAATTCTAGACCTAGTCATCTGGCTGCCCATATATGACATCCACTCTGGTGACTGAGACCTTTCCAGAACACAGCCCTTGAGTAACCTCATTCAACTCCAACATTCTCTCAGCAGCCCTGGGTACATGACTCTTTTAATCTCCAGTGTTTTAGTTGGAGTAATTTTTTTTGACTGACAATTTTTACTGAGTTTTTGTGTATTTCATACAATACACCTTGATCAAATTGAGACTCCCTCCCCCTCCCTGCCCCTCATCCCACCAAATTTCAGGTATTCTGTCATATATGTTAAGTCCTATCTAGTCAAACTTTTGTATCCAGATGTCCCTTGGTGCATGTTCATCCACTGGGGTCTAGTCAATCTATCAAGAGTCCCTAATTAGAGCCATTTTTGATCTGTATCCCCACCTCCCCTTCCAAAAAACCCAAACTGACTTCAGTGTCTGGAAAGATCCTGTTAGCTCTACCTCTCCCCACATCTACTTTAACACCCTAATTCAAATATCATCTCCTTCCTGGATGCAAGATTCTCTTAAAGGGCCTCCAGCCTGTTATTTTAGCCTCTTCTCCACAAAGAAGGCTGACAAGCTCCCAGTAGCTCTCTATCTCAGTCTGAATAAACCGGGGGTCATTTCTGTGCACCGTGTCATGCAATGCCTGTGGAGGTCAGAAGAGGGCATCGGATCCCTTGGAACTGGAGTTAAGGACAGTAGTTAGCCACCATGTGAGTGCTGGGATTCGAACCTGAGTCCTCTGCAAGAACCACCAGTGCTCTCAACTACTGAGCCATCTCTCCAGCCCCGAAAATAACTTATAAAAGTAATAAACTACAAATTTGACTCCACCTGTTATTTACCATACCGCGTTAGGATACAGCAATGGCTGACGTCTATATTTCTGCAGAGGAAGTTGTAATTAATCTAAGTGTGGGGATTCTGGAGCTGGGGCACAGCTTGGTGGCAGGGCTCATGCCTAGCACCAGGCCCTGGGCTAGCTTCCCAGCACTGTGAAGGAAGGCAGAGAAGACTTTTTCAAAGTGCTACTACATATGAATCACAACAGAATAATAGCTTGGTTCTTTGGGTTTTACTTTCCTTTTCTTTTCCACAAATATTATGGATATTTATTTATTTCATCTCAAAGATGAAAACTCACTACATAACTGTAAGAATATTCTTAATACTGTTTGATTTTGCAAAAACTAGTTTGTTTTTTTTTTTGCTTGTTTGTTTTTTCATGTACCAAGCAAGTAGTAGACGTTCATATTTGGGAAAATAATTTGTAAGCTTCTGTGGTACTTAATTATGCCACTGCAGGAGGCTTTCTGAAAACCTAAACTATATTCTCCCAGCTCCTCCCAAACTAAGTGCAGTTTATAGATTCACAAGTAAGCCTCATTAATCTTCCTTTCTAGATCTTTTGGGTTCTGTTCTTGGGAGGAAAGAAGGGGCACATACGAACATGTGCACAGCACTACCAAGTTCCGAAGCATTCAAGCAGTTCTCAGTAGTCATCCTGAGTTTTGCTCATGATAGCATCAGTTGCCTGGGATAATGCGCACCACATAGTAAGAGGCTTGAAAGAACAACTCTGAAAATCAGACAACAAAATGTTGGTGATAACTGCTTTCAAATGCCATCTACAGGTAAGACAGCTGACAAAGCATGGAGCAAAATGTCCCTGGCAGGTCTCTTGTATTCAGTATCTTGTGCCAAAGCTTCACCATTTTGAAAATGTGTGGAAAGGTAGTAAAACCTAGACAGACAGGGACCTTGACAGACAGCAGCAGTGCAACTTACAAAAAGCCATGTTCTTCCTTAACTCTAACAGAAACAGAAAAAAACTAGACTCAAGAATTTTAGGAATACTATGAATCAAAATTAAACATTAAGAGTTTAGTATAGTTTTAATGTCAATATTATATTATACTATCTTGTTATGTAGTTACTTTAACCCTTTCAAATGCAACATGCCTAATAAAAAAAAGAAGAAGAAGAAAAAAAAAAGAAGCCCTGCCGAGTTCTTCCTCCTAATTTCTGCTGTGTGTTATGTCATTTGCAGTCTTCTGACTACACTACAGTCCAGGCCACTGCTGTGTCCTTACCTCCTCCTGGCCCCCATACCATAGCCCATTAGTTGGTAAGTCCTATCAATTCTTTCCTAATTTCTTGGTATGGGCAATTTCTCATATCTTTGTGACCTTGCTTACACAGAAGGCAAATAACACACAAATAAATGAGTACAAGGAAATGACTTTACACTTATATGAGATCCCGGGTAACGGTAAACATTAAGAATTTCAGAGATGAAAAAGCAAGTATGTCCCCACAGAAACCCCTCAGTTACCTCAGTAAGCAAGCTCAATAAATTCACTGGTTCCCCAGTAAAACTTTAATCAAACATTGGTTTGACACTAGAACCTTGAAAGGGAATAAACATTTCTTAGCATCCCCAGGAAAAGAAGTCTCACAAAAGGGGGAAAATTTGTTAATGCTATTGTGTCTCATAATTATTAAAAAAAAAAAAAAGAAAATGAGAATGTAAAAGATGTTAAAAGGGGGTATGGGAATGGAGATATTTTCTAAAGTAGAAAAAAATGAGAAAGCCTAAGATAGTGCTGAGGTCTGTTTAGGTTTGTTATGATATATAAAGGATGAGACAAAAATAATATATACATAATCTTAAAATGTCTATGGTCATAGTTTAGTCAACTAGTTTAAGAAACAAAATATATATCAAAGTTTATCTGAGAATATTTGGTTTTTCTACCCAAGCCTTACCTACATAGCACATGATGATTAAAAGTACCAGACTGGTGGAACTAACCTTATTGGATGTTTAACAGCCATAGTTTGAGGCCTCTACTAATATGGTCAGAGAGACTTAAAGGACAGTTTTTGCCCCTTGCCCTCCAAGTTCGACTAAGTTCCAGGGACTATGGAACATCTCTCAAGCTGTCCTGTAACTGTGGTGAGTCACCTGTCATCTTGTTCAGGGAGGACATGCAGACCCCATGAGATGGATTTGAACCAGTGTCCAGTCTACAAAAAGGAGGGTCAACTCAGAGGAAACATCTCATTCATGCTTCCAAGTGAAGCCAGACATGGTTGAGCAGGACCTTTGGCTTATCATCACATAGATGGAACTGGTAAAAGAAAGGAGCCAGGAGCTCCTCCCAAGCCCATGTGACCCCTGAGGAACAGATCCTCAAATGACCTTAAATGTAAAAATAAATTGATTTATTTGGGCCAAATGTATGGACTTACACCCAAAAGGAAAGTATAACCAAAGAGTAAAGTCATCAGTATATTTCT
>NW_008350959.1:886455-892576 GCF_000622305.1 Nannospalax galili
CCAGTGGACTCTCATATGGACATTTGAAAATTGCCCTGTTCTGACTTTTTTCTAGTTCCTTGTCTAGAACTTGCAATGCTAATTACTCTTGCCTTTACTTCTCTGTCACATCTCATATTCATGATTCAAAGACTTTCTTTTCCTCCTTGAGATAAGAGTTATGCAATCTGGGAGTCTTTTAGATAGACCCACTAAAGGGGTACTCCAGTTGCCTCACCCTGCGTCCCTGTTCAGCATGGAAGAAACCAGATTGGTCTGTGGCCTGATTCCCTACTGGCAATTTGGGTAACCTCTTCAGAGGAGGTAGGAATTCACTAGGCAGTAAAAAGACCCTAAAGAAAGTAGCCAGTTTCTTGGCTAAAACTCACAATGTCCTTGGGCCTCTTAGCAACCTACTCTGTTTCAAAGGCCAAAAATGTTGAAAATATTTGGGAGCTTTTATCTAATCCTTAAAAGATTTTAGGGCTATCTCTTCAGAAGGGGAATGTTAGAGTAGCCAAAAGCCCCATTAAAAAATAGTTAAAGAAGAAGAAAGAGTACATGAAGTTATCAGAAAAAGTGATAGGGGGGCTGGAGAGATGGCTCAGCAGTTAAGAACACTGGTTGTTCTTGCAGAAGACCTGGGTTCGAATCCCAGCACCCACATGGCAGCTAACAACTATCCTTAACTCCAGTTCCAGGGGATCCAACAGCCTCTTCTGTCCTGACACCAGATTTGGCCACTGAGGCCTGGATGGAGAGATTCCCCTCATCATGGGCCAAAACCGGAGGGCTGGGGTTAGCTAAACATTGGACTCCAATCATTGTGGAACTAAAACCAGGAGTTGATCCAGCCAGAATTCATCAGTATCCAATGTTCTTGGGCCCGCATCACTCCTCATATCAGGAGGTTATTGGACTCAGGGGTTTTAAGGCCCTGTCAGTCAGCATGGAACACCCCCCTGCTGCCAGTAAAGAAGCCCCATTCCAATGATTATAGGCTGGTGCAGGATCTATGGGAAGTGAACAAACAGGTGATGGACATTGACCCTATAGTGCCTAACCCTTATACTTTATTAAGTGCACTCCCACCAGAATATCAATGGTACACAGTTCTGGATTAGCCCCGAAGAGTCAAGACTACTTTGCCTCTGAATGGTACGACCCAGACAAAGGACTTAATGGGCAATTAATGTGGACTAGGCTTCCTCAAGGGTTCAAAACTCACCAACCATTTTTGATGAGATATTACATGAGGATCTGGGTATCGGGCTCAGCATCCCCACCTCAGTCTCTTGCAGTATGTGGATGACTTACTTGTGGAGGCAGACAGCCAAGAGTCTTGCGTGGACGGCACAGAATGCCTGTTGCAGACGTTGGGAAGCCTGGGCTATCAGGCCTCTGCTAAAAAGGCCCAACTAATGCAAACAACAAGTCCAATACTTGGGCTATATACTCAAAGAAGGTAAGCGCTGGCTCTCTGATGCCCGAAAAGAAAATGTCCTTAGGATCCCTACCCCGAGGAGCCCCTGCCAAGTATGAGAGTTCCTAGGGTCCGCTGGGTTCTGCAGGTTATGGATACTGGGTTTTGCTGAGATTGCTAAGCCCCTATATGAAGCCATGAAGGAAAGGCCAGGAGAATTTTCCTAGACAGAAGCTCAACCACAATCATTTGAGGCATTACAACTGGCCCTACTGTCTGCCCATGCCCTTGGCCTACGTGATGTGACTAAACCATTCCATCTGTTTATGGACAAAAACAAGGGTGTGGCCAAGGGAGTTTTGACCCAACCAATCGGTCCATGGCACCATCCTGTAGCCTATTTGTCTAAAAAAAATTGGACCCAGTGGCTGCAGGCTGGCCCCCATGTCTCCACATTATTGCTGCCCTAGCACTACTGGTAAAAGATGCTGACAAACTGACTTTGGGCCAGAACTTGGCCATCACCACAGCACATACAATTGAAGGAGTTTTTAAAGCAGCCCCCAGACAGAAGGCTAAGTAACGCCTGTATAACTCATTATCAGGCATTACTTCTTAATCCTGCTAGAATCACCTTCCAGGTACCAGCTGCCCTGAATCCAGCCACACTCTTGCCGGACCTAGATTTGGATGCCCCCCTGCATGATTGTGCTGGAATCCTGGCCCATGTCCATGGTACCCAGTCAGATTTGAGAGATACCCCGTTATCTGATGCTGAAGTAACCTGGTTCACTGACGGGAGCAGCTTTTTCCAGGATGGCAAGAGGTATGCAGGGGCAGCTGTAGTATCATTAACAGGCATCATTTGGGCAGAGCCTCTGCCCACTGGCACTTCGGACCAAAAGGCTGAACTTATTGCCCTAACTAAAGCACTGGTATTGGGAAAGGACAAAAAGCTTAATGTGTATATGGACAGCTGATAGGCCTTTGCCACCATGCACATTCATGAGGCAATATATCAGGAATGGGGCTTATTAATGGCAGAGGGAAAGACTTTCAAAGAAATCCTCACATTGCTGAGGGCTCTCTGGCTGCCAAAGAAATTGGCAATTATCCACTGGCCAGGTCATCAAAAAGCAGATGATCTGATTTCCCAAGGAAACAATCAAGCAGATCAGGAGGCTAAATAAGCTGTCCTCCAAATTGACCCAATCTTGGTCACCACACTAACTGACCCAGGTGACCCAAACCTCCCTGAAAAGCCCAAAGACACTGGGGAGGACTCAATATGAATAAAGGGACTGCCGAGGACCCAATGCCTGAAAGGATGGTGGAGGTCAGCAGAAGGGAAGCTGATC
Source organism: Nannospalax galili (assembly GCF_000622305.1). Taxonomy (NCBI): domain Eukaryota; kingdom Metazoa; phylum Chordata; class Mammalia; order Rodentia; family Spalacidae; genus Nannospalax; species Nannospalax galili. Next base: position 889,216 of record NW_008350959.1, read on the forward strand.
CTCCTGGAAAAATTATGAAAATAAATGTTGGCAAAAATACACCGTTCTTCCCACATGGGCATCAAGAGGATGCAGGATTTAATTCGACATGCCGAAGTAAAAATCAAGGAGGCTAAGTTAGAGATTAAAGACATTGTCAATGGCTGTAAAGCTTGCCAACTCACTAATGTGGTGCCAAATATTAGAAACCCAGGAATCAGACTTTGAGGGGGAAAATCTGGAGCCTACTGGGAAATGGATTTCACTGAGGTAAAACCTGGCAGGTACTGATACCATTATTTGCTAGTCTTTATAGATACTTTTTCAGGATGGACTGAAGCCTTCCCTTCTAAACATGAAATGGCTCAAATGGTGGCAAAAAAAATTGTCGGAAGACATCCTCCCCAGGTACAGCTTTCCACAGATGATAGGGTCAGATAATGGACTGGCTTTTGTGTCCAAGGACCCCCTCTAGAACCTCTTCAATACTGACCCGGTGACTGGGTCTACGTTAAGAGGCATCGGCAAGGATCCTTAGAGCCACGGTGAAAGGGGCTCTATGTCATCCTACTGACCACCCCCACAACCCTCAAAGTGGATGGTGTAGCATCATGGATCCACCACACACATGTACGGCCAGCTGACCCATTCGCTGTAGAGGACTGCACATCCCCAGATTCAGGATGGAGAGTTTCAAAGGATCCCAACAATCTGCTCAAGCTAAAGCTCACCCAATTTTCAAACCTTTGACTATATATACTCTGTTCCCCATGATAGCTGTTCCTGCTCCGGGAAGCCCACATCAACCTATGAATCTGACTTGGGTCCTCCAAGATGTGATAGGAGGTAACATTTTGTTTCAGATCTCCCAAGTTGCGCCTCTGGCTACTTGGTTCCCAACTCTGCACTCCTGTTTAGATGCTTTCTTTGATTTCAATCTTAAGGGAGGCGCATATCCTTATGCTCTAACTCTCCAGGCCCATACAGAAAACCAGGCTGGTTTTATGTTTGCCCAGGGCCTGGAACTCCAAAATACAAGCCCCAGAGAAACAGGTTAGGAGAGGATAGCGCTACTTATTGCGCTCTCTGGGGCTATGAAACAACAGGACACATATGGTGGAACCCCCCAGGGAGGAGATCTTATTAAGGTAATGTGGGAGCAACCAATGCCGACTAATCCTCATAAAAATGGTAGGCTCAATATTAGTTTTACTGAAGAAGGAAAGAGAGCCACAGGCTGGGAAGCAGGAAAAATTTGGGGAATAAGACTCTATGTGGGCTGGACCGAACCAGATCCAGGAACTTTATTCCCTATTCAATTAAGAGTAAAAGTTCCTCAGTACCAGACCTGTTTGGTCCCCTTGGGACCAGGTGCTGTTTTAAAGGTCACTCCAGAATCAATCTTGTCAATCACAGTGATCCCCTCAAATAATGGTTATTCTGACAGCCATGGCCTTTCTGTAGGCGACACTGACCCACTTTGGTCACTAATGGTCCAGACTTACCAGGTACTCAATGATACCAGGCCAGACCTCACCTCATCATGCTGGTTGTGTTATTCATCAAGGCCCCCATACTATGAGGGGATTGCATTCATAGGAAACACCACCCTAGTGCCGGACCAAGGCAGCTGTAGATGGGCTCAGCAGGAAGGAACCAGGCTTATGCTACAAGATGTTTCAGGATGAGGGCTATGTATAGGCAACCCCCTCATGAGTACACTGCCCTAAGCAACCAGACTCTGCCAGTGCTGGCCAATAACTTGTACTAGATACCACCAGATCAAGGATGGTGGGCATGTACCTCAGGATTAACCCCATGTGTCCATTCTAAAGTTCTTAACCAATCATCAGATTTTTGTGTTCTAGTACAACTAATCCCTAGAATTATTTATCACTCAGACCAGGATATAAAAAGGGCCCTGAATGGGCAAGGACCCCTTCACCATAATCGCCAGGAAAGAGAAGCTGTTACCGCCATCATCCTATCCGTTCTTCTGGGATTGGGACTGGCAGGAGCAGGGACAGGAATTTCAGCCTTGACCTTACAAAGCCAAAACTACCATAGCCTTAGAGCAGCAATAGACAGGGACATCCAGAACTTAGAAAAGTCTATTTCCCATCTACAAGAATCCCTAACCTCCTTGGCAGAAATGGTTCTGCAGAATAGGAGAGGCCTAGACCTGCTATTCTTGCAGCAGGGAGGCCTCTGTGCTGCCCTCAAGGAAGAGTGTTGTTTTTATGTAGATCACTCTGGGGTTGTCAAAGAATCCCTGGCCAAGGTTAGCAAAAGTCTGGCTTGAAGAGAGAATGAATATAGGGCTAAACAAGGATGGTTTGCATCCTGGTTCAATAGCTCCTCTTGGTTGACCACTTTGATTTCAACCTTACTCAGACCCCTCCTCATTTTGATTATGCTCTTGACTTTTGGACCTTGCATTTTAAATAAATTGGTAGCTTTTATAAAAGAGCAGCTGGGAGCTATACAGTTAATGGTAATGTGAACACACTATCAGTCCCTCCAGAGTCTGGGTGATGAAGAACATGAGACGAGGGAGCGCCCATGATTGGGCCCCCAAGGTACTAGTCAGAGGGGGGAATGAGAGACCTGACTCCATCTTGGATAAAACCTTCATGGGACTGACTCAGCCCTGAACCCTGTTCCAGGAAAAGCCACACACAAAAAAGTACACTTGGAACAGATAGAGAACAACTCCCCCACCAACAGTCAATTACCCAGGGACAGGAAATACTAAAAGTCCAGATGTCTCTTCAGATTTCCTGAAGGCAGCAGTTTATGGTTTGGCACTGGGCTGCAGCCAATCAGATGTTTGCCAGGATGGAGACCCCCTACTCTCCTACTTGCTGAACTTGCTGATATAAACCTATAAAAACCTCTGTCTCCCAAAGCAAGGGGTCTCACATCTGAGATCTGTTGGGTTGGTTACAGAGTGGGCCCAAGCTTAAGCTTGCAACAATAAAAAAGACCTTGTGTGTTTGCATCGGTTGGCTCCTTGGTGGTCTTTGGGGTCTCACAAACTGGGCACAACAGTTGTATGATACACATTGATAACATTTATGTATATAAAAATATACAAATATCTTTTTATGGAACAATGACATAATTTGTCAATAAAATTCAGTTGTATGAAATTTTAAAAGCTCAATAAAAATGATTGTCCTAGTTTGTTTTCATTGCTGTGACAAAATACTCTGACCAATACCAACTTGGGGAGGAAAGGGTTTATTTGTCTTCCATCTCCCAGGTCGCAGTTCATCAGGGAGCCCAGGGTAGGAACTCAGGGCAGGAACCTGGAGGCAGGAGTTGGAGCACAGGCCATGGAGGAACTCTGCTTACTGGCTTGCTCTCCTGGCCCCTGCTC
>NW_008350959.1:892705-893805 GCF_000622305.1 Nannospalax galili
GGTAATTCCCCAATTGAGGCTCCCTCAACCCAGGTGTGTCAAGCTGATGCTAAAACTATCCAGCACAATGATAAAAAAGAAAAAAAAAAACCCCAAACAAACAAAAGCAATGTTTTATCATTGCAAGACTACTTTATAGTTGTTTTTCTCAAGGTTAATTTAATTTAAAATAGTTTTTGTAGTCTGCATTCTGTTTGTTTCCTGGATAAGCATCATCTCATAATGTCCCTGGTATTATTCCAAAATATCCAATTGAAAAATAATACTCCCAATGATGCTTTCATTTTCCCTTTCTTCAGTTTTACAAGTGTAGCAAAATATGAACAAAAACAATGTTCAAATTATTTCTAGGTATCATCCCCATGTAATCAATGCTACAAAATAGAAAAGAATAATTATTTTGACCAATAGCAAATGTGCAACTATTCTGGTTAGCTTGCATTGTCACAGATGTAGAAAAATCTTTCCTAATTATACTCTTTGCTATTTTATGTTTTAAGAATTTGAAAATTCTAATAAATACATTGGCAGAAGGCATCCTAGAACTAGTATAATGGAATTTACTAAGGTCAAAGATGTTGCATTAGAGAAAAAAATAATTATATTAGATTTCATGTATGCAGCAGATAACACAGTAAGCTTCATTTATTAATTTTGAAGTGTATATTTAAAATAAGGAGCATTTACTTCTGGAAAAGTAAAAAAAAAAACAGTTAAATAAAATTCTTAGTAGTTCAGAAACAGGGGAAGCAGAGACAAGGATGCCATGGTTCTGGTGGTGCTAGAGAAGGTGCCTACCCTGGTTCAGACTAATAAGTAGCCACAGTGGCTGGATGAAGGGGAAGAATGTCATGTAGGCCAGTAAAAAGAGGGAATTTCTTAACCTGAAGGAGAAGAATAGTAGGCAACAGACCTTAAGAAGGGAGATATGGATAAAAATTGGGTTAGATTATGGGAGGGGGGAAGGAAGGGCATATGAGGAACCTAGGGGTAAGGAGAAAGAAGCAGTTCAACAGAGGTAGGATCATAGGAGCAAGGATATTAGTAAGGAAGAAAGAGGGGGAAGTGGGGGCACCTTAAGTGGGAAAACCATGATAGAG
>NW_008350959.1:895144-911232 GCF_000622305.1 Nannospalax galili
AAAAAAAAAAGAGGGAATTTCTTTACTTCTAGGTGTCACAAGTCAAAGTTGTTCATTCTTTCGTTCAGAGGCCAACACAGGTGCTCTTGTCCCAGCTGAATAAGGGTGTAAAATTCCTTTACTTAGCAGAAAATGCCTTGGGAAGGAATAATCCTCTACGACAGAATGCTGGGGGAGAGTCCTTGGGAACACTGATAATGAGGCCTCCCAGGAAGTACTGCCAAACCAGCCCTGCCATCGTGCTTTTTCAGCTATAGAAGTCAGTTTGCTTTCATTATTGTTCATGCCAGTTTGACATTTTGTTCTTAGGTACTTAAAAACTAAAAGAATCCTAACAAACACAGAAGCATATACTGTTGGGCTATGATTGGAAAAATATTTGATATATATAAGTTCATATTTCTTCCTTTAATGTGGGACAGGATTTTGCTGTGTAGCCCAGGCTAGCCAAAGACTTGAGGTAATCCTCCTGTCTCAGTCTCCCAAGTTTTGGGATTCTAGGTATAAGCTATTATACCCAGCTTCTGAGGGTTCATTAAAAATAATCTAAGGGGTGGGAGAGATGGCTCAGCGGTTAAGAACAGTTTGTTCTTACAGAAGACCCGGGTTCTAATCTGAACACCCACATGGCAGTTAACAACTGTCTGTAACTCCAGTCCCAGGGGATCTGACAGCCTCTTCTGACCTCTGCGGGCACTGCATGACACAGGTGCACTTACATGCAGGCAATACACTCATACACATAAAATTTAAAAAAAATAATCTAAGAAAATCATTTAAATCAGCAACAATAATTCACAAAAGCAACAATATTTTTAAAATAATTGGTTTAATAAGAGAACTAATCAAAGGTTTCTTTTGAGTTAACTGAGGTTAAATTACTTACCTGGAAGTGTACTATGTCTGTATTCTATCTTGTGCTGGGGATTCTTCCTGAAAAAAAAAAGCAAGCAAAAATATGATACAGCATTCCACTACTGAAAAGTATTATGACTACTTAAACTAAGGTAGCATGCTCAGGAGTCTAAATAAAATTAGGGTCCAATAGCCTCGTCTTGAAAAGGACTTTTCCTCCATTACAATTATTATTAATAATAATGATTGGTCTCCACAAGGAGCCCAGGCTTGCCTGGAGTTCCTGATCTTCCTGCCTCAGCTGCCTGAGTGTTTGCCTTTTAATTATAGTGTTTACTAAGCATCTTCCATGCTAGTGTTAGCACTTTTTAACTCAGGAAATGTCAGCATTAAGAGAGATGGGCAGGTAAACTAATGAACTTGATTTAAGGGTTTCTATAATAAACAAGTAAGCAAATCTTTCATTTGTAAATTATGGGATTAGTGGGAAAATATCTTTGTTCTTTTTTAATGAGTTAAAAATGTACATGCTGTATGTTTTAAAACTTTCCCTAACAACATTACACCATTAGGGTATTTTAATTTTTCTTCTGTGTCTTTGACACTATTAAGTAAAATAAATAATTTTAAACTATGTAGAACCATGGCTTATAGTTGTTTCCTTGCTTTTAATACTACCTAATGTTTTATATTTACTCTAAATACTTTATTTCAAGCAACAAAAAGTCATTATAAAAATATAATTTAAAAAATATTTAAATTATATATGTATGCATATGTTTCTGTGTGTGGGTATGTGCACATGAGTGGCTGCACCCACAGAAGCCAGAGGAGCTGGAGTTATAGGCAGTTGTGAACCACCATGTGGGTGCTGGGAACTTAACTGGGTTCTCTGGAAGAGCAGTATCCGCTCTTAACTGCTGAGCCATCTCTTCAGCCCCATAAAAATATAACTTTAAATTAAGTGGTAAAATCTAGAAAAATACAATGGTATTGCTTGAAGTTGTGATGATGGAATCTATTTTCTCTGACAGACTTTAACGTTAATTTCAAGAGTTGCAACACAAATCCCTAAAATCTCTTTAATATCATCCATTAGAACTCTGTGATATCAAAATTTTTTTCTCTCTCTGCCATCCACTGCATTAGACAGACTTCATGTGGGCCAAGAGCTGAGGAACTGAATTGTGAATTGTATTTAATTTTGGTTGATTTAGTTAAATTATAGCCACATATGGCTATCATATTGAACAACACAGGTTTGATGAAAAAGAAATGGGGAAATCTCCCTGTTCACCCAAGAGTAATTTAAAACTGACTTTAAAAAAATCATAAAACATCCTCTTCTTATGGACTCAGAAAAAGAGTAAAAGTAAAAATTCTGTCAGTAGGAATGGATAGGTGTAGAGGGTAGTGATTAAATGAGGAATATCCTAATCCAATCCTGGCTCAGCTCAGCTCACAAGCGAAGCTTCAGTTTCCCCATTTGTGAAAGAGGATAACAACTGAACACACACTCATATGAAGCTACAGCTTGGTAGGTGGAGACTCACTGAATCATCCATCAGTTCAAGAATCTGCCAAAGTACTTGCTGCAGGCCATTCCTGTGCAAGTGTCTGTGACACTCCTTAGTATTATCCCTTTTGCACAGCATTTCCTGTAAGTGAGCATTAAACAGTACAAGAGTGCAACTTTACAGTTAATTAGGGTTGTAACTCAACAGTTTTGAGAGGTGGAAGAGATTCTACACAAGATTGTGTAGTCAGGGCAACTAACCTAAATCTGACCTGATGGAACAGAACCTTCAAGCTCAAAAAAATGAAGCAGACAACTTAGATTTGATCAAGGGAGCTGCAAACGAACGAAGTGATGACTTGTGGGAAGGTCTGTACTGAACAAGCTGGTGCAAGTCACTGCCTTGTTAAATTTAGCTGTTATTAAAAGTACAGGGAGTACTGGGCATCGGTGAAGGAGGAACAGACACGGGGCATTAACAGCATGGGCATTCCTCACCTTTAATCTAGAAAAAAAGATTATTGAGCAGCCAAGGGTTTGTTTTTTTTCAATTAAAAAAACTTCAAACCTACAAAAGTGTAAGAGAATACTGAAATCCCATATACTTTAATTATTGAGATTCTTCAAAGTTTCTTTTCTCTTTCAGTGCTGGTGGTTAAATCAGGGCAAGTACTCTAACACTGAAACTACCCCTGGCTGGCAAGCATTACATTCTAAATGGATCTTCTATTATTATCTGTAGGCATTTGAGTTTTTGTTTTTTTCTCTTCCCTCTGCATATGTTTGTTTCATGTCCAAGCAGTCTTGTTTTCCATTTTGTCCTTAACAACACTTGAGCAGGATTAACTGAAAGGTTAACTATGGTCGTCACTGTTTATTACTGGAGCCTCTTTAAAAATATGCATTAGAAAGTTCAACTAACTAAATATTGGGCTTTAAAAACAAGAAACAAAACCAAGGGAGTAAAGTTCAGAGTAAAGTAAAGCTTATGCATCAACAACTGGCAAAAAGATTGCTGCTGTCTGATGGCAGGTTAAAGACAAAAGGGAACACCAAGACGCAGTGTCCTGGATGGGGATGCGGTGGCCAGCACTGTGGCTCCACACCTTAGTTGTGGCTTCTAATCACGTGCTCCCACTTCTTCCCCTTCCTGCTACTCTGAGAACCTCCCTACTTGATGGCTGTGATGGGAAGAAATTTCTGCTTCCTTCTTTGACCTGGCTATTTTTTCAGTGCATGTGGCTCTCTGCAGTTATGCCTCAAAGTCTTTCTCTTATAGCTTTACAAGTGTTCAACACTCAGTGGGATCAGCATGTGATTCTTCTTGTGGGTAAGTGCCTGCATATGGGACAGTACAGGACCTGTGACTCCTAAAGTCACAGACACAGACAGGAAACTTTCACGGTGTCTTCCTATCATTGAGCCATGACCCAATGCTGGGGAGAAGAGAGAACTTTCCAACCCTTGTTTGGTTAGAATGCAAATCTGTTCATTATTGAGACCACTGTGATCTAAAGACATTACACTGAATGAGAAACAACTAAAATCAGAAACAAGAGAGGCTGTCCACCCTCACCACTCTAATTTATTATACCCTTGAAATCTTAGCCTGAGAAATAAGGCAAGATAAAGAAGTGAAAGGGATACAAATAGGAAAGAAAAAAATTCAAATTATACCTGTTTGTAAATGATAGGACCCACTCTTTAAAAAACTCTACAACTACTTGTTTATAAATATAAGGATCCATATTTTGCATAAGAAAGAAATTAAATTTGTCTAGGGATATGAGACCCTTGGGATTGTCTCTAAGATCTATGACCTGTCTAGCTATGTGTATTTGGCTAGGTTTACAGTACCACACATGAGTTTCCTCCCACTGAGGGGGCTCGAACTCCAGTACCACACATGAGTTTCCTCCTACGGAGTGGGCTCGAACTCAAGTTGTTTCTCCTATCTGGAACTGTTTCCTGTTCTGTAGTCTTCAGCTATACTCATAGACTCATGGAGGGATATTGCTATGTGTAATTCTTCAGGAGGTTTTTGGACTAATATGATTCCCTCTGGGTTTTTCTTTTTCTTTTTGGTCTTTTTGAGACAGGGTCTCCCTATAGCCCCAGCTGGCCTGGAACTCACTATGTAGACCAAGCTGGCCTTGAACTCACAGAGATCTGCCTGCCTCTGCCTCCCAAGTGCTGGGATTAAAGGCGTGCACCACCACACCTGGCTCCCTCTGGGTTTTTCTTTATACTAGTTAGGCATTATTTATCTCTCCTTTCTTTCTTCCTGTGTTATCCCCCCCACACCATTTAAAGTATCCCCATTTCCCCCATTTCTCCCTTGATGATTTCTGTATGCTATGGTCCCATCTCTCTTGAGCTCCTTCTTCCCCTTTATTCCCATAGTTCCTCGTACAGCCCTCCTCTCCTCCCCTTTAACTACCCCCCTTTTACACATTTTTCCCTTAGTAACAACTGTCTTCTACTATTCTCTCTCGGGTTCCTTCATTCCTTTTACCTGCCTGGTTTCTTTCCATTTTCCTGGTTCCTGCTGTTATATCAGGATATGTGCTCACTTATAAGGATTTGGTGCTGGGATCCACAAATGAGGGAGAATACACATCTTTTGTTTTCTGAGTCTGTTACTTTACTTAGTGTAATAGTTTCTAGATCCATCCATTTACCTGAAAATTTATTTTATCTTTCTTTACTGATGAGTAAAATGCCATTGTGTAAATGTACCACATTTTCATTAACCACTCCTCCATTGAGGGACACTTAGGTTGCTTCCCTCTCTTACCTATTGTGAAAAGAGCATGAACAAACATGGATATACAAATATCTATGCAATAGGTTGACACCTTTGGGTATATTCCAAGAAGTGGTATAACTGGGTAATATGGTAGGTTCATTTTCAGTGTTTTAAGAGTTCTCCACACTGCTTTCCATAGGGGTTGAATGAGTCTGCAATCCTATCAGCAATGGATGAGCATTCCCCTTTCTCTACATCCTCACCTTGGTATCATTTGTTCTCTTGATCATAAACAGTCAGACCAGGGTAACATAAAATCTTAAGGTGGTCTTAATTTGCATTTCACTAATTACTAGTGATGTTTAACACTTTTTAAGATGTTTTATAACCACCTTTATTTCTTCTTTTGAGAACTCTCTGTTCAAATCCTTAATCCATCTTTTAATTGGGTTGTTGGTTTTCTTGATTCTTCTTCTTTTTTTTTTGAGTTCTTTATATATTTTGGATGTTAAACCTCTGTCAGATGTGTCACTGGTGAAGATTTTTACCCACTCTGTGGGTTTTCTCTTCACTTTCTTGATTGATTCTTTTGCTGTACAGAAGCTTTTTAGTTTAATGAGGTCCCACTTGTTGTTGATTGTTGACCTTAATCCTAGAGGAGTTGGTGTCTGATTTAGGAAGCCCTTTCTACACCCATATCTTGGAGGTTATTGCCAACATTTCCTTCTAACAGTTTCAGAGTTCAAATTTCACATTGAGGTCTTTGATTCATTTAGAGTTGACTTTTGGGCAAGGTGAAAGGATGTAGTTTCATTCGTCTACAGATGGAGATCCAGTTTTGCCAGCATCATTTGTTGAAGATGCTGTCTTTATTGTGTGTTCTTGGCACAACTGTCAAATATCAGGTGACTGAAATTGCATGTACTCAGGTTTGGGTCTTCAACTGTGTTCCACTGATATATGTGTCTATTTTTGTACCTGTACCATGCTTTTTTTATGACTATAACTCAGTAATATAGTTTGTGATCTGCTATAGTAATCCCCCAGCATTACTTTGTGCTCAGGATTGTGTTAGCTATCCAGGGTCGTTTGTGCTTCCATATGAACTTCAGGATGATCTTTTCTAATTCTGTGAAGTATGTCATAGGGATTTTATTGGGATTGCATTGAATCTATATATTGCTTTTGGGAGGATGGTCATTTTCACAATATTAATCCATGAACAAGGAAGGTCCTTCCATTTTCTGGTGTTTTCCTCAATTGCTTTAAGATTTCTTTAAAATTTTAAGATTTAAAATTTACATTGTAGAGATCTTTGATATCTTTGGTCAGGTTAATTCAGAGATATATTTTTGAGGCTACTGTGAATGGGACGGTTTGCCTCTTTCTCTGATTGTTTGTTATGGGTATATGGAAAGGCTACTAATATTTTTAGATTAATTTTGTAACCTGCCATAATACTCAAAGTGTTGATCAGTTCTAGGAGCTTTCTGGTGGAATATTTGGGATCTCTTAGGTATAGTATCTTATCATCTGCAAAAAGGGGTAATTTGACCTCTTCTTGTCCAATTAGTACTCCTTTAATTTCCTCTATTGTCTAGCAAGAGTTTCAAGCACTGCATTGAAAAGGAATGGAGATAGTGGACATCTTTTGTTCCTGATTTTAAAGGGAATGACTGCAGTTTTTTCCATTTGGAGTACGTTGGGTATGAGTTTTTCTAATTTTTATTATTTATAGTTTTAATTATGTTGAGGTATATTTGTTCCAGCTCAATTCCCTCAAGGACATTTAACATAAATGCATGTTGAATTTTGTTAAAGGCCTTCTCTACATCTGTTGAGATGACCATGTGGTTTTTGTCTTTTCCATTTATATGATTAATGATGTTTATTGATTTGTGTATATTGAATCATCCCTGCACCTCTAGGATAAAGCCTACTTGATCATGGTGGATGATCTTTTTGATGTATATCTGTATGCAATTTGCAAGGATTTTGTTGAGACTTTTTCCAACTATGCTCATTAAGGATATGGGTCTATAGATTTCTTTTTTGGTTGTGTCTTTACGTAGTTTTGGTATTAGAGTGATAGTGGCTTCATAGAAGGAATGTGGGAGTTCTTGCTCTGTTTCTATCTTTTTGAATAATTTAAATAGTATTGATTGTAGATCTTCTTTAAATGTCTGGTAGAATTCTGCTGTAAATCCATCTGGACCTGGGCTTTTTTGTAATCTGGAGGTTTTATATTACTGTTTCAGTTTCCTCATATGTTATGGCTCTGTTTAAACTGTTGATCACTTCTTGGTTTAGCTTCAGTGGTTTCCATGATTTTACATATCCATCCATTTCTTCTAGTATTTCAAATTGAAAAGTACAGTTTTTTAAAAATTATTTTTATTTTATGTGTATGCATGCATTATTACTTGCATGTAGGTAAGTGCACCCATGTTATGAAATGCCCGAGGAGGACAGAAGAGGCTGTTGGATCTCCTGGAACTGGAGTTACAGACAGCTGTTAGCTGCCATGTGGGTTCTGGGATTCAAACTTGGGTCTTCTGCAAGAACAGCCAGTGTTCTTAACCATTGAGCCATCTCTCCAATGTAGACACTTAGAGCTACAAATTTCCCTCTTAGAACTGCTTTTACAGTGTCTCAGAGGTTTTGTTGTGTTGTATTGTTTTTTTTTAATTCCAGGTATATTTTTATTTCTTTCTTAATTTATCCTTTAACCCATTCATCATTCAGGAGTGTGTTGTTTAATCTCCATGAGTTCCTGTAGTTACTAGGACTTCTTCTGGTGTTGATTTTAAGCTAGAATGCATGGAATCATTTCAGTTTTCTTTCTATTTGTTGAGGTTGGTTTTGTGACCCAGCATGTGGTCAATTTTTGAGAAAGTTCCATTGGGTGTTGAATAGAAAGTGTATTCTTTGTTGCTTGGGTGAAATAGTTGGTAGATGTCTGTTAGGTCCATTTGACATAGGGTCGCATTTAATTCAGATGTCTGTTTATTCTTCGTCCAGTTCACCTGTCTAATGGAGAAAATGGGGTATTGAAGTCCCCTACTATTACTGAGTTGGGGTTAATCAGTCTTAAAGTCCTGTAGTACTGTTTATGAAGTTGGGTGCACCAGAGTTTTGTGCCTATATGTTCATGATTGCAATATCATTTCTATTAATTGTTCCTTTGACAAGAATGAAGTGACCCTCTATTTCTTCTGATTAGTTTTAGTTTGAAGTCTATTTTGTCAGATACTAGAATTGAAACCCTGCTTGTATCTTAGTGCCATTTGCTTGGAATATTCTTTTCCATCTTTTCACCTTAAGGTAGTGCCTATCCTTGAAGGTTCGATGGGTTCCTTGAACAAAAGGGTGGATTGTTTCTTAATCCATTCAACTAGCTGTGTCTTTTGACTGGAGAGTTCAGTCCATTGATATTTAAAGTTACTATTGAAAGTCATGCATTGGTTGCCTTCATTTTGATACTGTTTGCATTCTTTGTTTAATTTTGTGTTTCCTCAATTACACCTTCACTTTAGTTTCTTCATTTAGTTTCTTTCTGTTACGTCGAGGATACAGATGTTGCTTTTTCCATTCTTTGTATTGCTTCAAGTATTCTTTGAAGGGCTGGTTTTGTGGACATGTATTCTTTCAGCCTATTCATGTCATGGAAGATTTTTCTTTCCCCTTCAACTACAGTAGACATTTTTGCTGAGTAAAGTATTCTGCACTGGCATTTATGGTCATTTAGAACTGGGAATACTTTGGTCCAGGCTCTTCTGGCCTTCATAGTTTGCACTGAAAAGTCAGCTGCAATTTTGATGGGTTTTCATTTGTATGTGAGTTGTTTCTCTTTTGCAGCTTTCAGTATTATCTCTTTGTTCTGTACATTTGGTGTTTTTACTATGATATGCGGAGGGGAGTTTCTTTTCTGGTTCTTTCTATTTAGTGTTCCATGTGCTTCTTGTATTTGTATGGGAATGTCTTTCCTTAATTTTTGGAAATTCTTTTCTATAATCCTTGTTTAAGATCTGATCAATACCATTAACCTGAAATTCTCCTTCCTCTATGCCTATGATGCATAGATTGGGTTTTCTTACAGTGTCCCACATTTCCTGCATATTCCATTCCTGTTTTTGTTTTATTTATTTTTCATAATCTTTGCTTGAGTGGTCCAATTCTTCAACTTTATCCTCCAGTGTTGATATTCTGGTTTCTGGTGAGGCTTTCTCCTGTTGTTTCAAATTGACTTATTGAGTTTTTCATGTCCTTCTTCATTTTCTGCATGAGTTTTCTTCGTTTCTCTTTTGTGAATTTAGTGAGAAGTTTATTCCTGTCTTTTCTAGTTCTTTGATGTTTGTGTGTTCTTTAAATTTGCTCAATTACTTGATCATGTTCATGATTGTTCTTTTTAATGCTGTGTCCTGGGTTATTTCTAAGGGGTTCTCCTCATAGAACTCTTCTATAGGACTGGTGGAGTTTGGTGGGAACATATTGTTTTGGTTTTCCATATGATTATTTTTTCTGCTGTGATTTTGGCATATGGATTTCTTTGTGATTCTGGTGTGAAACTCAAGTTGAGTTGAAGTCTTCTTCTGCTTATACTATTGGGGTACCTTAGTTCTTTTCTTATTGGGGATGTAAAGCTGGCTGATCTAGGTTTTGGGTCTCTCAGATTTTATATTGGAGGGAACTGATGGCTTCAGATCAGCTAATCAAGAGCTCCAACAGAGACCCACGTCAGGCTCCAGTCAGGTACACTTAGGATTCCTTCTAACATCTGCACCCATACTAGAGGGCACACACTGCACAATTTGGGAGGTTCACTAAGGGGAGGCCCAATTTTTGCACTGTCAGGCAGTCTGCTAAGGTCCCAGTCCCTACTGTAGGGCAGAGAAGTCTAGCCCTAGCAAAGTAGGTGGGGTCTCATGTGGTCATGGTTAGGAGGTTGGGCATGGCATGATTTGAGGACGCTCACCACCACACAGAGGATGGATCCAGGCACATTCAGGCAGTCTGATGAGGTCCTAGCCCCTTTCCTATTGTAGGGCAGAGAGGTCTAGCCTGGTGAAATGGGAGGGGTTTCATGTGGTCCCGGTGCAGAGGGTTGGGCACAGTGCAATTTAGGGACACTTACAACCATGTGGAGGATTGATTCAGGCACTCTCCGGTGGGTCTTATCCTGGTCCCACCTCTCTTGGGGGCCTTCTTCACCTTTAGCCCCATAGTTCCTTGTATAGCCCTCCTCCCTGTCCCATTTAACTACTCCCTTTTTATACATTTCTCCCTTAGTAACACCTGCCTCAAACTATTCTTCTCTCTCAGATTCCTTCTTCCCCTTTACCTCCCTGATTCTCTTCCATTTTCCTGGTTCCTGCAATTACATCAGGATATATACTCACATATAAGGCTTTGTGCTTGTATGTGAGCACAAATGAGGGAGAACACATACCTTTTGTTTTTTCTGAGCCTGTGTTACTTCACTTAGTTTAACAGTTTCTAGTTCCATGTATTTTCCTGCAAATTTCATTATTTCATCTTTCTTTATCACTGAGTAGAACTCCATTGTGTACATGTACCATATTTTCATTATCCACTCATCAATTGAGGGACACCTAGGTTGCTTCCATCTCTTTGCTATTGTGAGAAGAGCAGCAACAAACATGGATGTACAAGTGTCTCTGCAATAGGATGAATCCTTTGGGTATATGCCAAGGAGCTGTATAACTGGGTCAAACGGTAGGTTCATTTTAGATTTTTAAGAGTTCTCCACACTGCTTTTCACAGGAGTTGCTTGAGTTTGCAATCCCACCAGCAGTGAATGAGTGTTCCCCTTTCTCCACATTCTCACAAGCGCGTGGTATCATTTGTTCTCTTGATCTTAGCCAGTCTGACTGGGGTAAGATGAAATATTAAGATAATCATAATATTAATATGAAAGATGAAAGCAGTTTTAATTTGTATTTCCCTAATTACTAATGATGTTGAAGATGTTTCTTAATCATCTTTATTTTTTCTTTTGAGAAGTCTTTGTTTAGGTCCTTAGTCCATCTTTTAGTTAGGACACTTGCTTTCTTGATTTTTTATTTTTTCAGCTCTTTATAATTTCTCAAGCTATAATTTCTCGATGTTAAACCTCTGTCGATTGTATCATTGGTAAACATTTTCCCCTTTTCTCTGGGTTTTCTCTTCACTTCCTTGTTGTTGTTTTTTTTTTCCTTTTTTGATGTACAGAAGCTTTTTAGTCAGGTCCCACTTGTTGATTGTTGACCTTAATTCCTGAGCAACTGGTGTCCAATTTAGAAAATTCTTTCCTAAACCTATATTTTGTAGGTGTAGGAAACGTTTCTTCCAACGTTTTCTTCTAACACTTTCAGAGTTTCAGGTTTCACACTGAGGTCTTGAGTAGAATTTCATTGTGCAAATGTACCACATCTTCAGTAAGCATTCATCTGTTAAGGTCCCACTTGTTGATTCTTGACCTTAATTCCTGAACAACTGGTGTCTGATTTAGAAAATTGTTTCCTACACCTATATTTTGTAGGGTACTGTCAATATTTTCTTCTAACAGTTCTGGAGTTTCAAATTTCACATTGAGGTCTTTGATCCATTTGGAGTTGACTTTTGTGCAAGGTGAAAGGTAAGGATCTAGTTTCATTCGTCTACAGGTGGAGATCCAGTTTTGCCAGCACCATTTGTTGAAGGTGCTGTCCTTCCTCCATCGTGTGTTGTTGGCACCTTTGTCAAATATCTTGGCACTTTGGCTGAAATTGTGTGTACTCATGTTTGGGTCCTCTATGATGTTCTATTAATCTACATGTCTATTTTTGTGCCAGTACTATGCTATTTTTATGATTATAGCTCTGTAATACACTTTGAGATCTGTTACAGTAATCTCCCCAGCATTCCTCTTTGTTCTCAGGATTGCTTTGGTTTTCTGGGTCTTTTGTACTTCCATATGAATTTTAGAATTTTTTTTTTCTAATTCTGTGAACTATGTCATGGGGATTTTGTTTGGGACTGCATTGAACTTATATACTACTTTTGGTAAAATGGTCATTTCCACAATATTAATTCTTCCTCAATATCTTCTTTGAAATTTTACACTTTTTGTGGTAGAGGTCTTTGATGTCTTCGGTCAGGTTTATTCTGATTATCATCTATCTATCTATCTATCTATCTATCTATCTATCTATCTATCTATCTATCTATCAATCATCTATCTAAGAGAGAGAGGCTAGAGGCTCTGAGAGAGAGGCTCTTGCAAATGGGAGGGTTTCCCTGTACTCTTTTTCTGCTTGCTTGTTATTAGTATATAGGAAGGCTACTGATATTTTTAGATAAACACTGACAGATTATTTGAAAATTACTTATATGACAGAACAATGAGAGTAAAGATTTCAAGTTATCTAAAATTTCAGGTAGGAAATTTTATGTGAGCTCTAATCAATCATGTGAGCTGATAATCACTGGCTGTTTCTTTTCTAATGAAAGTTGCCAATTTTGGGTGTTGGTTGAGAATAAGATCTGAGCCCAGCAGAGGTACCATATGAGAAGAAAGAGGAACTAGAAGTTTGTCATGCTTTTCTGGTGTAGCCATGACAGTTCTGAAGCTGAAGGAGCCTGATGCACAAAACTGGGTTTTCCTAAGAAACTTTTTCTGAATTCCTGGGAGAAGCTGGTGGTCTGGGTCTGAGACTTCATAAAAGCAGTGTGAAATATCTCACTTATGTAGTTTCTCAGAGACAAAGTCTCACAGGAGTGAAGTGCCTGTGATGAACAATAATTGGATTCAGCTGAAGAAATGTGCCAGGATTTAAGATGCATGGGTGAAAATGACTAAGCTCAACACTCCAAAAGGAAATCTGAAGAGTTAAGATGACAAATACTAGCTTTTCAAATAAAAGTATCAAAAAGTAATGGCTAAGAAATAAACAAAAGTGAGATTGAATTCTACTAAACCTCCAATTTAGGTATTATCTCTCTAAATTTGACCACAAAAAGGTGGCAACTCTCTACCTAACAATCTCATGAATGTCATGTAACATCTACATTTTCTACACTTGCCTTTATAAACAATGTTAGAATTACAATGCATCTTTCTTGGGTAAGTTCCGCGGTGCCCACCGGGCCTTGACTTCCACAGCCTCATTCACCCTCTCAGCTCCCCCACCCCATTTTTCCTCCTGGCCTGGATACTGGCCTATTTCTTATCTTGGCACCCCAGACCCCTGGGCTGACCTCTTGGTCGAGAGTCCCCACCACTTCCTGATGTGTTGCATCCAGACCAACCCAGTTCCTCCCTGTGGTCCCCAGGAGCCGCCTGGGCCTGGTCCCACACCCACCTATCTTTGATTCCCTGGGCGGTTCAGATGCCTGGTACAAGCATCTTTCCTGGCTGGGTCCTGTGGCACCCACCGTGCTTTGAATCCCCCAGCCTTGTTCACCCTCCCAGGTTCCCTGCTGTCTCTCCTCCTAGGCTGGGTACTGGCCCATTTAGTGTCTTGGTATCCCAGACTCCTGGACTGACCTCTTGGCCCAGAATCCCCAATGGTTCCTGATTCTTTGCATTCAGACCAACCCAATCCCTCCCTGAAGTCCTCAGGAGCCCTCTGGGTCTTGTCCCACCCCAACCTCCCTTTGCATTCATGGGCTGCACAGCTATCAGCTTTCCTGGGAAAGCTCCATGGTACCCATTACACCTTAACTCCTGGAGCCTCATTCACCCTCCCAGCTCCCCACTCCATCTCTCCTCCTGGCCAGGATACTGGCCTATTTCTTGTCTTGGCACCCCACATTGCTTCTTTATCTTTTGCATCCCAACCAACCCAGTTCCTCCCAGTAGTCCCCAGGAGCCCTCAGGGCTTTTTTCCATGTCCATCTCCCTTTCCATCCCTGGGTGGCACAGCCACCAGCTTACTGGGATTAGCATCTTTCCTGGGCCCTACTCCCAGGCCAGCACAGCTGCCAAATTCCTGAGGTCAGCATCTTTCCTGGAGGAATCCAGACCTTAGGAGAAAGTGTGAGAGCATAGGGGGCCTCATGTAACTTGAGCCTCTGTGGGAACTCCTGAAGACCGAAGGCAATTTGGCCACTTCAATATAAAATCAAAAGAGAGAAACTGAAGCCTAGACCAACCAGCTTTTCACACCCAACAAGTAAACCACAAAAACACATAAAGTTTACAAAAAGAAGCAGACCTAAACTCAACAAGGAAGGCTTTGAGTCTCACACAAGAATCAGAAACTAGAAAAGAAATCCACAAGTCAAAGTCACAGAGAAAAAATAACAACATGAAAAACCAAAATAATATACCTCCACCAAGTAGCAACAGTCCTCGAGAGGAGTACAATGAGAACCCCCTAGAGATAATGCAGGACATGGAACTCAAAAGAACAATTACAGCACTCCTTCTTCTTCCCCAATTCCCCAAGCAACCATTTCCTTTTCAGACACTAATAAGAAGAACTTTGGGGTCCTGATACATCGTCCTGGAAAAAGGACATCACCCACATCATCCCTAATCCTGGCTCTGTCCAGCTGGGAGAACTTCTTGCTATACTTAAAGTTTTAGCAGAGTATCAGGACAAACCCCTAAATCTCTTTTCTGAGAGCACCTATGCTGTTCAGGTCACTAAGGTTCTCGCCTTTTCTCATGTTAAAAACTCCTCCACCCCACTCCACCTCACTATGGTCAAGCTACAGGAATGCCTACAAAATAGAAGTAACCCACGGTACATCTCACATATTCGCTCATACACCGCACTTCCCAGAATCCTAGCTCTAGGGAATGCCTCCACAGATGCCCTGATAATGACAGTTCAGTCTAGCCCATTAGAACAAGCAAGAGCTTTCCATCAACAATTCCACCTGTCCCCTCAGAGTATTCATAAACTCCTCCCAGAAATCCCCGTGTCCCAATGCAAGCACCTTGCCCAATCATGTGCTACCTGTGCCCTGCTCATGCCTCTCGGTCCCCTTAACAAGGGAGGAGTGAACTCCCGTGGTTTGATACCCAATGCCATTTGGCAGATGGATGCGACTCACTACCCCCCTTTTGGGAAACTGAGATTCATTCATGTTATAGTTGATACATGCTCCTCCCTTACTTATGCTTTAGCTCTCTCAGGGGAAAAGGCTATACATGCCATTAAAGCTATGAAGTCTGCCATGTTAATCATGGGTGTACCCTGGGCGCTTAAGACTGATAATGTGCTTGCTTATTCTTCTCAAGAATTCAATAAATTTTTTCCTCCTGGGGAATCAAACATACCTTTGGTATTCCCTATAACCCGCAGGGACAAGCCATTGTAGAAAGGACCAACGGGACACTTAAGTCCCTCCTGGCTAAAAGTCCCTCAGCTGAGGCCAAACACAACCCTCACCTGGCTCTCATTGAGGCTTTGTTCCACCTTAATTTCCTCATGTTTGATGACCAGGGTCTCAGTCTAGCATACAAACATTGGTCCTCTTTGCCTCGGGCTATGTCTCTGCCACTAGTCAGGTGGAGGGATCTGATTTCATCCCTGTGGCAGAAACCAGCCCTCATCCTGACACGAGGATGAGGATACGCTTATATTTTTCCACAGAACACTACAACCCCCATCTGGATTCCATCAAGAGACATCTGGCCAGCTATGGAAAGCCATCTGGAGACCGGGTCTGACTGCGAGTTTGATAAGCCATGACATCCTTTTCTGGCTTCGTTATCTTTGGCACCCGTTTGTTCTTTGGCTGTGCTTCTTCCCATGTTTCAAATCTCTGGGCACTGGTCCCCTTTCCATCTCTGATCCTCCCTGTAGATGAACAGTCACCCGCTTTCCCGGTTCTCTTTACTACTAATGAATCCCTCGGTCTCCCCACCATGGAATTGATTCATGAGTCCGTTCCCATAAATGGCACATGGTCCCTTGCAGGATCACTCTGCTTCAGCCCAGTCCTTAACCCCTCCTCCCCTAATGTCTTTCACTG
>NW_008350959.1:911555-913770 GCF_000622305.1 Nannospalax galili
GCCCACAGGCTTCCTCCCTGGCAGCCTGGAGACACCTTGTCTCTACAAAACCTTACTCCTATGTCTACCCTGACCCTAGGTGTAAAGACACTGTCAGGGGGGCCTGGGAGCTCTGTGGGCTGGTGGCTTGCCTGGATTTGCATCCTCTCTTCTTTGTATTAGGTGGAGCCATCTTTAATGGTACATATACAGGTGATAACTCAGAGACGGGTTCCTCGGGTGTTGCAGACCCAACTTGGACACCTAATGAAGTCTCTGTTAAGGTCTCTTTTTCGTTCTCCTCACCCATTTGTGTTCGTCTCCATTTGCTCTGCTTCTTGCTAATGTCACAAGCAACCCAGAGGATACACTTAACTGCTCCCTCACTAACTGCACTCTCTTGGCATGCTGGATTTTCCCTGCCTCTCTCGTTCTCTTTGTGTCCAAACCCACAGCAATCTGGGTTCCCATTCCCAATGCCACTTACTTCCATGTTATCACCCTCATGGAACAGATGGCTCTCCAAACCTTCCCCTGGGTCAAGAGAGATTTTGGTATTACCGCGGCAATTGTCACTGCCATTATCCTTTTCTTAGGGGCTGCAGCCACTGCTGCTGTGGCTATCACTCAATCTTCTACTACTGAGGAAACACTGAATGAGGGTGTATACAAAACCTCTATGGCCTTACACGCTCAATCTCTTATTAATCAACACCTCTTCCAGGCCATTTCTGTCATCCAACAACAGGTAGACCTCCTCAGTGAAGAGATGGTGATCGTCCAACAGATGAGGCTAATGGCCTGTGACCCAAGGTTCAAAGCCCTGTGTCTCACACCTTACAAAGTAGACAACCTCGCTAGGACCAGAATGGAACTCTCACAGTACATCCATGGCCACTGGAGCCAAAAGTTTCTCAACTACTCCAACTTGCTCACTGACCAGATCATCTCCCTAAATTATACATGGGCTCAGACATTAGATATAAACTCTGTGTTCCTCGACAAACTTTGGTCAAACTTAAAAGCTTTGTTTGACCCTTCATTGATCGTTACTTATTTGCTCTTGGGTATCATACTCTTAATTCTTTTCTTGCTCATAAAATGCCTTGTTCTATGCTTTTGCAGACAAAACCAAGTAAATTACTCAGTGTATCAGGTTCTCAAAATGCTCAAGGATCCAGACTTCAACCCCCCCCGCCAAGGTCCAGCAGGTCTGGCTTGTTGACACCTGAGAAGTGGCTGCGTAATTTCTTGCCCTTCTCCTCCCTCACATGGTCATGCCAGAGGTCACACTCTTTGAGGGCTGGTAGTCAATGATGGGTAAGATCCTGATGGTCAGGATGACCTAAGACAGGCACAGTCCATCAAGCTGGGTGTCCTCTGAGGTGGGTCAACTATGTCAAGGCAAAGAACCTCGGCTCCCACTGACCTTTCTATAATAAAAAGGGATAGATATGTAGGAGAAGAAGTGCCAGGCTTAAGCACAGGCTGCAGCAGAGAACACAGCTTTTGCTTTGAGAGCACAGCCTGCACTTCTGCAAAATAGCCAACCTACAATCTGCCTGGATGAGGGGATCTACCAGGAAATAACACACCAACTTATGGGACACTGGGGTCATGGCGAGAGGTATAGAAAGCTTTCACTTCTCAGCAGTAAATGAGTCTGCAGCACCTCGCCTAGTGCCTGCTCTCACCCAACTCCCAGAGTCTGTGTGTTGATTCTGCACCACTCACCCCCACCTTGGCCAGAACTCTCATTCCCTGCAGTCCCTCTGCAGGGCTGAACCTGTGAGGAAACCTGCAACACAGTAATATCAAGTCTTCCAATAAAGAAAAGTGAAGGACAGTCAAATTCTACCAAACCCCAAGAAAGAGCCAACACCAATACTTCTCAAACTGTCCACAAAAGACAAGTCAGGGCCAGCAAGATGGCTCAGTGGGTAAAGGCACTTGCCACACAAGCCTGGTGGAAGGAGAGCATTGACTCTACAAAGTTGTCCTCTGACCTCCACATGCCCATGTACACAAATGAATGCATGGGTGCACACACACACATACACACTGATAAAAGAAAGAACACTATCAAACTCATTCTATGAAGTCAGTATTTCTGTGATACCAAAACTGTTTAAGGATACAAATAACAGCAACAAATAACCTGGAGACCAATTTCTATGATAAACAGACACATAAAAGTTCTCAATAAAATTCTTGCAAACCAAAAATCAAGAACAGA
>NW_008350959.1:913834-917534 GCF_000622305.1 Nannospalax galili
GAAATGGCCTTTGACAAAGTTCAACACCCCTTCATGAAAAAAAGTCATAAAAAAACTAGGCATGGAAAAAACATATCTCAACATACAAATGTTATATACAAGTAACCTATAGCTGGCATTACTCTAAATGGTTAAAAACAGAAAAAACAACAAAAACCCACTGAAACATGTCCTCTAGAACCTGGAACAAGCCAAGAGTGCCTAATATCTTTGTTCTTATTCAGTATAGTGCTTAAAACCTTAGCTAGAGCAGTAAGACAAGAGAAAGAAATAAAAGGGATACAAGTAAGAAACAAGTCAAAGTATTCCTATTTGTAAACCACATGATTTTGTATTTATGAGACCCAAAGACTCCACCAGAAAACTCTCAGACCTGATAAGCACTTTCAGCAAAGTGTATTTTCATACAAAATCAATATACAAAATCAGTAGCCTTTTTATAGATCTACAATAAACTTTTAGGGAAAGAAATTATGAAAAAATACATTTACATCTTTTAAAAAACCCAACCCATCCCAAAGAAATAAGCAAATCTATGAGAATATCTAGTCAAAGGTATAAAAGACCTGTTGAAAACTTTAATACACTTAAGAAATTGAGGAAACAAGAAAACGGAAAAAACTCTTGTGATTATGGATTAGCAGATACAATACAAAAATGGCTGTTATTAAATGTGATCTACAGATTGAATGCAATCTCCATCAAAATTGTAGCAACATAATTCACATAAATAGAAAAAACAGGTCCTTAGATTCACATATGCAAGTACAAAGGACCCCTCAGAAGTCAAAGCACCCCCTAAGCAGAAAGCAATGTGAGAAGTATATCTGATCTAAAGTTATACTACAGAGTCATGCTAATGAAAACTGCATGGTACTGGCACAAAACAGACAGGCAGACCATAGAATTAAAGAACCCAGAAATAAACCCACACTGCTACTGCCACCTACTTTTTGACAAGAGTCTCCTTAGAGAAAAAGACAGTCTCTTCAACAGATTACATTGGGAAAACTGGATTTCCATGTGAAAATGAAGCTCAGTTCTTCTCTGAACATGCATACAGATCAATTCAAAATTAATCAAAGACCTCAATGTGAGAACTTTGAAATTGTTGGAGGAAAACATAGGTATAATACATTAAGATATAGGTGAGAACTTACTGAAAAGGACTCCAACAGTACAGGAAACAATCTCAAGAACTGATGAATGGGATTATAAGGAACTTAAACATACTGCACAATGAAGGAAACTATGACCATATTGAAGACACAACTTACGAAGTGGGAGAAAGAAACTTTTCCAATTACACATCAGGCATGGGATTAACACAGAATTTATAAAGAACAGCAAAAACACTAAATAAAAACCAAAATCATCAACCAATAAATGATCAAATGAATTGAATAGTCAGTTCTTAAAATACCTGAAAAAGTGTCATCAGGGAAATGGAAATTAAGACTGCTTTGAAAATTGCTCTATCCTCAATCAGAATGGTTCTCTATAGCGAAGAAAACAAATGCCAATATACACTCATGAGGATGTGGGGGAAGACAGACCCTTGTACGCTGCTGAGGGGAATGTAAACTCATGCAGACACTTTGAAAATAAGTATGGAAATGTCTCATTAAAAACTAACAATAGAACTACCATATGTACCATATTCCACTTTGGGGTATATACTCCAAAGACCCTATGACAACATACCAGAGAGATACACGCATATCCATGTAATCACTACACTGCTCATAATAGCCAAGAAATGGAACCAGCCAACATGTCCATCCACAGATGAAAGAAACTGTGGTAAACACACACAGTAGAATTCTATTCATCCATAAAGAAAAACTGTATTATGACATTTTTAGAAAACGATTAGAACTTCAAATCACCAGGCAAAGCGAAATAAACCAGACTCAGAAGGATAAACCGGACTCTCTCATATGTTCATGGATGCCCATTGAAGTCTACTGTAAATACTGAGACAGGTAAAAGATATGTGACTAAAAAGGCAAGTGGGGAAAAATTCATTTCAAAAGAAGTCAGCAAAGGAAAATAAAGAAACATGGACAACACGGGACCACAGAAACAAAAGCAAAAAAGCAAAATTAAATTAAAATCAGGAATTATGTCAAATGTAATTGGACAAAATATTCCACCTAGAGGAGATTATCAAACTGGCTTAAAGGTAAAACTAATGAATCAGCTACATGGTAAGAGATATGTCATAAATACAAGGAAAGAGGCTGTAAGTAGAAGGATCAAATAAAAATATCATAAAGAACTAGTCAGTAACTAATAAGTACAGTAGTTGTAACAGATAAAAACAGGTGATCTACTTCTGTTAATGACAGAACAGACCATATCAGACCACCATTCTCACAAGTAATAATTACACTCTGAAAAAAATGCATTAAAAGTAGTAATCACAGGGCATTACGAAGCTATCAAAACCAGGCAGAAAGTGAGTCACTGTAGAAGAAAGGAACAGCTCTGAGTTAAATTTCCATTTTTATGGTTCTCCAGTAAGGAAAAATGTCAGTTGATACATCATGAGAACCTGAAAGAATTAAGGTGAAAAACAGACAAACATACAAACCAAAGCAGAGATTTTACAATTTCTCCCTCATTTGTAGAATAAACACTCCTGAGCATTTGTAGAATACACACTTAAGCACGCACAAGCATGTCAACAAAAACAGGTGATCTGCAACTTACGGTGGACAGCAATCTGCTCAAAATTACCAAAGAAAGTTGACTGCATTATAGCTCTTCAAGTTTAGAATCACTGTTTCTTTGGTAGTCTGGTTAATTCAAATCCATTCACTCATTAAGCAAAGCTGCAAAATACCAAGAGTCCTTGCTGTCAGGAAGTTTGCTGCCTCATGGGGAGACATTCTGGTAAAGAATGATCCTGAGGACCACCTGAGAGGGTGGGTGGGGTGGCGGCTCAGCAGACCGCCAGAGAGTGCTGGGTTCTGGCCTCCCTCTGGCCTTCAACTACCAGAGGGCCTGAGAAACCAGGGGGCTACCTGACAGTCCCTGGATCCTGCTTCCACTTGGTGGTGAGTGACCCCTAACTGCATCATACCATCCCCCTACCTGGGATTTTGTGAGGCCCCTCCCAAGGCCCCAGGGCAGATAAGGCTTTGGTAGGCTAAGGCTGAGATCCTAGCAGAGAGCCCGGAGAGGGTGGGTTCAGACCTCCATTGGTGTAGCAGCTGGGGATCTCAGCAGACCTCCAGAGAGTGCCAAGTTCTGCCCACCCCCCTCTGACATAGGGTTTACAATGCAGGGGACTGCCTGAGAGAGTCTGGATCCTGCCTCCACGTGGTGAAGGAAGCCTGAGTGTACCTGACTGGAACCTGAATTGGGCTGCTGTGAGTACCCATGAATAGCTGATCTGAAGCCATCAGTTCACTCCAAAATAAACCTGAGAGAACCTGAACCCTGAACCAACCAATGCTACATAACCAATAAAGAATGTATCTAGGCACCTGGATAATACAAACAGAAGCATACTTCAACTTAATTCTCTTATCAGAATCATAAAAAAAAGAAATTCACATGCCAAAATCACAACAAAATAATAATAAAATGGAAAGCCAAAACACTATTTCCCCACCAAACCTCACCAATCCTGTAGAAGAGCTTGACAAGGAGAACCCCCTAGAGATAACCCAGGACACTGAATTTAAAAGAA
>NW_008350959.1:917896-918741 GCF_000622305.1 Nannospalax galili
GATCATAGGAATAGAGGAAGGAGAAGAATTGCAGGTTAATGATATTGACCAGATCTTAAACTGGATTGTATAAGAGAATTTCATGACATTAAGGAAAGACATCCCCATACAAATACAGGAAGCACATAGAACACCAAATAGACAGGATCAGAAAAGAAACTCCCCACAACATATCATAATAAAAACACTAAATGTACAGAACAAAGAGAGAATACTGAAAGCAGAAAAAGAAAAACAGCAAGTCACATATAAAGGAAAGCCCATCAGAATTACAGTTGACATCAATGCAAACTATGAAAGCCAGAAGAGCCTGGACCAAGGTACTTTCAGGTCTACATGACAATAAATGCCAGCCCAGAATAGTGTACCCAGCAAAAACATCTATTATAGTTGAGGGGGAAAGAAAAATCTTCCATGACATGAATAGCCTGGAAGAATACATGTTCACAAAACCAGCCGTTCAAAGAATACTTGAAGTAATACAGAGAGCAGAGAGAGAAACAACTATATCCTAGGGGCAATAAAAGAAAATAAAGATATAATCTAGGAAACACAAAACTACACAGAGAAAACAAACAGCAATCAAAATGACAGTAACCAATAATGAATGGATTAAGAAACAAAATCTATCTCTTTGCTATCTGCAAGAAACCCATCTCACCTTCAAGGACAGGCACTACCTTGAGGTAAAAGGATGGAAAAAATATTCCAAGCAAATGGCACTAAGAAACAAGCAGGGTTTGCAATTCTAATATCTGACAAAATAGACTTCGAAGTAAAACTAATCAGAAGAGATAAGGAGGATCACTTCATTCTGATCAAAGGAACAGTTAACCAAGAAGATA
>NW_008350959.1:918916-921565 GCF_000622305.1 Nannospalax galili
CCTAGCAGACATCTTTTGATTATTCCAACCAAATACCAAAGAATACACTTTCAGCTCAGCACCTCATGGAACTTTTTCAAAAATTGGCCACATACTGGGCCACAAAACAAACCTCAGCAAATACAAAAATATTGAAATAATTCCATGCATTCTATCAGACCACAAAGCAATAAAGCTCAAAATCAACACTGGACGAAGCCCTGGTCACTACACGAACTTGTGGCAATTGAGCAACATACTCCTAAACAATAAGTGGGTCAAAGGAGAAATTAAAAAAGACATAAAAGAATTCCTGGAATTCAATGAAAAGGACAATACAACACAACACAACTTCTGAGACACATTAAAAGCAGTCCTAAGAGGGAGTTTATAGCTCTAAGTGCCTACATTAAAAAATTAGAAAGAACCCAAATAAATCAGCTAACACTGCAACTCAAGGCACTGGAAAGGCAAGAACAAATGAAACCCAAACCCAGAACCCAGCAGACAAGAAGAAATAACAAAAATCAGAGCAGAAATTAATGAAATACAAACAAAGGAAACAATACAAAGAATCAATGAATCTAAGAGCTGGTTCTTTGAAAAAATAAACAATATAGACAGACCCTTATCCCAGTTAGCCAAAAGAAAGAAAGAAAGCAAATCCAAAACAACAAAATTAGGTATGAAAGGGAAAATATCACAACAGACATCCAAAAGATCCAGACCATTATAAAGAAATATTTTAAAAACTTATACACTACTAAATCTGAAAGTCTAAAATACATGGATGAATATCTGAAATCATGAGAACCTCCAAAGTTAAAACAAGAAGAGATCAACAGTTTAAACAGACCCACAACATATGAGGAAATTGAAACAGTAATACAAAGCCTCCCAACTAAAAAAAGCCCAGGCCCAGACAGATTTATAGCAGCATTCTACCAGACATTTAAAGAAGATCTCCAACCAATACTACTTAAATTATTCAAAATGATAGAAACAGAGGAAGAAGTCCCAAATTCCTTCTATGAAGCCAGCATCACTCTAATACCCAAACCAGGTAAAGACACAACCAAAAAAGAAAACTATAGACCCATATCCTTAATGAACACAGATACAAATATTCTCAACAAAATACTTGCAAACCACATAGATACACATCAAAAAGACCATTCACCATGATCAAGTAGGCTTTATTCCAGAGATGCAGGGATGGTTCAATATATGCAAGTCAATAAACATCATTCATCATATAAATGGACTCAAAGACAAAAACAATATTGTTATCTCAATAGATGCAGAAAAGGCTTTTGACAAAATTCCACATGAATTTTTGTTCAAAGTCCTAGAAGGAATTGGACTGGAGGGAACATACCCCAACATAGTTAAAGCTATATACAACAAACCCACAGCCAACATCATTCTAAATGGAGAAAAACTGGAACCATTCCAATTAACATCAGGAAGCAGCAAGGATGTCCACTATCTCCACTCCTTTTCAACACAGTCCTTGAAATTCTTGCCAGAGCAGTAAGACAGGAGAAGGAAATTAAAGGAGTACTAATTGGAAAAGAAAGGTTAAACTATCACTTTTTTTTCAGATGATATGATACTATACCAAAGAGATTCCAAAAGTTCCATCAGAAAACTCCTAGAGCTGAGCAATACTTTCAGTATAGTGGTAGGTTATAAAATCAATCTACAAAAAATCAGTAGCCTTTCTATGTACCAATAACAAGCAATTGGAGAAAGAATACAGGGAAATGCTCCATTCATAATTGCTGCAAAAGAATTAAAATATCTTGAAATAAATTTGACCAAAGACACCAAAGATCTCTACAAGAAAATTTTAAATTGTTAAAGAAACAGATTGAGGATGACAACAGGAGATGGAAGGACTGCCCATGTTCATGGATTGGAAGAATTAATACTGTTAAAATGATCATCCTACCAAAAGCAATATATAGATTCAATGCAATCTAAATCAAAATCTGCATGACATACTTCACAGAATTAGCCTCAAAGGAAGAAATAAAGATGGTTAAGAAACATCTCAAAAAGTATTCAACATTGTTAGTAATTAGGGAAATGAAAAATACAACCACCCTAAGGTATCACCTTACCCCAGTCAGACTGGCTAGGATCAAGAGAATACATGATACCAAATGCTGGTGAGGATGTGGAGAAAGGGGAACACTCATTCATTGCTGGTGGGATTGCAAACTCATGCAGCCTCTATGGAAAACAGTGTGGAGATCTCTTAAAAAACTAAAAATGAACCTACCATATGACCTGGTTATACCACTCCTTGGCATATACCCAAAGGACTCATCCTATTGTAGAGACACTCGTACAACCATGTTTGTTGCTGCTCTTTTCACAATAGCTAAAAGATGGAAGCAACCTAAGTGTCCCTCAACTGATGAGGGGTTAACAAATATGTGGTATATTTACACAATGGAGTTTTATTCAGCAGTAAAGAAAGATGAAATAATGAAATTTGCAGGTAAATGGATGGATCTAGAATCTGCTATACTATGTGAAGTAATACAGACTCAGAAAAGCAAATGACATATGTTCTCCCTCATATGTGGATCCTAGCACCAAATCCTTTTAATTGAGTATGTATCCAGACATAACTACAGGAACCAGAATAATGAAAAGGAA
>NW_008350959.1:921840-950548 GCF_000622305.1 Nannospalax galili
TCTCCTATTCATGATTCAAGGACTTTCTTTTCCCCTTAGAGACAAGAGTTATGCAATTTGGGAGTGTTTTAGATAGATCCACTGAAGGGGTACCCCAATTGCCTCATCCTGCATCCCTGTTCAACATGGAAGAAGCCAGAGTGGTCTGCATCCCTATTTTCTATTGGCAATTTGGGTAACCCCTTCAGAGGATGGTGTGATAAGAATAGGAGGTAGGAATTGGCTAGGCAGTTAAGGTAAAAAGACCCCAAATAAATGTAGCTAGTTTCTTGGCTAAAGCTCATAATGTCCTTGGGCCTCTTAGCAACATACTCTGTGCCAAAGGCCAAAAATGTCAAAAGTATTTGGGAGCATGTATCTAATCCTTAAAAGATTTTAGGGTTACCTCTTCAGAGGGGGGAATGTTGGAGGGGAGGGAGTGGGCACAGATTTGATCAAAATACCTTATATGCATGTATGAAATTCTCAATAAAGTTTTTGTAAAAGGTAAAAAAAAAAAAAGAATGATCCTGATACAGGTTACACAATACAGCAGAGGACAGAGGGCTGTGAAGTATAGTGGGAAGGCACTGGGGCTCTTCTGCTATGATTGAGCTTTGGATGTTGCCAGAGGGGTGGATTAGTGGAGGCTGATAAAGCAGGGACAGGATAACATCACAAATGGATTTATATATCACATGTAAGAGTTTTAACAGCATATGTGTTGGGATACCTTTTAAATTATCTGATTATAGCCAGGCATGGTGGCGCATGCCTTTAATCCCAGTGCTCGGGAGGCAGAGGCAGGCAGATCTCCATGGTAAATCCAGGCCAGGTGTGGATACAGAGAGATCCTGCCTCAAAAAGACCACCACCAACAACAAAAATATCTGATTGTATTTTAGACAGAAATATAGAAAAATTTTAGGTTATTTGTAAGATTAGAAACAACCTGGAATTATCTGAAAGAAACATAGTCTCACCTGTTAACAAAAAGAAAATCTGTGATCTACGTAAATTTAATCAAAGTTACATTATAGGTGTGAGACATGAAATTGTTCAAGTCACGCAGTTTCTCCTAGCTCAACTAGAGTGTGGGGAGACGAATGCAGCTATATGGCTCAGTTGGTTACTTGTAGCAAGATGCCCCATAGGGACACTCAGGTTGGTCATCAGTCACAGTTTCATCTGTGACTTGAACATCTCCATAATCACTATCACCAGGGTGGCCGAAGTGTTGAAAATGGACAGGATTCTTCCTATGAAGGTGACAAACATACTGTCAGAAGAAAAAGTAATAGGAAATGATGGGTTTGTAGGGCTATTGGAGGAAACCAAGAAACATACATCTGAATATCCCTGAACAGGAAACAAATGCCACAAAAGCCCAATAAAAAAAATTTGAAGTTTGAGAGACCTTTTGTGTGGTTTATTAGATATTTAAAATGAGAAATCAGAAAAGTATATTTACTTACTTAAAATAACAGTAATATACTTTTTTATATATCATCACAAACATGGTGATCTCTTAGCATCTCTTTTAAAATTCATTTCTACATTTATTTGTGTGTGCATGCACATTTGTGTGTGCTTACATGCATGTTATGGTGCACATGTAGAAGTCAGAGAACAACTTGTAGGAGTTGGTTTTCGCCTTGCAGCATGTGGATCCTAAGGATTTTACTCATCAGGCTTGAGGGCAGGCGATCTTACCTGCTTACTGGCTCTTACTCAGTTTATCTGGACCAACTGTATGGCCTTAAACACCCATAAGGAAAGTATAACCAAAGATTAAAGGGACCAATATTATTTCATAAGACTCCATATGTATAGCTAAAGACTATATAACAAACAACAACGCCAGACAGGCGATACCTTCTTTTGAGTTGTTGGCCAGGGTGGCCAAAGGGATTCCCAGATAGTAACCCAGCATAGAACTGGGAAAATGAACAGCAGACCCCAACCTTATCCAAATGAATATAGACAACTGATTACCGCTAGATGAGGAACAGCTGACCCTCCTAAAACAAAGACCTCTAGATAGGCTGACTAGATTCACCAGAAGGGCAAGTAGTGGGCATGGCTGGGGTGCCGACAAGACAGCAGACAGTAGCAGGGATATCAGAGTATAAGGGCTCTAGTGGGGGGAGGGAGGCTATGGGAGGGTGCTATCTGGGAAGTGGGTGTAAAAATAAATTAATTAATTAAAACAAAACAAAACAAAAAAATAGCTCTAAGGCTCCAACGAAAGAAATGAGCAGCGATGTAATGTCTGCTTAAGAGAAGGCATCCGGCTTTCTCCCTGTTTCTGAGTTTGATCTTTCACAATAATAATGCCGTGTGATCTCTGGGGAACTCGACTGCATGCTGTAAGATGGCAGAAAAAGTGGAATAGGAGATTCCACACTATTATTAAAATAAGATAATATAAAGATAAAAGAATAGGAGGTTCCCTAGTAAATCGGGCATGGTGGCACATGTCTTTAATCCCAGCACTTGGGAGGCAGAGTCAGGTGGATCTCTGTAAATTCAAAGCCAGCCTGGTCTACACAGTGAGTTCCAGGACAGCTGGGGCTACAGGGAGACCCTGTCTCAAAAAGTCCCCCCACCCAAAAAAAATTCAAACTGGCAGATTTTTTAAACTGCCTGAAGGGCTTCCACAGGTCTCTGGATCATACTTTCAGAAGTGATATAAAGCAAAAGTTCAGTGTTTTTAAACTTCTATGTAAATAACAGTAAGTACTTGGGGTCTGACTTTCAGTGTGTATGATTACACCACTGCAGCAGTGCATTTTCACTACTGATGCTATTCCGTTTTATAAAGCTGTTAGTTCATCCATTTTACTTATGTAAATTTCAGCTACTGGTTTATAATTGCTGCTGAAAGAGCACACAGACATGCAGTTTCCTGAGAAAATAGAAGTAGTCACAGGATATGAGGTTTGAAAATACATTCCAATTTCCACTGTATCAACTTCCACATCCATTAGCAGATATTAGAGTTCCAGATTTTCAAAACCTAAGTGACATTTGCTATTTTCAGGTTTTTATTGTTTCTGTCCTTATACAGGAGTATTTATAGCATAGATGGACAAATGTTCCCCCCAAGGGTACACAGTGGTTCTAATTTATCCATATCCTTTCTACTTTGCTAGGTGATACCTCATTGTGGTTTCAATTTGCATTTTCTGAATAAGTGATGCTGACCATATTTTCATATGCTTTTGAGATATTTGTGTATATTTTTTATAGAAATGTATAATCAAGTCATTCTCTCACTTTTTAATTGGGCCATTTGTTTTTTGGTTTGTTCCCCTTTCACTGTCTGCCCTTTCCATTCTTGGAGGGATTACAAGAGAAGAACGAGCAGGAGAATGGGCTGTCTCAAAGATATCAAAGGGAAATAATCTGGTGGACTTGGGACATCTGTCAATATTGACTCAGCAACAGCATAAACCACAGGAAAGAGAGGAGTCCACAAGTACAGATGACCTTCTTCCCCTCCAGGTATGGAATCACAGTTTCCAACTTTGGAGGACCTAAAAGGAAGCTGTACTTGTACATCATTTTTTTCCTCTGCCTCTCCCTGACCCTCCCTCCCACTCTCTCACTTCCCCCCCTCTTCTGTCCCACCCTTTCTTATTCCCTTTGACTCCTGTTCCTTTTACTCTTACAGCAGTGCATTTACTTTACTGTATTTCTTTTTAAACCAGAGTTTGGTTTTTATTCCCTTTCACATATTCATCTAATTTTATTGACACTTTTGGCAATCTATCTATCTCTCTCTCTCTCTCTCTCTGTTACTTTGAAAATCACCCTCAAATACTGTAGTGTTTTAGTTCTTCCTCCTCCATTTCTGTGACTGAACAATATTCACATTGTATTTTACACATTCATCCTTGCTCGGCATCAGTGTTTCTGTTTTCGGTTATTATGAAAAGTGGTATGAATAGTTATACAGTGCTTGTCTTCCTGTGTGTGTTATGTGCGTGTGTGTGTCTGTCTGTCAGGGTCTGGTATAATCTAGGCTGGCCTTGAACTTACTATGTTGCCATAGCTGACCTTGAACTCCTAAACCTCCTTCCTCTACTTCCCAATTGCTGGAATTACAGGCCTGTGCCAAGTGCTTGTGTAAATCTATGTGCTTTTGAGTACAGAACTAATAGCAGAATTTCTGGGTCATATAGTAATTTTTTTTGAGACAAGGCCTCATTCTAATCAGGCTAGAAACGGAATTTGCAGCATCCTGCTTCAGCACCCCTGTCAGCACGTACTCAGGACAGGTAAGGAGCAGCCCCAGTCATTGGGGGACTGTGAGGACAACTCAGTAAGGTTTACAGGAGTGGGAGTGCTGGGAGGACTGAAGGGCTCCCCCATTTGAGGTGGGACAGCTTACTCTAGACGGCACATGAATCTCACAGCCCTAACATGGGGGTTGGGTCAGTAGATGTCTGCACTGAGAAGCAAATGGTCACTGGGAGACCTCCTGGGGAGGGTCCTGAAGCCTGGGGCGGAATCAGCCTCTGACATCCATTAGTTTTCACTCCCAAGCCAGGCTCAGGGTATTCAGAAGGCTGCAGATAAAGTTCTCATGCTGAATCAATCACCAACTATCCCTTGTTGAAAATAATACTCTAATATTTTTTTAATTCTCCTTACATTTGTCTAACTTTGTTTTCGAACTTTTTCATTGGTAAACATGTTTCTTTTTGGCAGCTTTTTTCTTTCCCTCCATAACATTCTTCCCCACTCCACCTTTTACCTTCTTATTTGACCTTGCTGCTCCTGTACTTCCCCCATCCTGCTCCCCTTTTACCTCATTCACTTATCACACGTACTCTAAGGCAGTTTTCACCCCATAGCATATTCTATAGTCATTTTGTCATTTTCTGTTTTATGGTCATTGGTGATGGATGAGTGGGTTTTAGCCAGGTTTAAGTGTATTTTTCTGTCTGATTTAAGTGTATATCTCTACCTATGGTCTTATGCTGTTGCTGTTACAGCAATCTGTTTTCTCTTCTCTAAATGGTATTAGAATTAAGCCTTCAAAGGTAGGTTACTCAATAAGATCCTCAAAACTGGAAGAGATATCCAACAAAGAGATAAAATAATCCTAACACAGAAACACAAGAAACATGAGACAGCAAGACAATGGGGCTGGAGAGATGGCTCAGTGGTTAAGAGGACTGGCTTCTCTTGCAGAGGACCCAGGTTCAAATACCAGCACCTACCAGGCAACTAACAACCATCTATAACTTCAGTTCCAGGGGATCCAATGCCCTCTTCTGACCACTGGGAGATTGCACAATATGGGTGAACTTGCACACATACAGGCAATACATTATACACATAAAAATAAAAATATTTTTATTAAATTTTTGCGTCTATCATACAGAAAATCATTTTTATACCCTCTTTCCCTTTGGCACTCTCTCATAGCCTCCCTACTCCAGTTCATACATTCTGTCATTTGTGATAAGGCATATAATGTAAAGTTAGTGTCAAGAGATGGCCCTCAGTGCAAGTTCATTCACTGGGATTTAGTCAGCCTATCTAGACTCCCTCCCTTTAAGAACATAAGCTCTTCCTCACTTAGCAGTAATCAGTTACCAATAATTCTTTGATAAGATTGGGGCCTGGTGTTCATTTCCACAGTTCTGTGCTGGGTTTTTGTCTGCTTAAGTTTGCATAGGTCTTGTGCATGCTGACACCATTGCTATAGGTTTGTATGAGAATGATCCCAGGCACCTGTAGGACTATTTCCATATGGTCATGCACCTCCTCCCTGGCTCTTGCAATCTTTACATCCCCTCTTCCATGATCATCCCTGAGCACAGGGCGGGTGGATTTTTTTTTTAAAAGAGAAGTAACAAACTTTGTAGTACAAGTATCTCTGCAATAGGATGAATCCTTTGTGTATATGCAAGGAGTGGTATAACCAGGAAATATGATATGTTGACTTTTAGATTTTTAAGAGTTCTCCACATTGCTTTCCATAGGGGTTGTATGAGTTTGCAATCCCACCAGCAGTGAATGGGCATTCCAATCCCCTTTCTCCACATCCTCACCAGCATTTGGTATCATTTGTTCCCTTAATCTTAGCCAGTCTGACTGGGGTAAGATGAAATCTTAAGGTGGTTTTAAGTTGCATTTCCCTAATTACTAATGGTGTTGAACACTTTAAAGGTGTTTCTTATTCATCTTGATTTCTTCTTTTGAGAACTCAAAAAACTAAGAATCAAGAAAGCAAGTAACCCAATTAAAAGATGGGCTAAAGATCTGAAGAGTTCTCAAAAGAAGAAATAAATATGACTAAGAAACATCTTGAGAACTCTCTTCAGATCCTTAGCCCATCTTTTAATTGGGTTACTTGCTTTCTTGATTGTTTTTTGAGTTCTGTATGTATTCTAGATGTTAAGCCTGTCATATGTGTCACTGGTGAAGATTTTTCCCCACTCTGTGGGTTTTCTCTTCACTTTCTTATTTCTTTTGCTGTACAGAAGCTTTTTAGATTAATGAGGTCCCACTTGTTGACCTTAATTCTAGAGCAACTGATGTTCGATTTAGAAAGTCCTTTCCTACAACTATATCTTGTAGGTTACTGTCAATGTTTTCTTTTAACAGTTTCAAGCATCACATTGAGGTCTTTGATCCATTTGGAGTTGACTTTTGTGCAAGGTGAAAGATAAGGATCTAGTTTAATTCTTCTACAGGTGGAGATCCAGTTTTGCCAGCACCATTTGTTGAAGATGCTATCTTTCCTCCATTACGTGTTCTTTGCATCTTTGTCGAATATCAGGTGACTGAAACTGCATGTACTCAGGTTTGGGTTTTCAATTATGTTCCATTGATCTATGTGTCTATTTTTGTGCCAGTACCATGCTGTTTTCATGACTATAGCTCTATAGAATAGTTTGAGATCTGGTATAGTAATCCCCCCCGCATTACTCTTTGTGCTCAGGATTGCTTTAGCTTCCATATGAATTTGAGGATTTTTTTTCTCCTAATTCTGTGAAGTATGTCCTGGAGATTTCAATTGGGATTTCATTGAATACACATACTGCTTTTGTTAAGATGGTTTGGTCATTTTTGCAATATTAACTCTTCGAATCCATGAACATAGGCAGTCCTTCCATCTTCTCCTGTCTTCCTCACTTTCTCTAAAGATTTAAAATTTCACTGTAGAGATCTTTGGTCAGATTTATTCCAAGAGATTTATTTTATTATTTTATTTAATTATTTATTATTCTAATTCTATTCTAATTTCTATTCTATTCTAATTTCTGTTCCATTCTATTTTCTATTCTAAATATTCTATGCTTAGTATTCTATTCTTAGTATTCTATTCTATTCTATTCTAGTCTAGTCTAGTCTAGTCTAGTCTATTCATTTTTGAGGCTATGTGACTGGGAGTGTTTCCCTGTACTCTTTATCCAATTGCTTCTTATTGGTATATAGAAAGGCTCCTGATTTTTGTCAATTAATTTTGCAATCTGCAACTTTACTGAAAGTGTTAAGTTCTAGGAGTTTTCTGGTGGAATTTTCAGGATCTATTAGGTACAGTATCATATCATCTGCAAAAAGAGACAATTGACCTCTTCTTTTCCAATTAGTAATTATAATTTCCTTCTCTTGCATTATTGCTCTACCAAGAGTTTCAAGCACTATATAGAAAAGAAGTGGAGACAGAGGACAGCCTTGCCTGTTTCCTGATTTTAATGGGAATGCTTTCAGGTTTTCTCCATTTAGAATGATGTTGGTTGTGGGTTTGTTGTATATAGCTTTAATTATGTTGAGGTATGTTCCCTGAAGTCCAATTTCCTCAAGGATTTTTAACATAAATTCATGTTGAATCTTGTCAAAGGTATTTTTTGCATATGTTGAGATGATGACAGAATTTTTGTCTTTGAGTCCATTCATATGATTTATGACATTAATTAACTTGCAAATATTGAACTATCCCTGCATCTCTGGAATAAAGCCTACTTGATTATTATGGATGATCTTTTTTCATGTGGGTCTGTATGCAATTTGCAAGTATTTTGCTGAGAATTTTTGCATCTATGTTCATTAAGGATATGGCCCTATAGTTTTCTTTTTTGGTTGTGTCTTTACCTGGTTTTGGTATTAGAATGATGCCAGCTTCATAAAAGGAATTTGGAGGTTCTCTGTTTCTATCTTTTTGAATAATATAAATAGTATTAGTTGGAAGTCTTCAAATGTCTGGTAGAATTCTGCTGTAAATCCATCTGGGCCTGGGCTTTTTTAAAAAAAATTTAATCTAAAAGTTTTTCATTACTGTTTCAATTTCCTTATATGTTATAGGTCTGTTTAAACTGTTCATCACTTCTTGGTTTAGCTTTGATAGTCCCAATGATTTTAAATAGCCATCCATTTTGCTTAGTTTTTTCAATTTTAATAGAGTATAGGGTTTTAAAGCATTCCCTTATAATGTTCTGCATCTTCTGAGTGTCTGTTATGATATTTCTCCTTTCATCTCTGATTTTGTTGATTTCGGTTTGCTCTTTCCTTCTTTTGGTAAACTGGGCTAAGGGTCTCTCTATCTTGTTTATCTTTTCAAAGATCCAGCTCTTAGATTCATTGATTCTTTGCATTACTTTATTTCTATTTCACTAATTTCTGCTCTGATTTTTGTTATTTCTTCTCTTCTGCTGGGTTTAGGTTTCATTTATTCTTGCCTTTCCAGTCTTGAGTCACTTATTTGTGCTTTCTTATTTTTTAATGTAGGCACCTAGAGCTATAAACTTCCCTCTTAGGACTGCTTAAGTGTCCCAGAAGTTTTGTTGTGTTGTATTGTCTTTTTCATTGAAGTCCAGGAATACTTCTCTTTCTTAATTTACTCTTTAACCCACTCATAATTCAGGAATGTGTTGTTTAATCTCTATGGGTTCCTGTAGTTACTAGGGCTTCTTCCACCATTGATTTTAAGCTTTATTGCATTGTGGTCTGATAGAATGCATGGAATTATTTCAGTTGTTTTGTATTTGTTGAGGTTTGTTTTGTGCCCCAGTATGTGGTCAATTCTTAAGAAAGTTCCATTGGGTGCTGAATAGAAAGTGTATTCTTTGGTGCTTGGGTAGAATATTTGGTAGATGTCTGTTAGGTCCATTTAATGTATAGTATCATTTAATTCAGATATCTGTTTATTCTTTGTTCAGTTGGCCAAATGAGGA
This sequence comes from Nannospalax galili, assembly GCF_000622305.1. Classification (NCBI taxonomy): domain Eukaryota; kingdom Metazoa; phylum Chordata; class Mammalia; order Rodentia; family Spalacidae; genus Nannospalax; species Nannospalax galili. Next base: position 931,014 of record NW_008350959.1, read on the forward strand.
ACCATTAAAATCAGGAACCAGGCAAGGCTGTCCACTGTCTCCAGTTGTCTAATGGAGACAGTAGGGTACTGAAGTCCCCTAGTATTACTGAGTTGGGGTTAATGCATCTTAAAGTCCTGTAGTGCTGTTTTTATGAAGCTGGGTGCACCGGAGTTTGGTGCCTATATGTTCATGATTGTAATATCTTCTTGGTCAATTGTTTCTTTGCTCAGAATGAAGTGATCTTCTTTATTATGTCTGATTAGTTTTAGTTTGAAGTCTATTTTGTCAGCTATTAGAACTGCTGCCCCTGTTTGTTCCTTAGTGCCATTTGCTTGGAATATTCTTTTCCATCCCTTCACCTCAAGGTAGTGCTTGCCCTTGAAGGTGAGATGGGCTTCCTGCAGACAACAAAAGGATGGGTTTTGTTTCTTAATTCATTCAATCAGCCTGTGTGTTTTGACTGTGGAGTTCAGCCCATTGATATTTAAAGTTACTATTGAAAGACATACATTGGTTGCCTTCATTTTGATACTGTTTGCATTCATTTAACTTTGTGTTTATGCAATTATACCTTCATTTAGTTTCTCTCTGTTACCCCTTGGATATAGTTGTTCCTTTCTACATTTTTTGTATTGCTTCAAGTATTTGTTGAAGGGCTGGTTTTGTGGACAAGTATTCTTTCAGCCTATTCCTGTTGTGGAAGATTTTTCTTTCCCCTTCAACTGTAGTAGACATTTTTGCTGGGTAAAGTATTCTGGGTTGGCATCTATGGTGATTTAGAACTGGGAATACTTTGGTCCAGGCTCTTCTGGCTTTCATAGTTTGCACTGAAAAGTCAACTGTAATTCTCATGGGTTTTCCTTTATATGTCACTTGTATTTCTTCTGCAGCTTTCAGTACTATTTATTCTGTATGTTTAGTGTTTTTACTATAATATGTCACAGGCCTTGATGGCCTCCCAGAACTTGAAGGTAAGACCCTACTGCTCCAGACAGAACATACTTTGGACACAAGATTTGGAGAAATAGAGCTGCATCTGACCTGAAACCACTTCCCCTGAAGGTTAGCTCTCATAGCTTTGGAGAGCATGATGAAAATGAAAAGGGAAAACACCAATCGATGGTCCAACACCAGCTTCAAGATCAAATAACCACATCAAAGGCCAGCACAACATACAACTTTGATAGAGTAATGTCACTTTTATCTGGGAGACAATCAACAGCTACCTAACTGGACTAAAAGCCCATTCAATGAGAGGAAACTCAAGTCAGATACTGTAAACATAGTCCAATACACATGGCTGGAGTGGTCATAGATCTTACAGAAAAACCCAAGACTGTCACATCACTAGACTAGTATGATGTACTACTATGTGAAAAATATGTATCCTTATTTTTACAAATATCCCAGTCACCACTTATCAAAGAAGCTCATTTTGCACCAGTTGGAGACTATTACCAAATAACACAACTGGTCACACGGGGCCATAGTTTATGAATTTCCCAGGCCTAATTGACATACCTACAATGCAACTTCTACATCTAAGGCTCATGGAACATAGAACAAGGTAAAGAAGAGGACACTAATGAATCTCTCAGTTCTCATTAATGAAGCTCCCTCATGTAGTGGAGGGCCAGGAACACAAAAGGTCACAAATGGCCAAAGCATAGAAATCAGAGTCTGCTGAATGCTGGTGCTTGGACAGGACTTCTTTATTAAACTTTACCCACCCAAGGCTCAGGGACACCACTGTGGAAGAGGGGGCAGAAAGATTGTAAGAGCCAGGGAGGAAGTGCAGGAAACAGAGTCCTTCAAGCTCCTGGGAACCTGCTCATATGATTCTATGGCAATGGTGTCAGCATACACAAGTCCCACGAAGACAAAAACCCGGGATAGAACTGGGAAAATGACAGCAGCCCACAATATTATCTGAAGAAATACTGGCAACGAAGGACTCTAGATAGGCTGACTAGACCTCAGTGGATGGACTTGCACTGGGGAATGTCTAGGGACATGGACTTGACACAATGGGCCTTAACAGGGATGACACAGTAGATGAGCTCCAGTAGGCAGGCCATGGGAGGGTGCCGGTGGGACAGGGGTATAAAGATAATTAAGAGTATTTGAGATGTTCTGTATGAAATACAAAAAAATTCAGTAAAAACTAGCATCACTATAAAATATGAATGAGTAAAATGAACATAATCTTGATAAATATTTAGTCACTTGTTCACAAAAGGAAATGACAGCACTGAATACCGCTATTCATTGAACTGTGTCCCCCTCAAATTTTCTATGATGGAAGTGCTAATCGCCAGTATCCTGTATTTGGAGACAAGGTGATGAAAGAGAGAGTTATGGTGGAATGAGGTCATAGTGTTGGGGTCCTCACACATGACTGGTGTCTTCCAAAGGTGAGGAAGAGAGACCAGGAAGATGCTGCACACTAAAGAGGCCATGTGAAGATGCACAGAGACAGCCACCTTCAAGACAAGAAGAGTGGCCTCAGGCAAAGTCAGAAACTGGGATCCAGCTTTTCCAGCAACTAGTATGAAGAGGAGATAAATTTCTGTCATTAAAGTAAGCCAATATGTGCTATTTTCTTATGGCTACCTTAGCTAACACAAGCACAAAATGAAGTTTTCAAAGTTGAAAGTAATAAGTGGTTTATAATTTGCTGTAGGTTTTTATATTATCTTCTTAGGCTACATACATTTCACAGGCAAAGTTGTGTACAAATTTAAAAATCAAAAGTGTTAAGACTGAAAAATACAGTCAAGTTCTAAAGTGACTATATATAAATATATATATGATTCTAGATAGATGATGATTGATATAGATAGATAGATAGATAGATAGACAGACAGACAGACAGACAGACAGACAGACAGATAGATAGATAGATAGTCTTTTTGAGACAAAGTCTCCATACATATATATAAAAATCTCCCTGTAGCCCCAGCTGGCCCAGAACTCACTATGTAGACCAGGCTGGCCTTGAATTCAGAAAGATCAGCTTGCCTCTGCCTGGATTAAAGGTGTGCACCACAATACCTCATGACAATATATTTTAAAGAGGAATAATTAGAATGTGTAGAGAACAGAATGTATAATGTAAGTACACTGTATACACAAAAGGCATTGTACTAGAATGCACTATAAAGATCCAGTTCATAAGCTTGGATGAATAACAATGGACACAGGACTGCATGACAATGTCCACACTACTATAAACATTTCAGATCACACCATGGTCTGAAACTAAGATCAGTATTGGAATACTTTAACTTTCAATGTAGAAAATTTTCTATTTTCATAGAAAAATGTGAAGGAAATATATAAATAAAATATATAAATATACCATGTCTAAACACAATCCAAAATTATCTTAATAGACTGTGTACATTATTTTTGAATGCACCTCTTTAAAACGAGGATACTAAAAAAGCAGGTATTTAAGTGTGGGTGATTCAATGTTTAAGTCTAGATTCCCAAGTATTTCAGACCCTTCACTAGTCAATATGTCTATACATAAAACATTTAATTCCCCATTGTATCTTAAGAGCTTCTGGCAGCATTTGCCAGAATGCACACTGGGAAAGTGAAACCCAGTAGAAACACAGTGCAGCACTTAACTTTAAGGCAATGGGTTTTACTAGGTTTTAATACACCATAGCACAGATCTCTACAGTAACGTGATTGAAATAATGGACTTCTATGGTACCTGCCATCCCATTTTACCTGTAGCAGTTTGCCCCATACATGCAGACTGTCCTCTTGACCTTGTTTTCCTCTTAGCCTCCAAGAAGTGAATCATTTGTGTCAGTGAGCAGAGTGTCAGGACTGGAGGGGTCAGAGCTGCACTCAGGATGGGATCCTTGAGACTTCTCAGGGAATGACGTGCTTGGGACATTTGAAGGACTCTCAGAACAGCGCACTGTCTCCTCTGTATTTGCTGTTGTGTTAATGATGATTTTCTGTTTAGAAGCCTCACCAAGTTCCTCTATGGGAATGCAGTTGCTCTGTGTATGAGTCTTCACAGTACCCATATCTATGTCACTTAGTGTGATTGGAGGAGATGATTCTGGTACTTTCTAGCAATTCAGAAAAACATGAATAAAGCAAAATTTTAAAAAGAAATTCATAAAGAGGACAAAAATGTAAGATCCAAGATGTGAAAATACATAAAATTTCAAGCTTCTTATTTTAAAGTTACTAAAGATACCACTATTTTCTGTTTTTAGTTTAGAAACTCTTAAGCAATTTGCAGTTATTACATCATCAATTTACAACTGCTATAAACCTTTACAACCAATCAAACATTTAGTGAAATATAACCAGAAAACACTCAAATAAAACACAAAGCATTTTATTTCATTTCTATATACTCTTTCTCAAATAGCTCTTAAATGTCTCTATTTAACAGTCCTTATAATTTTTTAGTGCTGCCCACAAATCCTTAAAATTTCTTAAAAATTGCTGTAATACTTATTTCTACTGTATCATAATACAATCATAATACAGTTTTCCTGTGGCAGAATGATAAAAACTGTTCCACATTTACAGAGAAATTTGCGTGAGGGTATGCTATAACCAATTAGAAAAGAAAGCAAGTTTCTTTTGAGATGGTCTGAATAAAAGCTTCAGCTTAACTAATTAAACCCTACAGGAGAATCTAATATGACCATTTTGTTAAAGTGATAGAATGTCAAACTGCCTTCAAATACTGATCCTCATACCTATACATTAGTAAAGTTCCCACCCCTCTTCAAAGAAGCATTTTTTTGCAGTGGAAAGGTTATTACAGAGAACCATAACTGGTCAAAGTGCAGAGAATGAGTGACTGTGGAGTGTTCATCCTCAAACAGTCTATTACACAAACTTACATCCAAGGCTCAGGGAATACCCAGTAAGAGAGGGTTGAAATACTGTAAGAGCCAGAGAACTGGGAGGACTGTGGCAAAACAGTATCTTTCAGATATGATAGGAATGGTGTACCCATGAACTCTCAATGCCATGGGTGCCTACACAAGTCTTGCTGAAGACCACACCAGTCAAGACCTCAGCATGCGCAGAAGAAGGGCTCAAAAGGACCCACCCCTAGTTGAGGACCTATAGGCAGGAGATGGCTTACTGAAGGAGGGAGTTGGTTTTCTTCAGGACAAGCCCCCTGGTAGGCTGCTCACGTCCCAGTGTTCAGCTCAATACCCACGTACATATGGACAACACTAACTGGACTCAGTAAGTTATATATACAATCATAATAATGGAAGAATAATGTAAGAGAATACGAATTTGAGAAGTCAGGTATGGGGGGCACAGGAGTTGGTGGGGGAAGGGTGGATATGATCAAAATGTGCTCATATGAAATTTTCAAAAAAAATATTTATGAAAAAGGCCATTTAAACATGAGTTCCCAGGTAGCCGTATGGAGGATGTGAAGACCACAACTAGAAACACAGGAATACTGATCTCCATGTATAAGAAAGGACACAGGTATGTTGGTTGCCATTTGGCAAAAGTTGGTTTTAATGTGACTGGATATAATAGCTCAAATTTCTTAACACATTATTCACATGACTTCTTTGGATTGACTACACGATTCTTCATTTACCATTTTTAAAATGTTTTATCTATTATTTTTATCTGATGTGTATGAGTATATTGCCTGCATGTATGTAAGTGTACCCATGTCATGCAATGCCCACGGAGGTCAGAAGAGGGCATCGAATCCCCTGGAAGTGGATGGTTTTTAGCCACCATGTGAGTGCTGGGAATCGAACCCAGGTCATCTGCAAGAGCAGCCAGTGCTCCTAACCACTCTGCCATCTCTCCAGGTCCAATGTTTTATTATTTTTAAAAGAAATAGTGTATAACTTTAAAACATTATTCACACTGATTGATCACCTTCTAAATTAAGCTCTAGGTCTTATTGTGGCTCTATACAACAACAGATAATCTAGGGAAAAGCAGTCACTTGGCTATCTCTTGTAACTTACCCTGGGATGGCAGAATTTATACTGCATCCCTCTAAATATACACTCTACTATACACCATGCTTCTCAACTGCTACCCAATTTCATCCAAATCCACTCAGGGCCACTTGGCTCAGGCCAGCAACCAGAAGTCTTGACAGGAACTGAGAAATACTGACCTACCAGCTCAACTGAATCCCCCCACTGAGACAGCTCTCCTCTATTTCCTTTATTCTTATTCATCAATGGGTAAGTCAGTAAGTCCAGGATCTAAGCAAATATCCAATAAAGTGCTAGATTCTTGTTCCTAGAGTCTTTTAGAGTCCACAAGTACTTCTCCATTTTTTGGGGGGGGGTATTTTTGAGACAGGGTCTCCCTGTAGCCCCAGCTGGCCTTGAACTCACAGAGATCTGCCTGCCTCTGCCTCCGGATTGCTGGGATTAAAGGCGTGTGCCACCACGCCTGGTGTACTTCTCCATTTTTAGAAAAGGAGGAAGCAATTTCTCAGAAACACTGCATTCTTCTATGCCTTAAAATTTCCCAACTTCTTGAGGCTGGATAGATGGCTCAGTGGCTAAAAGCACTGGCTTCTCTTGCAGAGGATCTGGGTTCACTTACTATCACCCATGTGGTGGCTGACAATTGTCCATAATTCCAGTTCCAAGGGATCTGTCACCCTCTTCTAATGTCCACAGGTGCACTTACATATATATAGGCAATATACTCATACACATAAAATAAAAATAATAAAAAAATATTTTTAAAAATGTCCCAACTTCTCAGGTATCTTTGTACAAAGCCTGGAGGTGAGAGGGTAAACAATTCTCATACTTTTCAATAAGCCCCACAGGAAAAGGGTAGTTCTCACAGCTGGGGGACACACTCAAACACAGGACTCTCATACTTGGTACTTCTGTTCCTAGCTTCCAGCCACAGTAGGAGTTTGGGGAAACTCCCACTCAATATCCTATCACATTTATTACAGAACAAAATGGGAAGGTATCTAAATAAATTAGAATACATACTTTCTATAAAACACTGGAGATTTTGAACTAACAGTGACATAGTTAAGGGTTTTTAAAGATTTTATCTTTTGTTCTTGTGTGTGTCTGTGTGTGTGTCTGTGTGTTGGGAGGTATTTCACACATGTGGGATATGCAGGTACATACATCCATGTGTGCTATTCAGAGGCCCAGTAGGATGTGGAGTATCTTTCCCTTATTCCCACCTTACTGACTTTAGACAGGATCTCTCTGAACCCAAAGCTCACCTTTTGGGCTAGGCTGGCAAGCCCACAAGCTCTCAGGATCTGCTTCTCTGTCCCCCATAATGTTGGCATCAGCAGGCACAAGAAACTATGCCTGGCTTTCTACATGGTTGCTGGAGATTCAAACTTAAGTCCTTGTCTTTGTAGAGCAAGCAATGTTACCCACTGAATCACCTTCCTAGACACTCTAAGGATGTTTTTAACCGAATAAGCACAATATGTATTCTATGATGGCAATTAACTTTTTAAGAAATCCCTCATAGCCAAGTGCAGAGGTACACACATGTAATCATAGCATGTGGGAGGCCAAGGCAGAAGGATTGAGAGTTAAAGGCCAACTTGGGTTACACCAAAAGATCCTGTCTCAGATTAAACATCTTTATATATTTACGTATATTTACTTGTGAGGCAGAGGCAGGCGGATCTCTGAGAGTTTAAGTCCAGCCGAGACCACATAGCCAGTTCCAGGCCAGCTGGGATGACAGGGAGACCCTGTCTCAAAAAGACCAAAAAAAAAAAAAATTCAAATAAGCTTGTCATGACAAATAATAATAATAATAATTAGATAATGAGATTAAAGGATGAGGTAAATGAAAGTTTTCATTTTTAATCAATGTGCTGCTGAATATTTTATTTCTGGCAACAAGTATATATTATTTTGCTATTTAAAAATGAAAAATTGGGCCTGGAGAGATGGCTCAGTGGTTAAGACCACTGTCTTGCAGAGGATCCACATTTGGTTCTCAGCACTCACAGGGCTGCTAACAACCATCTATAACTCTAGTTCCAGGGGATTCAATATCTCTTCTGGCCACTCAGGCACTACTTAGTGCACTTATGCAGCTGTCGCCAGCTGCAGCCGCCCCTCCACTCTTCTGGTGCTGGATGCTGTCTCTAGGCGCCCCTCCGCCGCTCACACGGGCACCACCTGCAATTGCAGGAGCCTCGCCTTCTGGGCGCCGCCCCTGATCACATTGGCACTGCCCTTCGCTCCTCGCTGCGGCCACAAACTGTGGTCGCTCTTTCACTTGTTGCTGCGCTGAGGCAGCTCTTCTGCTCGCTGTGGGCTGCCTCCAATTGTCGCTCTCGGACCCCAGGGCTGGTGAGGAGGCTGTGTCAGCAGAGCCGCATTCAGACACAGGAGACCAGGTTCGTTGATGCAGATCCGGTTTATTGTAGAAGGGCACAAGTTTATACAGGGGTGGGGTCCAATCAAGAAGTTACAACTTAGATCTTTGGCAGGTCTGTGTCCTATCATGACATGGGTGAGCCAGACACCTCATTAGCATAATGGGTTTCAGGTTACTTAGGTTCTGGTTTCCTTATAAGGCCTGGTTTCCTGGGAACCACGTGACCCAGGCTGTCTAAGTGTTGCAATTTGGGATCTCAAGGGTGGTGATTAGGGAGTGCCAAGCTCCAGGCATCAGTCTCATGATCTGCCAATGGGAGCAAATGTCACAAGGAGTTCCTTGTGGCTCCAGCAGTCAGGCTGTTGCCTTGGGCCTGCTGTATGGCTGTCATTAAGACATTCACTCTAGGCTCAATCTTGTCTCCTGCACACTTACACATATGCAGGCAAAACACTCATACACATAAAAAGAAATTTTAAAATGAAAAATTAAAATGCATAACATCACAGTTCAACTCTCTGTAGCTCCATGAAACGTAAAGAAGAATGTTTTATATTTTGCTACTTTTAACTTTACTTCTTCACATCTCCTATTCATGATTCAAGGGCTTTCTTTTCCCCTTAGAGACAAGACTTATGCAATTTGGGAGTCTTTTAGATAGACCCACTGAAGGGATACTCCGATTGCCTGCATCTGCATCCTTATTCAGCATGGAAGAAGCCAGAGCAGTCTGCGTCCCTATTCCCTATTGGCAATCTGGGTAACTCCTTCAGAGGATGGCATGATAAGAATAGGAGGTAGGAATTGGCTAGGCAATTGGGGTAAAAAACCCCAAAGAATGTAGCTAGTTGCTTGGTTAAAAGCCAATATGTCTTTGGCCTGTTAGCAACATACTCTGTTCCAAGGCCAAAAATGTCAAAACTATTTGGGAGCTTGTATCTAACCCTTAAAAGATTTTAGGGTTATCTCTTCAGAGGGGGGAATGTTGGAGGGGAGGGAGTGGGCATGGATTTAAAAATTAAAAAAAGAATCTATAAACCATCAGAGATGGTTAACCAACAAAGGAGGGGCTGGAGAGACGGCTCAGTGGTTAAGAACACTGGTTGTTCTTGCAGAAGACCCGGGTTCGAATCCCAGCACCCACATGGCATTTAACAACTGTCCGTAACTCCAGTTCCAGGGGATCCGACAGCCTCTTCTGTCCTCGCGGGCACTGCACAACACGGGTGTACTTACCTACATGCAGGCAATACATGCATACACATAAAATAAAAATAATAAAACCAACAAAGGAATTTTTTTAAAAAGTTGGAAGCAGTGCTTATCCCTGAATAGGGCACCTCCATCAAACTTCTACCTCCCAAGGCTCAGGAATCATTACAAAAGAGTAGCAAGAAAGAGCCCCAGGTGGTGGATGACTACAAGGAAATAGTTTTCTAGACATGTGGTCAGTTACTCATATGAACTCATAGCAATGATAACTTTGCAAGTTCAAAGTGGAAAAAAAATCCCAACATTGATGTGGGGAAGTGGGTAAGAAATTCCAGCCAAACCTGAAGAGCTATTGGCAACTTATGGCTACTGGGAGAGGGAGAGTCAGTCTCTTTTAAGAATGTGATTCTTGGTAGGTTACCCAGGGACGAACCAACACTGAAGGACATTTGGGGGACACAAATTAGACTCTATAGGCCTTATCCATATAATAGAATACACTAAATTGGATGGGGAGTAGTAAGAGGAGGTGCAGATAGGGGAGGGGATCTAAATATGATCAAAATATATTGTATGGAAGCCACAAAAATTCAATTAAAAAAAGATCTTAAAAGTTTAGCTTCTCACAAGGACGTGCCTATAATTTATTCTAGAGGAGAAAGGAACATTAGAACAACAGGTGCCAGTATTATAGATCAGGAAATTTCAGATAAGAGGCACAAAAGTTGGAATTTATAATGCTCTTTATGGAACTCCATGAAATATTAATATATAGTAGGTCTTGGCATTCAAAAATTTAACATTCTTGGATTCAATTATTTATGAATGATCCCCAAAATCCATTACATGCAGTAATTTTTAAGTTTGCTGATATGTAAATTTGAACTGTGCCAACTCCAAAGCTCATGAGCTGGAGCAAGACACTGACCTGGTGGTAAGGGGATAGGAAAGACAGGTGTTCCCTACGGCAGGCAAGAAAAGCAGGGCTTCCATTTTACTAAGCATCCTCTGCTGCTTATTTCTCAAGATATGATGGACATGAAGGATTAAGTATGGGAGGCTACAGATTCCTGATAACGGAACACAGACCCCCTACAAAATAAAAACGTATGTCAAAGACCAGGGAGCATGGAGCTAGTGGTCCTTGTAGGAAGACTAGAATATACTCTTAAGGCTACTAAGTAATTTATTAACTTGTCTGGTGAGTCCTTCCCTGCCCTGAAACCATCTGAATTTTAATGTATTGCAAGGGACAGGACAAAGAACTTCCCTTTAACATAAATTCAAGAAGATAGTTTGCTGTTTTCAGCTGCCCTTAACAGGAATGTCTCTGCTGATAAATTGCCAATTCCATTAATGTCTTGCATGATAATAATGGAAATAGCCCAATCTCCAAGCCCCAGCCTCATACCTGAGGCTCAGACTGATATATTCAAACATTAGCTAAACATTTCCCCCTCAGTAGTCTATGCACCTGAAACGAAAACATCAAAACTGAAATCCCACCTCTGCATTCGCTACCATGGTTTCTGTCAACACATTTTATCCATTTGTCCTAGCTGGAAGCTTGGAAGGGTATCTTTATCCTTCCTCCCTTCCCCAGATCTGAGCATTGAGTACTCAAGTTCTGGTTCTTAGATGTTTTTCTAGACTGGTACCTCTTCACCATTCTTAACTGGTTCAAAGTATCTGAATTTCTTGATCATGTCAATATTATGGTTATGGGGCAGGGAAGGACTTATTGGACAAGTTACTAAACTACTTAGTAGCCTTAAGAGTATATTCTTGTCTTCCTCCATGCTCCCTGTTCCCTGAAGTATCTTTTTATTTTGTAGGGGATCTGTCTTCTGTTATCATGAATGTGTAGCCTCCCATACTTAAACCTTCACATGTCTCTCAAATCTTAAGAAATAAACAATAGTTAAGCATCAAAATATGAAGCTGTCCAAAATCCCAAACACTTTGAGCATCTTGTCAGTATGCAAAAAGTTTCATAATTTGAGGTATTTTAATTTGTGGTTTTGGATTAGGGATTCTCAGCCTGCATTTGTTTCTCCCTGGCTTTTCTACCTGCTAGCTCATCTACCTGGGACCTCCCAATTTTCTTTTTTTCTTGGTCTTTTTGAGACAGGGTCTCCCTGTAGTCCCAGCTGGCCTGGAACTCTCTATGTAGACCAAACTGGCCTTGAACTCACAGAGATCCTCCTGCCTTTGTCTCCTGAGTGCTGGGATCAAAGGAGTGTGTCACCATGCCCAGCCCTTCTAACTTTCTATAACCAAAAAATGGACTAGAAATGACACTACACCAATTCTAGTCTTAGGCCTTAAAACATTTGGCAGCTTTTAGATTTACCCTCTTGGGATTCAGTATTAAGTAAAGGCATTTAGTTTAGACTTCCTAATGGTAAGTGGAAGGAAGGCAGTCCAGCCAGCCTCTAGCTATTCCATCATGTCCTGCTGAGGCTCCATTCATGTGAACAAAGCCGCTTAGCATGTGCCAGCACAAGCTAATACCAAAATGTCATGAAATAAGTGCCCAGCTGAGCCCAGCCAACCCATGGGATTATAAGAAATATTATTGTTGTCCTAAGATATCAAGTGTTGGGTTTCCTTTTGTCACATCAAGAGGTAACTAATAATCTTATAATACTCTTTTAGTAAAATTTGTTCAATTAGGCTTCCTTCCACTTATGACAGTCCTGATTATGTAAAAGAAATATTACTGCCTTAATCTGTTCTATGCTATTGTAACACAATACCATAGACTGGGTATTTTCTAATTCACAGAAATTTATTTTCTCACAGTTTGGGGTTTTGAGAAGGCCAAGGTAAGCTGCTAGCATCTGATATGGGATTTCCTACTCTGTCCTCACAGGTCAGGAGGTAAGAGAGAAATGTATTCTGTCATAGTAGGAGGCATGAGAGGTGAACACTGTGTCCTTCTGTAGCAGAAGGGCAAAAGAACGAACCCACTCCTGCATCCTTTCACATAGCAGCTTAATCCACATGTGAGTGAGGAGCCCCACTGAGCTAACGCCTCCCAATGCTGGAAGATTAATTTCATATGAATTTTTAGAGGGGACAAAAACATCCAAGCCACAGCAATGATCCTTTTCATTAATAAAGTCAAGAACCCTCACTTTTCCTCCTGAGTTTGACAATTGCATAACTAGTAAGGAGCTACAGAGTTCTTACATAAGAACTGATGAAAATCACTGACTCCTACCAAACAATGAACAATAGACATCATGAAGAGCAGTTACTAGAGTTACAAGACTCTAGTATATAGTCTAACGTGCACAGTAGAAAAATCTATTGTACACAAAAGATCTACTTTTCAGATGAGGTTCCTAACAACATGACCTTCAGCTTCAGTTTCCTCTGAGGTGCTGGAAGATAGGACATCAACAGTTATTTCTGAGGCAATGTTCAAATTGCAAGAATATATTTGAGATATTACTTATAAACAGGTACCATGGACTAAATCAGTTAGAGTATCAGGAAGAGCCAGAAGGCTACTCTAGTCTCTCCTAAGAAAATGTAATCAGTTCTTTCCAAGTGAATTGTCTACTCTGCAGTTGTGGTCAACTACTGTGTCCTTTATAACTAATTGGCAGCCTCCACATATTAGACTAGCTGGGTGAGGACAACCTATTGTGTCTCTCACATTGAACTCTCTCACCTGTTCTTTACTTTGGCCACTCCCTCAGGACTGGCTGCTCTCTCCACTGATAAGATGACTGTGAAAACTAGACAGACATGGAATGTGGGCTTGGACAGGGCTGGCATGGTCCTTCAGCCTCAGCCATGTTCTCTGACCCAACTTCACCAGAGAGCCCAGCAGAGAAGTTATGAAAGCTTGAGCCTTGTTTCTACTGAGCAAAGAAAGGTAAAGCTCCCCCAGGAGCCTTAAGAGAAGAACAATTAGCCAAGTAGAACTTCTTGGTTGTTCCTGAATTTATAATACTCTCTTGATGTCATCAAAATCCTACAGTCTCTTGAATGGCTTGGATCTACTTATTGTTTCTCTCTTACCTATTAAGATATTTCTTGGGGGCTGGAGAGATGACACAGTGTTTACGAGCACTGATGGGTCTTGCAGAAGACCTGGGTTCAATTCCCAGCAACCCACATGGTGCTAACAACTGTCTGTTACTCCAATTCCAGGGGATCCAACACCCTTTTTGGACCTCCGTAGGCACTGCTCAACATGGGTGCACTTACATACATGCAGAGAGTAACTCACACACATGAAATAATAATAACAATAATAAATTTTAAAAAATTTCTTAAAGTTTTTTTAGTTAGAATAAATGTAATGAAGCATATATTACATATTCTCCTTGGAACAAAATAAGTTCTTATAAAACAGGCAACGTGAACTGAGATGCTCAGGGTTCAAATGGAATATATAAACACTCAAAGTTCATATAAGTTTTAATTTAATAAACTTTGAAGGCAAATATACATGAGCCAGAATTCATTTTATTTTCATTTATTCAACTTGACTCCATTAGTAAGCAATGGAGTCAAGTCTGAGAGACTGGACCCAATTCTCTAGCTGGAAGAGAGGTGCCAGTGACAGGCAGGTTTCTCTCTGGGGGAAGAGGCGGGCGATAAGGTGGGATATAAGACTGACCTATGGGAAAGCTGCTGACATTTCAATGATCCCAGCACACATCCTTCCAGGATAAGACCAGTCCTTCTTCCTGAGACCGATAGACCCACAGAGCTAAGCCAGTAGCCTATTAGAGCCATGAAAACTGTTACCTTAAGCCACCACTCTCCAAAGAAGAAAAATGCCTCAACTTTCTTCCTAGGACCATCTCTATTCTTCTCTCTTTTCAAAAATCCATCAAATGAACAAGCTTCATTTCCTTTAAATACTCAATGTCAAAGAATACCAATTCAGCCAAATCTTTCTACCATACTGGTAAAAACTGAAAGTTTATAAATACCATAAGACCCACAGCAGAAGTGTCTTGTGACTAGCTGTGAAAAACCACACCATACTTCATAGATACTCAAAGCAGGTGGTTACAAATGACAGGGAACAGAGCAACCAGGTTTTCAGAATGGAGGCCAACCTAAGACCAGAACCAAGTCTCCATTTATTTCTAGTCTGAAATTTCTACAACACAAATTCTCCCTCTATATTAAAAATTAGTTTCAGTATGGTTAAAAAAATTTGAGCTAGTTTTTATCTACAGAAACTCAAAAATAAAAAGCACTTTGTGGTTTTTGATATATTCAGCATATGATTAATTTCTATCACTTGATCTCAGCCAAAAGATTGAGTTAATTCCTATCTCAAATACCACACAAGGAAAATTAAAAAAAAACATATCTTTTAATCACCTTGGATGAATCAACAGGCCTTTCTTGATCATAATTTTTGCATTTTTTCCCAGCATCTTGTTCTGCTGACACATTTTCTGAATTTCCTGATGAAATTAACCACTTTCTTCCTTGCCATGTTACATTGACCGGGGTTTTATCTTTGCAGGTTCCTTCTTTTCCACACCTCTGCATGACATTATCTAATATATACACAAACATACACATATAAAGAACAAGAAGAAAATTACCTTCTGTATCTTCAAAGGTCAATATTCCATGATAATAAACAAGCCAGTAAAATCTGGGGCTTGGGAGATAGTTCAGGGATGAGAGTTCTGAATTGGGTCCTCAGCACCCACATGGAAAAAGCAAAAAAGCACAGCTTATGGACCTGTAACCACAGCACTATGGGAGATGGGGATGGGGGATCACTGGAGCTTGATGGCCAGTCAGCCATGAGTTCCAGAGTCAGTGAGAGACCTTATCTCAAAAGAATATGACTAGGAGTGATAGAGCAGGACACTAAATGTCCTCCTCTGGCCTCCATGTGTGCACACATGGGCACACACAGCTGTGTACATATGACCACACATACATATGCCACACACAGAGAGCAAGTATAATCAATATTTCATTTAAGTAATGCTAACTTGGAACCATTTATTTACAAATCCCAAAAAGTATTAAGCATCACAGTGGCCAAAAAATCCAGCCCTGGCATGTGCCAGGTCAAAATGCCTGTGTGAGAGCCCATCTTAACTGTTTCCCTGCATTGCTGCATGCTGTTTGCATCTGCAAAGTGAAAATTACAATAACTTATGGAGTCATTAGAAGTAAATGAGATAAGACACATGAAATAATCTGACACAGTTAAATTTTTTTAAGTTATAGCGTTGAGTTTCTCTAAGAAAAATCTGTCACAGTAACCCAATGAACTTTACATACTGAATGCCTACCATCTAGTTAGACATCCAACTTAAGTTGTCTCAAATGCACAGAAGAACTCCAAAGAATTCAAAAAGAGAAGAACCTCTATAGACTGTCAATAAAATAAGTCATGAGCAATGGACATTGTATCCACATACTACTCAAAGTTCAATGTAGTTGGTAAACCTAAGTCAGTATCATATTTTGTTAATACATTCTTAAAACCTCTAATCAGAAAATATGAAACCAACTGTTTGCTCTAAGAGGACAGTATCTGTGACTAACTGTGTCCTCTACATTGGAGTGATAGCTTCACAAGGGCCAAGACTTTATGAGGCTTGCTTACTATCTTCTCCTTGGGGCTCCAGGACCTAAAAATGTGTCTCATAAAATGTGCTCAATATTTCTGACTAAATGAACTATGAATATAACCAGAATTTGTTATGAGTCTCTTGAGGGCTAGGATATAGCTATGTAAACATCTGTAGTCACTATTGATCTAACTAACAGAGGTGTTAGTAAACTTCTAGAAAAAGAATACGCAGTTCAAGCTTTGTGAGCCGTAGAGTACCTGTTACCACTACCCAACTCTGCTTCCCAACATAAGAATAAACATCCACCAGATCCAGACTTACAAAATAGGTAGTGGACCAAATCTGCTTCATGGGCACTGGTTTGCTTACCCTTATTCCACAGGATATTGAAGTGGCCCAAAATAGTACTCCATCCATAAATTCAGGAAAGAAATGACAATGGAATACTGTGTATATTACCATTAGGAATATCAATTAAACCAAAATAGACATAATTTATAGTAGTCATCTTTCACCTAGTTTCACTTTCCCCAGTTTTACTTACTATCAACCACGGAAATAAAGTTCATTCATTTCAAACTGCCTGCTGTTCTGAATAGGATGATGAAATCTATACTGTTCTGCTCCCTCCTTCTTGAACACAAGTCACCTTCTTGTTTAGTATATCAACACTGTGCATTGACAGTCACTTAGCAGCCATCTTGGTTATCAGACCAACTGCTATACTACTGTTGTAGTATTTGTATTCAGGCCACCATTATTTTATTTAACAATGTCTCCAAAACACAAGAGTAGTGGTACTGGCAAATTTTGTACTAGAATGTTTGTACCTTCTCAAAATTCCTGTTAAAGCTTTAATCTCCAATGTGATTGGTACATAGAAGTGATAACTTTGGGAAACATTTAGGTCATTAGGATGGGGCCCTGGTAAGTGGGATTACTTCCACTTAAAGTGTAAGAAGGTACCAGATCTCACATTCTGTCTGTCACATGAGATTATAGAAAGGCAGTCATCAGCAAGTCAGGAAGAATACAACCACGCTGGCACCTTGACCTGCAATTTCTGGCCTCCAGAACTGTGAGAAGCAAATGTTACTTACCTATGGTACTCTGTTATAGAAGGCAGAGCTAAGACAAATGCCTCAGAAAACAGAAGAACACTCTCAATGCATCCTATCAGACCACTAATTACATTAAGACAAAAAAGTCTTTATACAAAATAAAATTATAGCTCAATAAAACTTAAACCAGTAATAAAAAACCCTTAATAAATAAAAGGAATACGTAAAAAAGGAATGATCTGCTGAGAATGTATCTGAGGTGGAGCGCTTGCCCAGTATGTGAGGCCCTGAGTTCAATGACCAGCACTAGAAAAATAAAAGGCAATATATCATAGTCAAATGGTGAAATGGGTTTATCCAAGAATGCAAAGTTAATTTAATATTCAAAATTCTATTGATACAGGAAAAGCACTTAACATTCAACATTCATTTAAGAAAATTGATAAAAAATAAGAAGCAGAAAAGAACTTCTTCAATCTGAAAAATACAGGAAAACTTACAAACATCAAGCTTAATGGGGGAAAAGGCTACTTCCTGATTATCAGAACAAAGAAAATACGTGAGCTATCACAAATTTTTGTCAACATTGCACCAGATCCTCCAAGACAATGCAATTTAGATAAGAAGAGAAATGGGGGTGGGGGGAAGCAAATTGTAAAGAAGTAAACGCTCTCTACACAGACAATATTAATATTGTTTATCAGGAAATCCCAGAACATCTCCACAACCAGCTGTCAGAAGTAACACACAAGTTTAACAGAATCATGGTCTACAATGTTAATATAGTTTAAAACAAACCAATTTTTGCTGTTCTGTTTTGCAGTGCTTGGGACCAAACCCAGGGCCTTGAACATGCCTGTATTGAACAATGAGCAAACGTTTTTAAAACACTGACACGATAGGATACACAGCAGAAAACACAAATCGCTGTGCTGTCTGCTGCAATGGTGGAGTGCAACAGGAACGGGATGTATCTCCTTGAATCTCCCAGCTCAAAAACTGTGACCTGGCATTGTGCATCATTAATTTTACATACTGATTGTGGTGCTCTTTCATCTTAGACGTGACACCAACAGGTTCACTTTAAAATATATATTATATCTAGCAGTAAGATAGTACCTATCATGTGTTCAATAAAATATCAATGAGTAGGACAGTGTTTGATAAATGCCACAAAGTAACAGCTTGTACTTATTTTCATTCACCTATTTTTATTTCATGTGTATGAGTGTTCTGCCTCCATGTATGTAAGTGTTCCCATGCCACACAATGCAGGCATACACATCTAAAAATATCATCTTTGGCTGGCAGGGACAGCAGTACACACTCATAACTCTAGGACTTAGACTGAGTCAGGAACCAAGTTTAAGACCATGTGTCAAAATAAATAAATAAGGTAGAATTTTAAAGTCCCAGGCTAATCTATACCCAGCACTCAATAACAAATTTCTCAGAAAAGCTTCAGTTGTGCTTAATGCTTTCTTGAAATTTGACGTTAGCATAAACAAAAACCTACTTCCACTAATGACGGTTCTTGAATGGTTTTGATCACTCAAATTTTCTCCTAACATCCAAGCTGGGCAGACTCTTCCTCTGGGCAGGGTTTGACTGCTGCTCACTGAAGTCTGTACATTCACTGAAGGACTCAAAGGGTACCTATAGATTAATTCCTAAACAGAATCAAGCATCCATAATGAATTTGTCAAATTACTTACATTGCAGAAAATTACTATTAACATTTTTATCTCTTAGCTGAAGTGTCAGCCTGGTGTAGTATTCTTTACAGCCTAACTTAAGAGCAGCAGGAACAGATCAATGCCAGGCAGCCATTATGACATGCATGATTTCAATTTTCTTTTCTCTCCCTGAAGTAATTTGAAGAACATGCTAGAAACAGATACTATCTTAAGTTTCTCACCAGACTATCTGTGAGAGGAGACTTGGTCCTGGTTAGTTCCTGTCTTCTTTGCAGCTGTGAGGCACCAGTTGTCCTTCCAGGTAAATTAGGCACAGCAGACTCTGGTGTTTTATACGATATATCTTCTTTATCAAGTACTTGGCTGTTTCTATACAGTAAAACAGAAGTTTGGTCTCAATCAGTTGCAATCATCATACTTCTGAGTATGTCTGACTGGGCTGTTAGGCTCCTTTGGTCAAACTTAAAAAATTAAAAATAGATTATACTGTAGTAGAATAAAATACTAATTAAAATAGTTTTCCTCTTTGGCCACATATTATCATAGCATACTGTATTAGTCAGGGTTCTCTAAAGAAACAGAATCGGTAGAATGAATATATGTGATTTACAGGGATATATATATATATA
>NW_008350959.1:950635-968835 GCF_000622305.1 Nannospalax galili
TTTATCAGATTAGTTCACAGTATAGAGTTCGAGTAGTCCAATAATGGCTGCACCACACTGGACAGGCTGAGAATACTCAGTCCATGAGGCTGGATGTCTCAGTAGTTCCAATCTGGCACTGAAGGTCTGATGAATTCCAAAAGACTGGGTGGTCGTCAGTCTAGAGCAGCAAGACAAACCCACCAGCGAGAGAGAAGGCAAGTGGCAAAAAGCCAGTGCTCTCCTCTGCTATGGCCTTTTATATGGCTGCCATCAGAAGGTAACACCCGCATTTACGGTGTGTCTTCCAGCTTCAGACAATCCAGTCAAGAAGACCTCTCTCATTTCAGTTAATCCCAGATGCAGTCGACACCCAGGACTAGCAATCACAAATACATTAGCCTTTACAAATCTTAGGCAATTTATGAGAAATGTGGCCATCATCTCCAACAGCTTGAGAGCCATTTACTTACTCAATTTCTGCCTGGAATGAAGTGGAACCACTATACATTATCTATAAATAGACAGTGTAAGCTGTATGGCACTAATTAAACTAGTCAGGTGTTTTCTTTTTCCCAGTTAACTATTTATTTAATAACCACATACTTTTAATTTGCATTTCCCTAATTATTAGTGATGCTGAACATCTTTTAAGATGAATCATAACCCTCTTTACTTCTTCTTTTGAGAACTCTCTGTTCAGCTCCATAGCCCATCTTTTAACTGGGTTACTTGCTTTCTTGATTATTTGTTTTTTGAGTTCTTTATATATTCTGGATGTTAAACCTCTATCAGATGTGTCGCTGGTGAAGATTTTCTCCCATTCTGTGTGTTTTCACTTCCTTGGCTGCCCCCTTTGATGTACAGAAGCTTTTTGGTTTAATGAGGTCCCATTTGTTGATTCTTCACCTTGTTTCCTGAGCAATTGATATCCGGTTTAGATAATTCTTTCCTACACCTACATCTTGTAGGTTTTTCTCAATGTTTTATTCTAACAGTTTCAGAGTTTCAGGCTTTACATTGAGGTTTTGGATCCATTCGGAATATACTTTTGTGCAAGGAGAAAGATAGGGGTTTAGTTTCATTCTTCTACAGGTGGAGATCCAATTTTGCCAGCACCATTAGCTGAACATGCTGTCTTTCCTCCAGGGAATGTTCTTAGCCCCTTGGTCAAATATCAGGTGGCTGAAATTGCATGTACTCATATTTGGGTCTTCAATTTTGTTCCATTGGTCTATGGGTCTATTTTTGTATCAGTACCATATTGTTTTTATGACTATAGCTCTGTAATACAGCTTAAAATCTGGTATAGTAATCCCCCTGGTATTGCTCTTAGTGTGCATGGTTGCTTTGGCTATCCGAGGTCTTTTTTGCTTTCATATGAATCTTAGGATGGCTTCTTCCAATTCTGTGAAAAATGTCATGGGGATTTTGATCGGCATTGCATTGAACCGATATATGACTTTTGGTAGGATGATCATTTTCACAATATTAATGCTTCTAATTCATGAGCATGGGCGGTCCTTCCATCTTCTGATATCTCCCTCAATTTCTTTCTTTAAAGATTTAAAATTTTCATTGTAGAGCTCTTTAATGTCTTTGGTCAGGTTTATTCCAAGATATTTTATTTTTTTGCAGCTACTGTGAACGGGATTGTTTCCATGTGCTCTTTCTCTGATTGCTTGTTATTGGTATATAGGAAGGCTACAGACTTTTGCAGGTTAATTTCGTAACCTGCCACTTTAGTGAACGTGTTAATAATTTCTAGGAGTTTTCTGGTGGAATTTTTGGCATCTCTTAGATATAATAACATCTGCAAGAAGGGATAATTTGATCTCTTCTTTTCCAATTATTACTCCTTTAATTTCCTTCTCTTGTCTTATTGCTCTTGCAAGAGTTTCAAGCACTATGTTAAAGAGAAGTGGAGATAGTGGACAGCCTTGTCTGGTTCCTGATTTCAATGGGAATGCTTCCAGTTTTTCTCCATTTAGAATGATGTTGGCTGTGGGTTTGTTATATATGGCTTTACTTATGTTGAGGTATGTTCCCTCCAGTCCAATTCCCTCCAGGACTTTGAACATAAATGCATGTCGAATTCTGTCAAAGGCCTTCTCTGCATCTACTGAGATGACCATGTGGTTCTTGTGTTTGAGCCCATTTATATGATTTATGACGTTTATTGACTTAACGTATATTGAACCATCCCTGCATCTCTGGGATAAAGCCGACTTGATCATGGTGGATGATCTTTTTGATGTGTGTCTGTATGTGTTTTGCAAGTATCTTGTTGAGAATTTTTGCATCTATAGTCATTAAAGATATGGGTCTATAGTTTTCTTTTTTTTATTTTTCTTTTTCTCTTTTTGTATCTTTACCTGGCTTTGGTATTAGAGTGATGCTGAGTTTGGAAGTTCTCCCTCCATTTCTATTTTTTTGAATAAATTAAGTAGTGTTGGATGTAGATCTTCTTTAAATGTCTGATAGAATTCTGCTGTAAATCCATCTGGTCCTGGGCTTTTTGTAGGTGGGAAGTTTTGTATTACTGTTTCAATTTCTTTTTCTGTTATGGGTCTATTTAAGCTGTTAATTTCTTCTTGGTTTAGTTTTGCTGGTTCCCAAGCCTTTAGATATCTGTCCATTTCTTTTAGGTTTTCAAATTTAGTAGCACATAGGTTTTAAAAGTATTCCCTTATAATGTTCTGTATGTTTTTGGTGTCTGTTGTGATGTTTCCCCTTTCATCTCTGATTTTGATTTGGAGTTCTCTTTCTTTCTTTTGGTTACTTGAGCTAGCACTCTGTCAATCTTGTTTATCTTTTCCAAGAAACAGCTCTTGTATTTGTTGATTCTTTGTATTGTTTTCTTTTTGATTTCATTAATTTCTGCCCTGATTTTTGTTATTTCTTCTTGTCTGCTAAGTTTATGTTTCGTTTCCTGTTGCTTTTCAAGTGTGTTGAGTTGCAATGTTAAGTCATTTATTTGTGTTCTTTCTGATTTTTTGATGTAGGTACTTAGAGCTATAAACTTCCTTTTAAGGACAGCTTTCAGCATGTCCCAGAGGTTTTGTTGTGTTGCATTGCCCTTTTCATTTAGTTCCAGGAATACTTTTATTTCCTTCTTAATTTCTCTTTTGATCCATTCATCATTCAGGAGTGTGTTGTTTAATCTCCATGTGTTCATGTGGTGACTAGGGCTTCTTCCAGTGTTGATTGTAAGCTTTATTGCATTGTGGTCTGAGAGAATGCATGGAGTTATTTCAATCTTTTTGTATTTGTTGAGGTTTGTTTTGTGCCTTCTGGAGAAGGTTCCATGGGGTGCTGAGTAGAAAGTATGTCCTTTGTTGCTTAGGTGGAATACTAGGTAGATGTCTGTTAGTTCCATTTGATATATGGTATTGTTTAACTCAGATGTCTCTCTGTTAATTCTCTGCCCTGTTGACCTATCTAATGGAGACAGTGGGGTACTGAAGTCCCCTACTATTAATGAGTTGGGATTAATCTGGGTCTTAAAGTCCTGTAGTATTGTTTTTATGAAGTTGGGTGCACCAGAGTTTGGTGAATATATGTTCATGATTGTAATATCTTCTTGATTTAGTGTTCCTTTGATCAGAATGAAGTGGTTCTCTTTATCTCTTCTGATTAGTTTTAAAGTCTATTTTGCCAGATATTAGAATTGCAACGCCTGCTTTTTTCTTAGTACTATTCGCTTGGTATTTTTTCTTTTTCCATCCTTTCACCTTAAGATAGTGTCTGTCCTTGCAAGTGATGTGAGTTTCTTGCAGAAAACAAAAAGATGGGTTTTGTTTCTTAATCCATTCACCTAGTCTGTGTCTTTTGACTGGGGAGTTCAGTCTGTTAATATATAAAGTTTTTAATGAAAGATGAATATTGACTCCTGTCATTTTTATTTCTGTTCACATTCTTGATATAGCTGTACTTTTCCACAGTTATATCCTCATTGAATTTCTTACCACAACCCTTTGGGCACAGTCACTCCTTTCTTCAGCTCCAGAACTCTCTGAAGGGCTGGTTTTGGGGACATGAATTCCTTCAGCCTGTTTATGTCATGGAAGATTTTTCTTTCCCCTTTGACTATAATAAGACATTTTGGCTGGGTATAGTAATCTGGGTTGGCATCTGTGGTCATTTACAATTGGGAATACTTTGGTCCAGGCTCTTCTGGCTTTCATAGTTTGAACTGAAAAGTCAGCTGTAATCCTGATGGGTTTTCATAAAAAAGTTGTTTCTCTTTTGCAGCTTTCAGAATTTTCTCTTTGTTTTGTGCATGTAGTGTTTTTACTACGATGTGCCGTGGAGAGTTCCTGTTCTGCCTGGTCCTGTTTGGTGTTCTATATGCTTCTTGTATTGTATGGGCATGTCTTTCTTTAATTTTGGGAAATTTTCTTCTACAATTCTGTTCAAGATCTGGTCCAGGCCATTACCTTGGGATTCTTCTCCTTCCTGTATGCCTATGATTCGTAAGTTTGGTCTTTTTATGGTGTCACACAATTCCTGCATATTCCGTTCTTGTGCTTTCTTAAGTTTTTCATAATCTTTGCTTGAGTGGTCTAGTTCATCCACTTTATCTTCCAGTCTTGATATTCTGTTTGTAATATCATGTTTGTAATTGTTCTTTTGAGTTCCATTCCCTGAATTATCTCTAGGGGATTCTCACTGTACTCCTCTAGAGGACTATTGGTATTTGGTGGTGATATGGTATTTTGGTTTTCCATGTTATTATTTTTTTCTCTGTGATTTTGACATGTGAATTTCTTTTGTAGTTTCTGATTCTTGTGTGAGACTTCAAGTCTTCAAGTTTAGGTCTGCTTCTTTTCATAAACTTTATGTGCCTTTGTGGTTTACTTTCTGGGCATGAAATGCTGGTGCCTCTAAACTTCTGGTTCTCTCACTTGATTTTATATTGTCCTGGCCAGATTGCTTTTGTCTTCAGGAGTTCCCATAGAGGCCCAAGTCAGATGAGGATTAGATGTTCTCAGGCTTTCTCCTAAGGTCTGGATCCCTCCAGGAGAGATTTTGGTTTCAGGAATTTGGGGGTTGGACTGGCCGGGGAACCAGGCCCAGGAAAGATGCTGGTCTAGGGCAGCTGGTGGCCGTACCACCCAGAGATGCAAAGGGAGATGCGAGCGGGAAGAGGTCCCAAAGGGCTTCTGGGAATTGCACTGAGGAGATGGGTTGGTCTGGATGCAAAGGATCAGGAAGCCAAAAGGTCAGCCCCTGTCCAGGAAAGAGGCTGTTGGGTTGTGCAGCCCAGGGAATTAGCAGGAGGTGAGGGTGCGACCAGGCCCAGAGGACTCCTGAGGACCTCGAGAAGGAACTGGGTTTGTCTGGATGCAAGGGATCAGGAAGCAGTGGTGGCCCCTGGCCAAGAGGTCAGCCCCAGGGAGTCCAGGAAAGGGGCTGACAAGCTGTGCAGCCCAGGGAAGCAGAGGGAGGTGAGGGTGGAACCAGGCCTAGAGGGCTCCTGGGGACCGTGAGAAGGAACTGGGTTGGTCTGGATGCAAAGGAACAGGAAGCAGTGGTGGTTCCCTCGGTGTCTGGGGCACCAAGACAAGGAATGGGACAGGACCCAAGCTAGAAGGAGAGATGGGCGGGGGAAATGGGAGGGTGAATGAGGCTGGGGGAGTCAAGGCGCGGAGGGCGCCATTGACTTACCCCTGTTATTGAGGATGTTAAAACTGTAATGAAATGCTTCTTCTAAAAAATAAATAAATAAATAGCACACAAAAAAACCCAGATTAGCACCAACTCAGTGATAGTGGGCAACTTTAATTCACTTTCATCTGAATTAAATGACATACTACATGAAATGGACCCAACAGATATATACAGAATATTCCATCCAATCACCAAAGAATACACTTTCTACTCAACAGCTCATGCAAATTATTCTAAAATTGACCACATTCTGGGGCACAAAAAAAATCTCAAAAAATACAAAAAAATTGAAATATTCCATGCCTTCTATCAGACCACAGTGCAATAAAGCTTATAATCAACAGCAAAAGAAGCTCTAGTAAATACATGAATTCATAGAGATTAAACAACACATTCCTGAACCATAAATGGGTCAAAGAAGAAATCAAGAAAGAAATAAAAGTATCTCTGGAACAAAATGAAAATGAGAACACAACACAACAAAACCTCTGGGACACCCTAATAGCAGTCCTAAGATGTAAGTTTATAGCTCTTAGTGCCTACATTAAAAAATTAGAAAGTGCACATGTAAATGACTTGATAGTACAACTCAAGACTCTGGAAATAGAAGAACAACCCCAAGCCTAGTAGACAAAAAGAAATAACAAAACTCAGAGCAGAAAGTAATGAAATAAAAACAAATAAAATAAAAAAAACAACAACAATGAATCTAAGAACTGGCTCTTTGAAAGGTTAAACAAGATAGACAGACCCTTAGCTCAGTTAACCAAAAGAAAGAAAGAGGAAATCCAAATTAACAGAATCAGAGATGAAAGGGGAACCAACACAACAGACACCAAAAAAATCCAAAACATTATAAGGGAATACTTTAAAAATCTATGCTCAATTTGAAAACCTAAAAGAAATGGATGAATTCCTAAAATTGTGGCCACCACCAAAGTTAAACCAAGAGGAGATCAACAGCCTAAACAGACCCATAACAAATAAGGAAATTGAAATAGTAATATAAAATCTCCCAACTAAAATAAAGCCCAGGGCCAGATGGATTCACAGCAGAGTGCTACCAGACATTTCAAAAAATCTACAAGAAATACTGCTTAAATAATTCAAAAAGACAGAAACAGAGGAAAACCTCCAAAACTCTTTCTATGAAGCCAGTATCATTCTAATACCAAAACCAAGTAAAGATACAACAAAAAAGAAAACTACAGACCCACACCCTTAATGAACATAGATGTAAAGATACTCAACAATATACTTGCAAATCACATACAGACACATCAAAAAGATCATCCACCACGATCAAGTCAGCTTTATTCCCAAGATGCAGGGATGGTTCGACATATGTAAGTCAATAAATGTAATAAAACATATAAGTGGACTTAAAGAGCAAAATCACATGATTATTTCAATAGACACAGAAAAGGCATTTGACAAAATCCAACATGCATTCATGTTAAAAGTACTTGAAGGAGTTGATCTGGAGGGAACATACTTCAACATAATTAAAGCTGTATTCAACAAACCCATAGCCAGCATCATTCTAAATGGAAAAAAACTGGGAGCATTCGCATTAAAGTCAGGGACCAGACAGGGCTGACCACTATCTACACTCCTTTTCAACATATTGCTTGAAATCCTTGCTAGAGTGGTAAGACAAGAGAGGGAAATTAAAGGATTACCAACTGGAAAAGAAGAGGTCATATTCTCCCTAATTGCAGATGATATGATATGATATATACGAGATCCCAAAAATTCCACTAGAAAACTGCTAGAACTGATTAATGCTTTCAGTAAAGTGGCAGGACACAAAACCAACTTACAAAAATCCTTTCTGTATGTCAATAACAAGGAATCAGAAAAAGCACTTGAGGAAACCCTCCCATTCTCAATAGCCTTAAAAACAATAAACTATTTAGGAATAACCCTAACCAAAGACATAAAAGAGCTCTAAAATGAAAATTTCAAAACTCTAAAGAAAGAGATAGAGGAAGACACTAGGAGATGGAAAGATCTACCATGCCATGGATTTCTAGAATCAATACTGTGAAAATGACCATCTTACCAAAAGCAATTTATACATTCAATGCAATCCCAATCAAAACATCCATGACATTCTTCATAAAGCTTGGCAAAATCATTCTAAAATTCATATGGAATCACAAAAGACCTTGGATAGCCAAAACAATCTTGGGCAAAAAAACAACAATGCTGTGGGAGATCACCATACCAGATCTCAGATTATATTACAGAGCTATAGTCATAAAAACAGCCTGGTACTGCCACAAAAATATGCACATAGATCAATGGAACACAACAGAAGACCCAAACATGAGTTCATATAATTTCAGCTACCTGATATTCAACAAAGATGCTAAGAACACACAATGGAGGAAAGAGCATCTTCAACAAATGGTGGTGGCAAAACTGGATCTCCACCTGCAGAAAAATGAAACTCAACCCTTATCTTTCACCCTGCACAAAAGTCAACTCCAAATGGACCAAATACCTCAATATAAAAAAGGAAACTAGGAAACTGCTAGAAGAAAACATATGCAGTGCCCTCCAAAATATAGGCATAGGAAAGGACATTCTAAATCAGACACCAGCTGCTCAGGCACTAAGGTCAATAATCAGTACATGGGACATCATTAAATTACAAAGTTTCGGTGCAGGAAAAGAAACAACTAAGGAAGGGAAGAGGAAACCCACTGAGTGGGAGAAAATCTTCACCAGCTACACATCTGACAGAGGATTAATATCCATAATACACAAAGAACTCAAAAAAGAAAGAAAGAAAATAAAAGACCCAATAAAAAGATGGGCAATAGACCTAAAGAGAGAGTTCTCAAGCGAAGAAATAAAAATGGCTAAGAAGCACCTTAAGAAGCGCTCAACATCCTTAGTAACTAGAGAAATGCAAATCAAAACCACTTTAAGTTTTCATCTTACTCCAGTCAGACTGGCTAAGATCAAGAGAACAGAAGACTCTAAATTCTAGAGAAGATGTGGAGAGAAAGAGAACACTCATTTACCACTGGTGGGACTGCAACCATTATGGAAGGTGATGTGGAGAGCCCTCAAGAAACTAAAAATGAACCTACCATATGATCCAGTTATACCACTCCTTGGCATATACCCAAAAGACTCATCATACTGTAGAAATACCTATACATCCATGTTTATTGCTATTCTCTTCACAATAGCTAAGAAATGGAAACAACCTAAATGTCCCTCAACTGATGAATGGATAATGAAATGTGGTACATTTACACAATGGAGTTCTACTCAGCAGTAAGAAAAGATGAAATTATGAAATTTGCAGGTAAATGGATGGAGCTAGAGAGTGTTTTTCTAAGTGAAGTAACACAAACACAGAAAAGCAAGCATTGTATATTTTCCCTCATTTGTGGATTCAATCCCTTATATGTGAGTATATAAATTCTGATGTAATGCCAGGAGCCAGGGAAAGGGAAAGGATACATGGAGGTAAAGGAAAAGACAGAAACTGAAAGGGGGATAGTAGGGAACAGATGTTACCTGAGGGAGGTGGAAAAAGTGGGAGTAATCGGCAGGGAGGAGAGGAGGGAGGGACATGAAAAGACCATAGTGTAGGAGAGAGAGGGAAGTCAGGAACAGAAAGATGGCACAAGTTGGGAGGTACTGGGGGAGGGTAGGGATAATGGGGTCACTGTGACTAGGAAGGGAGGGAGGAGGGAGGCCAGATCGGAGGAAAAAGAGTAGAGATAAGTGAATCTTGGGGGGCTAGGAAACCTAGAGGGAAAAGTGATACCCTAGAAACCCTATGAGAAATGCATGCAGAGTGTCTGAACATTCATGCATATGTATAACTAGGAAGTGCTTGGAAGGGGACCCAGTGTGAGATAGAAGAGACCTCCCTTAGAGTGACAAACATGCCATATAGTGCTCATCAAAGAAGTTTCTTTTTGCAACAGATGGAGGCTACTGCAGAGTTGCACATCTGGTCAGGCACAGAGAACATACACCTGGAGATACCCAGTACCAGGTGACATATCTGTAGTCAAATCTCTACAACCAAGGCTCAGGGAACATAGCAGAATAAGGGGTTGAGAGAGGGGAAATGCACCCCTCAACTGTCACCAGTGAGGCTTCTGTGTACACGAGTGTGTTATACACAGAAGGCCTCAATTGGCCAAGTTTTGGGGAATAAGATACTATAGAGTGTAGGATGGGACTCCTATATGAAACCTCACTCACCCACCCACAACTCAGGGACCAGTGCAGAAGAGGAGGCAGAAAGACTGTAAGGGCCAAGGCTGGTTCCTGAACATAAGGAGTTGGAGGCTTCCAGGCCACTGGAGGCTAACTCATGTAAGTCTGTGGCAGTGGTGGCATCAAAAGCGGGATCCATTTCAGCGCAATTAAACAAGGGCCCAAAGGGGAGGTGAGAAATAGGCAGTGGACCAGCACTAGATTGAGAGTTATTTAAGACTGATTGCTGTTTGGGGAAGGAGAGTACGACTTACATACGACCACTGGATGGGCTGACTAGACTCCAGTGGACACATTTACACTGAAGGACATTTGGGTACAAACACCTGAATAAATATGACTCAGTATGTATGGGAGAGTACATACAGTTTTCTAGGGGGATGGGGGAGGCATGGATGGTGAAGGGGGGTCTGGATTTGAGTGGGAAATGTTGTGGGAAATTTTAAAAGTTCAATAAAAAATGAAATTAAAAAAATACAGCACCTGGCCGAGCGTGGTGGCTCACACCTTTAATCTCAGCACTCAGGAGGCAGAGGCAGGGGTGCTGGTGCTAGCCGGCCAAAATGGACAGTACCTGAAAGGGGGAGTGAGGATTGAAAGAAAGGAGACAGAAAAGATGCTTCTTGGGAGGGCTCAGTAAATACCGCAGCTCAGGTTTATTTCAGCTCTGCCTTTTTATACAGAAGAACTCAATTAGTTACAACTGTTTTTCCCCACCTGTATCTGAGGGTCAAGGAGTGGTCAGATCAAAAGCTTCCACTATTGCAGGTGTTGTGAGGCTCTCCATATAAACATATTCCTCCTAATAAGACAGATTAGATACTGGTGTGCATAACACACACTCAGTAAACAAGCCTGACACAACTGAATGATTAGCGGCTCCCGACATCTCCCCCTTCTTTATTTTTATAACCCCAGATTATGCTGTATCTGGGACAGAAGGACCGTGCCTGTCTTAGGTTGTCTTCTGCCAGAGCAAAGCCTTACCCGTCATTGGCACGTAGCTTCCATCAGCTACGCCCTGTCTTAGGTTGACTTTGTCCCAGAAGATCTTACCCGTCTTTGACTACCGGCCTCTGTTAGGGGAAGGAGCGCAATCTCATATCATGCACAGCTGCCTTGACTTGCCACAGGCATAAACAACTTTACTGCCATCAGGTGAACTTTACTGCCACCAGAAGGAAACAAAGACAGGAGGAAAACCATGTAAGGAGGCTCTCAGCCTTTTTAGAATATCTGCCGCTGTTTACAGGGTGGAAATGTGGGGAAATTTTTTGTTTTTTCTATTATCTCTTGGCACATTGACATTGGTACAATATCCACTTTTTCCCACAAGCACACAGTCATCTACTTGTACACACCCAGACTTATTTTTAACAAAACAAATAGGCAACCCACTTCCCAATCCAAAATAATCATCAGGCATTTTGAAGCAGGCTGAGCAATTAACCAAGAGTCATTCACAGTCACTACTATCTCTTTTTTCTCCCATATCGCGGGGTGCAATATTGTGGATCAGGAACATAAGTCCAGTATAATTCAGCCAAGATCACTTGCGGGAACATTATCACCAGCCACGTTTGTCACCTCATCATTCTTTTCTACTTTTTCTTTGGTGCTCATCTGGCAAACCTCACCAACCTTTCTGGCAGCCACCTGGCTCCACCCACGTCCTGTGGAAAAACACAAACATGCTCTCTTCCCCATATCAATACAGGGTCAGGGCCATTCCATTGTTCAGTTAAAGGATCCTTCCACCTGACTTGGGCGTAGGTATCCTGTGACTGAGGGTGCCACATTCTATCTGCTGCAGAGCAGTCATTTTTATCCAAATTCAAAAAGTTTAAAATGAAAAGAGTATGATGTAAAAGATTACTTGGTGTCTGGGGATATAACTCCCCATTTTTTATTTTTTGTAATTGTGCTTTTAAAGCACCATGAGTTCTTTCCACTATACCTTGTCCTTGTGGGTTATACAGTATCCCAGTTCTATGCTCAATGCCCAATTGCAAGCAGAAACACTGGGACCCATGACTGGTGTAGCCAGAGCCATTATCCATTTTTATAATGCTAGGGATCCCAGCTATGGAAAAGCAAGTTAAATAATGAGTTATAACACTTTTTGTGGCTTCCCCTGTTTGCGCAGTAGCCATAATAAAGCCAGAAAAATGTATCTATTGTAACATGTACATACTGTTGCCTGCCAAAGTCTGCAACATGAGTAATGTCCATTTGCCACAACTGGTTAGGCTTCAGCCTTCTAGGATTAACCCCATAATGAGGAACAATTTGTGTTTGAGGACAAGATGAGCAGTGTCGCACAATTTGTCTTGCAGCTTCCCTAGTAATATGAAATTGTTTTCTCAAACTTTGACTATTTTGGTGATGAATGGCATGAGAATTTGTAGCTTGCTCTACCTGAGTCAATCCTATAAGCTGAGTGGCTTTTGAAATCCATGCACTGACTCTCCTCTCTCTACCTCAGCCCCAATGGCCTGTTGTAGCAGAGATTGCATGGTTCTAAGCGGGTACCAGATTCCTGCCGAAGGCTCCTGAGCCATGGCAATCATGGGAGGCGCAACAGCCTTCGGAGGGGGTGTTGGGGTGGTCCTAATTCTCTCCTCCTTTTTCTTTAACAGTTCTTTCTTTACAGCGTCTAACTCTGTCCTTAATTGCTTAATTTCCCAGTGATCAGGACACTTCTCCTGATCATACTCAACCATCTCCTCTCCTATGGTAGCCCCAGATGGGGGTCCTCATGAAAGGGTGGATCTGGCTCTGGTGGAGCAGAAGGTTTAGTTTCACTTTTAACCCAGCCGTGGCTTATCAGATTCTCCTATTTAGTCTCAGCCTTTGCTCCTAGGGCCCCAAGTATATTCCTTACAAAAACTGAGCGACTGATTCCTTGCCCCATCTTCTCCCAAGATAAATACTCACTGCTCCCCAATTGTACCGAGTGCACTCACTTAACTTCTCCAGCGGTGTCCTTCACTTTATCCCCTACTTTTCAGGTCCCTGTTCCAGGCGCCACTATGCCGGTGCCAGCCGGCCAAAACGTACAGTACCTGAAAGGGGGAGTGAGGATTGAAAGAAAGGAGACAGAAAAGACACTTGGGAGGGCTCACAGTGAATACTGCAGCCCAGGTTTATTTCAGCTCTGCCTTTTTATACAGAAGAACTCAATTAGTTACAACTGTTTTTCCCCACCTGTATCTGAGGGTCAAGGAGCGGTCAGATCAAAGGCTTCCACTATTGCAGGTGTTGTGAGGCTCTCCATATAAACATATTCCTCCTAATAAGGCAGATTAGATACTGGTGTGCATAACACACACTCAGTAAACAAGCCTGACACAGCTGAATGATTAGCGGCTCCCGACACAGGGGGATCCCTGTGAGTTCAAGGCCAACCTGGTCTACATAGTGAGTTCCAGGACAGCTAGCGCTACAGAGAGACCCTGTCTCAAAAAGACAAAAAATACAAAAAAAAAAAAACAGTACATTTAAATAAAAATTTTAAAAAAGAAAAAAATTATAAATATTTTTCAAGCTTAGCATCCACATTTTCAAAAACCACATATCAAAAACAAAGACTGCACAAATGAACTCAATCCTATTTTTCTTCGGTATAAATTCATCAGAAAATATTGTTCTTCTGAATATTGATATATATTTAATTACATTTATGTGTGTGTGTGCATGCACACACATACACACACACCATGATGTAAGTATGGAAATCGGGACAAATTGTGAGACTTGGTTCTCTCCTTTTGCCACATAGGTCATGGTTATAGAACTGGGGCCCCAAGGCTTAGCTGAGTGCACCTTTATCTGCCTAATTCAGCTTTCTTTACAAGCCCCTGGTACTTTCTGGCTTCTCTTTTTCTTTCTCCTCATCCTCACTGGAGCTGCTTGTGGTCACACCCCTGTCCTTCCCAGGAAGATCTTTCCCTAACTGGACAGATCGGTTCTGATTTCTGATACTTAAGCTGTTTTTCTCTTTTATACATTCATCATAGACAAGTCTTTAGCATTCTCACTGACAATGTGCTTGGTAATTCTGAGGTAAGGGTTCCCCCCAAAATATGCCACTTTTGTCCTCTTGAGTAGCTTCTGAAGCCTTCTTTCTTTCAGCATTTTTACCTCTTCTCTGCTAGGCATCTGTCCTTGGTTTTTCCTTTTGCTTCATCCAAGGTCTCAAACACTTTCTCCACTGCCTTCATTTCACTAGCTGCCTCTTAAATTATAAATCCTAATCTTAGGAACCTTTCTCCATGGTAACAGTCACATCTAGTTTCTCTACAAGCGGTCCTGTGCAGATGACAGTGAGTTTTTAGTCAAGAAACACATAACGAATTACCAGGATCTGAGCTCCTGCACAAGGCTAGGCTTGTGAATCAATGCCCATTCCTCCTCATTCTATCAGGTGAAGGCTTCTTTTCCTTCTGTACCCTTTGGTCAGCAGAGTCAGCAATATTGGTTTCATAGAAGAGAAAAAAGTAAAACCAGAAGTATATAGAGCTTCTGCCGGAATCCTGGATGTTTACAGGAGGTTTGCTTCTTATTATAGGCTAAGAACACTTCTTAGTCATGAATAAAATCTTCAGGTGAGGGGACTAGAGATGGCTCAGAGGTTAAGAGCACTGGCTGCTCTTGCAGAAGACTGGGGTTCAATTCCAAGCACCCACATGGTAGCTAACAACAGGCCATAACTCCAGTTCCAGGGAATCTAATACCCTCTTCTGACCTCCACAGGCACTGTATGACATGGGTGCACTTACATACATGCAGGCAATACACTCATACACATAAAATAAAAATAATAAGTAAAAAATTAAATCATAAGGGTAAAAAAGGCCTTAATAAATGTCTTTTCAAAGTCATCATAAACTCAAAGACAAAAAAAAATCTAAAAAGTATTGTTATTTAGTTGAAAGCACTTAATATTTAAAGCATAGTTGTTTAAATACCAAGTAGTCAGCAAGTCCATGACAATGAAAGTGAATCAGTGTTCCTTGATCATTTTCTTAAGTGTTTATAGAGAAGATTCCAGAAGCAAAAGAGATATCCCAATAAAGGTTAGTGTTCAATCCTTTAAACTAAATCTAGGGACTGGAGAGATGGCTCAGCTCAGCAGTTAAGAGTACTAGCTGCTCTTTCAGAGGACCACAGTTTGATTCCCATCACCCACATGGCAGATAATGACCATCCTTAACTCCAGTTCCAGGGGATCTGACACCTTCTTCCAGTCCCTGCAGCCACTGAGCAACACAGGCGCACTTACATACAGGAAAAACACTCATATGTATAAAACAAATAAACATTAAGCCTAAATAGCTATTATTTACTAATATAAAAAATCTATATCAAATTACATATAACCCAAGTAAAATTTCACACATATATGAAATCCAAGAGATTATAAAGTAGGTAAAGTATACAAACAGAACTAAAAAAATATATTATAAATACCTCAAACCAATACATTTTCAAATTGGCCCAATAATGTGAACATTACTGTCAATAATATATACCAAACTGACTAAAACATGTTTATGAGTATAAGTGTAGCTTCTTCAAAAGTATTTAAATATAAAAAAAGGATACTGAATTAGACTCAGACTCTTTTTTTTTTTTTTTGAAACAGGTCTCAGTATGTAGCTGTGGTGTCCCTGGACATCCCTATGTAGACCAGGCTGGCCTGGAACTCAAGAGATCTGCCTGCCTCTGTTAGGATTAATGGCATGGGTCACAATGCCCAGTTTACACTCGTATTTTTTAGATTTAAAAAATTTTTATTTTTATTTTTATTTTATGTGTATGAGTGTATTGCCTGCATTTGTGTAAGTGCATCCATATCATGCAGTGCTCTCAGAAATCAGAAGAGGTTGCTGGATCTCCTAGAACTGGAGTTACAGGTGGTTGTTAGCTGCCATGTGGTGTTGCAAACCGAATGGTACTCTGTAAGAACAGCCAGTGCTCTTAACTTCTGAGCCATCTCTCCAGTTCCTACATTCATATTCTTAAAATACAGTCAAATCCTTCCCCAAATCAGAACCGTGTGAACTAAGGCCAGAAGAGTTGTGAAGATGCCCCATTCCTTCAAGGTGATGTTTATCTTGGAAGCAAATAAGAGCAAGCAAAATGCTGGCAAACCGAAACCCATGATTAGTAAAAGATGCAAGCTACCTATTTAAGAGAAATAGTGTTAGGTGTGTCTTTTACCATAATTGAGGAATTATAAATTCAAGCTTAATTATTATTATTCAAATACAAAGGGTGAAAAGGATGTATTAACACAAAAGTGTCATTAAAATAAAAATCAATTTTCTATAGCATTTTTGGTAAATCTTTAATTGAATTTTTATGTATTTCATATAGAACATCTTACTCGATTAATCATCTTTATACCCCCTTCCCCACTAGGCCCCTCTCATAGTCCCTCTCACTGGAGTTCATACATTCTGTCATTGTATTAAGGCCTATCATATCAAGTTAGTATCCCCAGATGTCCCTCAGTGCAAGTTCATCCACTGGGGTTTAGTCAGCTTATCAGGAGTCCCTCAAATTAAGAGGATCACCTCTTCATCATCTAGCAGTAATCAGCTGCCAATAATTCTTCAACAAAGATTGGGGCCTGCTGCCCATTTCCACAGTTCTGTGCTGGGGTTTTGTTGCTTGAGTTTGCATAGGGCTCATGCATGCTGACACCATTGCTGTAGGTTCATATGAGAAAGGTCCCAGGAGCTTGTAGGACTCTATTTACATATGGTCATGCACCTCCTCCCTGGCACTTAGAATCTTTGCACCCCCTCTTCTGAAATGGTCCCTGAGCCCTGGGTTGGTGGAGTTTAAATAGGACTCCTGTCCAAGGACCCACACTCTGCA
Source organism: Nannospalax galili (assembly GCF_000622305.1). Classification (NCBI taxonomy): domain Eukaryota; kingdom Metazoa; phylum Chordata; class Mammalia; order Rodentia; family Spalacidae; genus Nannospalax; species Nannospalax galili. The sequence continues at coordinate 967,430 of NW_008350959.1, forward strand.
AACTCTTACTCTCTACACTTTGGCCATTTGTGACCTTTTGGGCTCCCGGCCCTCTGTTGCACAAGGGAGCTTCACTGATGAGAACTGAGAGATATATTCACGTCTTCTTTACACCTTGTTCTGTTCCATGAGCCTTACTTGTAGTGGCTGAATTGTAGATGTGCCACATAGGCATGGGCAATTCACAGACAATCTCTGTGTGTGAACAGTTGTGGACTTCTGTAATAGTCTCCATCTGTTGCAAAAGAAGCTTCTTTGATGAGTGGTGACTGGGATACTTGTCTGTAAATATAAGGATCCATATTTTGCATATAGTAAGAAATTACATTTGTCTAGGGATATGACAGCCTTGGGGTTATCTCTAAGATTTAACACCTCTCCAGCCACGTGCAGTTGGCTATGTTAACAGTACCACACATGAGTTTCCTTCCATTGAGTGGGCTTTAAGTAGCTGTTGATTGCTCCCAAGATAAACGTGCCACTAACGCACCAATGTCATTTGCTGTAGTAGACACCAAAATGGTTATTAGGGGTTGAACCATCAACTGATGTTCTCCCTTAGCAGCCTGCATAGTGCTCTCCAAAGCTATGAAAGCTAGCCTTCAGGAGAGATGGCTCCAGCTGAGTTCCAGCTCCACTGCTCCAAATCCTGTGTCCAAAGTATGTCCTGTCTTTAGCAATGGGTCTTACCACCAAGTTCTGGGAGACAAACAAGGGCTGTGCCAATAGCTTTGTTGATTTGGGGAGTCTCTTACACTACACTGACTAACAACTCAAAGGAAGGTTTCTGTTTGGCACTGTTTCTTGTTATGTAGCCTTCAGCTATATACATGAACTTAGGTAGAGATATTGTAGGTGTAATTTGTCATTAGGTTTTTGGACTAATGTGATGCCCTCTGGTTTTTTTTTATAATTTATTTATTATTTTTATTTTATGTGTATGGCTGTTATGCCTGCATGTAGGTGAGTGCACCCATGTCGTGCAATGCCCACGGAGGTCAAAGAGGCTGTTGGATCCCCTGGAACTGGAATTACAGACAGTTGTTATCTGCCATGTGGGTGCTGGAATTCAAACCCGGGTCTTCTGCAAGAACAACCAGTATTCTTAACTACTGAGCCATCTCTCCAGCCCCATGATGGAGATCTTCTTGAAGGCAGGAATATGTTCCATTAGTTCTTAGTGCTTATCTTAGTTTGTCTCTTCATTGTTGTGACAAAACACTCTGACCACTACAAACGTGGGGAGGAAAGAGTTTATCTTACATCTACCCGGTCACAGTTCATCAAGGAGCCCAAGGTAGGAACTCAGGGCAGGAACCTGGAAGCAGGAGCTGGAGCACAGGCCATGGAGGAATGCTGCTTACTGGCTTGGTCCCTCAACCCAGGTGTGTCAAGTTGACACTAAA
>NW_008350959.1:974804-1005773 GCF_000622305.1 Nannospalax galili
TAAACTAGGAGTATAGAATGGCGGGGGGGGATATGGAAGTGTGAATGTGGCTTATGGAGTCCCTGCGCGGAGAGCTGCGCTATAGACTTACCCCAAGAGGCCTGAGGATAGTAGTCAACAATCAGCATTCTTAACCACTGAGCCATCTCTCCAGCCCTTCCCTCTGGTTTTTTACTAGCTAGGCATGATTTCTCTCTCTTCTCTCTCCCCCATCTAAGCCTCCCACCATGCCCTCCCCATTTAAAGTAGCCTCATTTTCCTCATTTCTCCCTTAATACTGGTCTCCTATAGTCCCACCTCTCTTAAACTCCTTTCCCTTTATCCCTATACCTCCTTGTATAGCCCTTCCTCCCCCATCTCATTTAAATACTCCCATTTTATCCATTTCTCCCTTAGTAACACCTGTCTCCTACTGTTCTTCTCTCTCAGGTTCCTTCTTTCCATTTACCTTTCTGGCTCCTTTGATTCTCCAGGTTCCTGTAGTTACATCAGGATACATACTCACATATAAGGATTTGGTGCTAGGATCCGCAAATATGAGTGAACATATGTCGTTCGTTTTTCTCAGACTGTGTTACTTCACTTAGTATAACATTTCCGGTTCTATTGATTTACCTGTAGATTTCACAATTTTGTCTTTACTGCTTAGGACTCCATTGTGTAAATGAACCACATTTTCATCATTCACTTGTCAGTTGAGGGACACTTAGGTTGCTTCCATGACTCAGCTATTGTGAAAAGAGCACAAAGGTTGCTTCCATCTCTCAGCTATGTTTGAGAACAATGTTTGGATCCTTCGCCCATTTTTAATTGGGTTGCTTGTTTTCCTGGTTCTTGTTTTTTGAGTTCTTTATATATTCTGGATATCAAAACTCTGCCAGGTGTGTCGCAGGTGAAGATTTTCTTCCACTCTGTGGGTTTTCTCTTCACTTTCTTGACTGTTTCTTTTGCTATACAGAAGCTTTTTAGTTTAATGAGGTCCCACTTGTCAACTACTGACCTTAATTCCTGTGTAACTTGTAGGTTACTGTGAATATTTTCTTCTAACACCTTGAAAGCTTCGAGTTTCACATTGAGCTCTTTGATCCATCTGGAGTTGACTTTTGTGCAAGGTGAAAAATAAGGATCTAGTTTCATTCTTCTACATGTGGAGATCCAGTTTTGCCAGCACCATTTGCTGAAGATGCTATCTTTTCTCCACTGTGTGTTCTTGGCCCCTTTGTCAAATATCAGGTGGCTGAAACTGCATGTACTCATGCTTGGGTCTTCAATCTATTTCACTGATCTATGGGTCTGTTTTTGTGCCAGTACCATGCTGGTTTTATAGCTATAGCTCTGTAATATAGTTTGAGATCTGGTATAGAAATCCCACCCCCACCTCCCCAGCATTGCTCTTTGTACTCGGGGTTGTTTTGGCTATTCAGGGTCTTCTGGGCATCCATATGAAATTTAGGACTTTTTTTTCTAATTCTGTGATGCATGTCAGGGGGATTTCGATTGGAATCTATATACTGCTTTTGGTAGGATGGTCATTTTCACAAAATTAACTCTTCCAATCCATGAGCATGAGAGGTCCTTCCATATTCTGATGTCTTCCTCAATCTCTTTCTTTAAAGATTTAAATTTTTCATTGTAGAGATCTCTGATGTCTATGGTCAGGTTTATTCCAAGATTTTTTTTTTCTGAGACTATTATGAAAGGTAGGGCTTCTATGTACTCTTTCTCTGACTACTTGTTATTGGTATACAGAAAGGTTTCTGAATTTTGTAATCTGCCAATTTACTGAAGTGTTAATCATTTCTAGGAGATTTCTGGTGGAATTTTTGGGATCTCTTAGGTATAATATATCATCTGCAAAAAGGGATACTTTGACTTTTTTTCTAATTGGCACTCCTTTAACTTCCTCTTCTTGTGTTATTGCTCTAGAAAGAGTTTCAAACACTATATTAAAAAGATACGGTGATAGTGGACAGCCCTGTCTGTTTCCTAGTTTTAATAGGAATGCTTCCAGTTTTTTTCCATTTAGAATGATGTTGGCCATGGGTTTATTGTATATAGCTTTAATTATGTTGAGGTATGTTCCCTCCAGTCCAACTCAATGTAGGACTTTTAACATAAATGCATGTTGAATTTTGTCCAAGGTCTTTTCTACATCTATTGAGATGACCATGAGATTTTTGTCTCCAAGTTCATCTACATGACTTATGACATTTATTGACTTACATATTTTGAACCGTCTCTGCATCTCTGGAATAAAACCGACTTGATCATGGTGGATGATCATTTTGATGTGTGGCTATATGCTGTTTATTGAATTTTTTTGCATCTGTGTTTATTAAGGATATGAGTCTATATCTTTTTTGGCTGTATCTTTTCATGGTTTTGGTATTAACAGTCATCCTGGCTTCATTTCTATCTTTTTGGAAAACTTAAGTAGTATTAGTTGTAGATCTTCTGTAAATGTCTGGTAGATTTCTGTGACTCTACCTGGGCCTGGGCTTATTTTAGTCAGGATGTTTTGTATTACTGTTTTTATTTCCTTATATGTTATGGGTCTGTTAAAACTCAAGATTTCTTCTTGGTTTAGCTTTGGTGATTTGCATTATTTTGGATATCCATCTATTTCTTTCAGGTTTTCAAATTTAACAGAGTATAGGTTTTTTTTTTTAAGTATTCCCTTATAATATTCTAAATCTTTTTGTTGTGTGTTCTGATGTTTTCCCTTTCTCTGATTTTGTTGATTTGGAGTTGCTTTTTTTCTTTTGATTAACTGGGCTAAGAGTCTGTCTATCTTGTTTACCTTTTTTCAAAGAACCAGCTCTTAGATTTATTGATTCCTTGTATTGCTTTCCTTGTTTCTATTTCATTAATTTATACTCTGACTTTTCTTAATTCTTCTCATCTTCTGGGTTTGGGTTTCATTTGTTGCCTTTCCAGAATCTTGAGTTGCAATGTAAGTCATTTATTTATGCTCCTTCTGATTTTTTAATGGAGGCACTTAGGACTATAAACTTCCCTCATAGTACTACTTTTAAAGTATCCCAGAAGTTTTGTTGTGTTGTATTGTCCTTTTCATTTAATTCCAGAATACTTTTATTTCTTTTTTAATTTCTCCTTTGATCTACTCATCATTTAGGAGTGTGTTGCTTAATTTCCATAAGATCATGTAGTTACTAGGGCTTCTTTCAATGTTGATTTTAAGTTTTATTGCATTGTGGCCTGATAGAATGCATGGAATCATTTCAATATTTTTGTATTTGTTGAGGGTTTTTCCCCCCAGAATGTAGTCAATTTTTGAGAACATTCCATGGGGTCCTGAATAGAAAGTATATTCTTTGGTGCTGGTGTGGAATATTTGGTAGATGTCTGTTAGGTATGGTATTGTTTAATTCTGACATCTCTCTGTTTATTCTTTGTCCAGTTGACCTAAGGGAGAGAGTGGTATATTGAAATACCCTACTATTGCTGAGTTGGGATTAATCTGTGTCTTAAAGTCCTGTAGTACTGTTTTTATGAAATTTGGTGCAATACATGTTCAGAGTTTGGTGTATATGTATTCATGTTTGTAATATCTTCTGGGTCATTTGTTCATTTGACCAGAATGAAGTGACCCTCTATCTCTTCTGGTTAGTTTTAGTTTGAAGTCTGTTTTCTCAGATATTAGAATTACAGCTCCTGCTTGCTTCTTAGTTCCATTTGCATGGAATATTCTTTTTCATCCTTTCACCTTAAGGCAGTGCCTGTCCTTGAAGGTGAGATGGGTTTCTTGCAGACAACAAAAAAGGATGAATTTTTTTCTTAATCCATTCAATTAGCCTGTGTCTTTTGACTGGTGAGTTCAGTCAATTGATATTTAAAGATATTATTGAAAGGTGTATATTGGTGCCATCATTTTAATTTCTGTTTGCATTCTTAGTCTAACTCTGTGTTTCCACAATTATACCTTCGTTTAGTTTCTTTCTGTTACACCTGGGATATAGTTGTTCCTTTCTTCAGCTCTTTGTATTGCTTCAAGTATTCTCTGAAGGGCTGGTTTTGTGGATAAGTATTCTTTCAGCCTATTCATGTCCTGGAAGATTTTTCTTTCCCTGCAACTGTAATCTTTGCTGGGTAAAATATCCTGGGTTGGCACCTGTGGTCATTTAGAACTGGCAATACTTTGGTCCAGACTCTTCTGACTTTTATAGTTTGCACTGAAAAGTCAGCTGTAATTCTGATGGGCTTTCCTTTATATGTGACTTGTTTTTCTTTTGCAGCTTTTAGTATTCTTTCTTTGTTCTGTCCATTTAGTGGTTTTGCTATGATATGCCACAGGAAATTTCTTTTCTGGTCCTGTCTATTTGATGTTCTATGTGCTTCTTGTATTTGTATGGGCATGTCTTTCCTTAATTTTGGGAAATGTTCTACAATCCTGTTGAAGATCTGGTCAATACCATTAACCTGAAATTCTTCTCCTTCCTCTATACTTATTATGTGTAAATTTGGTCTTTTATGGTGTCCTATAATTCCTGCATATTGCATTCCTGTGTTTTAATTTTTCATACTCTTTGCTTGAGTGGTCCAATTCTTCAGCTTTATTGTTCAGTCTTGATATTCTGCTTTCCATTTCATTCATTCTAGCAGTGGGACTTTCTCCTGTTGTTTCAAATTGGCTTATTGAGTGTTTCACTTCCTTCTTCATTTCACCCTGAGTTTTCTTCAATCTTTCTATCTTTATTGTAAACTCAGAAGTTTATCCCTATCTTCTTTTAATTCTTTGATTTGTTTGTGTGTGTTCTTTAAATTCATTGAATTCATCGAATTCTTTGATCATGTGATTTATGATTGTTCTTTTAAATTCTGTATCCTGGGTTATCTCTTGGGGGTTGTCATTGTAGAACTTTTCTATAGGACTGGTGGTGCTTAGTGGGGACATATTATTTGAGTTTTTCATATTTTTTTTTCATTGTGATTTTTTGCATGGATTTTTTTAAATGTTTGTGGTTCTGGTATGAAACCCAAGCCTTCCTTTATTGAGTTGAAGTCTGACTCTGTTTGTATTACTGAATACCTTTGTTGTTTTATTCTTGGAAATGAAAAGTTGGTTGGTCTAGGCTTCAGGTTCTCTCTTTAGACTTTATATTGGAGGGACCAGATGGCTCTAGTCCAGCTACTCCAGAGGCCCAAATTAGGGGTCAATCAGATACTCTCAGGTTTCCTCCTAAGGTCTGGGCCCCTACTACACAGCAGGCACAGCACAATTTGGGAAGTTCACTAGGCAGGCACCCTCAGGCAGTCTACAAAGGTCTGGACCCCTACTAAAAGGCAGAAAAGCCTAGCCTACAAGCAGTAGGACAGGCTGAAGGTGGTCCCAGTTTAAGGAGGTGGGCATGGTATGATTTTGGAAGCTCACCACTATGCCAGAGGCTGGATTCAGGCAGTCTGTAAAGGTCTGGGCCTATAGTTTTTTCTTAGAATTATTAAAGATTGCAAGAGTGATCCAAAAGGGGACCCTTTATTTTCAGGTATTTTTTTCCTTTGATAGAAAACTTTTCAGGAGTTAAAGACTATTATAGATTTTTATCAATATTTCACAAGTCTAGTCATAACTTCATTAGAACAACAACAACTCAGGAATTTTGTGGAATGCAAAAACATAATCATCAATATACAAAAACACAACATACAAAGGTATATTCTAAGTATCAACTCTAAGAAAACTTGCAATTTATATATAGTTATAGACAACACTAAGGAAACAACTTGCAATTTATAGAATTTCTGTCTACATCATCCAAGAACTAAAATAAGAAACTTTTCACCAAATGAATAAAAAGTACTGTCAGCAATGAATTTGCCCTGAGGACATGACCAGTCATTGGTAACACAGTTCTCTATAGAGAACTTCACCAGTTTTCCTTCATAGTGCTATCTCCTCCTCCACATATTACATCTAAATAATATAGAAGGAAACTAACCCAAATATGAGTGCATACAACTCCAGTCACCTGATATTTGATGAAGGTGTCAAGAACACACACTGGAGGAAAGAGCATCTTCAACAAATGGTGCTGGTAAAATTAGATCTCCACATGTAGAAGAATAAAATTAGACCTATACCTATCACTCTGTACAAAAGTCACCTCCAAATGTCAAAGATCTCAATGTGAAGCCTAAAACTGTTAGAAGAATATATATGCAGTGCCCTACAAGATATAGGTGCAGGAAAGGACTTTCTAAAGCCGACATCAGCCACTCAGGAATAAACATCAATCCACAAATGAGACCTCATTAAACTAAAAAGCTTCTGTACAGCAAAGGACACAATCAATTGAGTGAAGAGGAAGTCCACAGAGTGGGAGGAAATTCTTCACCAGCTATACAATCGACAGAGGATTAATGTCCAGAATATACAAAAAACTCAAAAAACAAGTAAAAAAATAAATGATGTAATTAAAAAACGGGCTATGGATCTGAACAGAGAGCTATCATTCAACATCCTTAGTAATTAGGGAATTGCAAATCATACCCCCTTTAAGATGTCATCTAACCCCAGTCAGAATGGCTACGATTAAGACAGAAAATGACACCAAATGCTGGGGGGATGCAGGGAAAGGGGAACCCTCGCCCACTGGTAGTAGGATTGCAAACTGGTGCAACCACTCTGGAAATCAGTGAGGAGAACCTTAAAAAACTAAAAATAAAACTACTATATGATCCAGTCATATACCATTCCCTGGTATATACCCAACAGACTTATCCTACTATAGAGATATTCACACAGCTATGTTTGTTGCTGCTCTTTTCACAACAGTTAAGAGATGGAAGCAACCTAAATGTTCTGAACTGAGGGATGGATAATGAAAATGTGGTGCATTTACACAATGGAGTTCTACTCAGCAGTAAAGAAAGATGAAATAATGAAATTTGCAGGTACATGAATAGAACTAGAAGCTTGATATACTAAATGAAGAAACACAGACTCAGAAAAACAAGCAACATATATTGTCTTTCATCTGTGGATCTTGGCTCCAAATCCCTAGATGTAAGTATATATCTTGATATAACTGCAGGATCCAGGAAAATGGAAATGAACCATGAGGCTAAAGAGAAGGAGCTTGAGAGAGGGACACAGCCCTCAGGCTGCTGAGATTGTGCAGGTCCCTATCCCCAGCATTCCACTGCCTTCTTTGGTTATGCAGTCCAAGGACCCATGAGTACTGCTATACACCTGCTGGTTCCTTTACTGAGTTCCCCAGTCCCAGCCTTCCCTACCCTCCCCCACCTCCCACCCAGCACCCAAGCATCTTAGATCCTACAGCTTCCTGCACTTCCTATACCTGCGAGTTTCCCCTAGACCTGTGAGAACCCTGGCCTATTTCCACCACCCCACTCCCCCAGGCCTTGTGGGGTTGCATGGCCTCTGCAGTGGCCCAGCTTGGTCAGTTGTAGAAAACTTCCCCTGCCCTTGCAGACATCCACACACTCCCAGGCATGGCTGGGGTTGTACACCCAGTACATCATCGCAGACAGATCCAGTCAAGAGTTACCTTAGTACCTTTTCTTTGTTACATCAAACTGGAACTGCCCTGTCCCTCCAATCAAAACTCAACACAGACCTGTCTGCCAACACATTCCCATAGCAGCCACTCAGTTCGCCTGCTGCTCCAGGACACACAGTCTGTCCTGGAACCTCAGACTCAGAACACATTCCCAGGTACACTGTACCAACTTCTTATCCCCATTCACACATCAACACAAAGTGGCCCCAGGACTGAACACCAAGCACCACTCAGCTGTGCCAAAACCTGACAAGTGTGGGTAACAGCAACAAAGATAAAAACATCCATTCAAACGTGCGATCACCTACCCAACCCATAAGAAGCACCACTGACACAACTCCAGGTGCCCAAGTCCTGTTGCAAGAACACAAGATGAAAAGCCAAGACAGTAAGTCTCTTCCAGAAATCAACACCCCAATCATAATGCTTCCTGAGAAAGGCAGCCCTAGCTGATGCCTAAGACCATGATTTCAAAACAGCAATTATAAATATGTTTAAGAACTCAACAAAAAATATGTATAGAATACTGAAGACCATGAAAACAAAGCTAAATGAAATAACTAAAACAAGTCATGACATGAAGCTATAATTCAGTAAAGAGAGAATATCTGAAGAAAAGCCAAACTGAAATAAAGCAAATGTGCACAACCAACAAGAGCTGTAAGTATTAATCAAGACTGGGCTGAAGAGATGGCTCAGTGGGTGGAGGCCCTCGTTGCCAAGCCTAATAACCTGAGTTCAATTCCAAGGATCCACGTAACAAGAGAGAACTGACTCCTGCAAGTTGTCCTCTGACCTCTACACATGTGCAAACATACACATGCATGCACACACACACATGTAAAATAAATGAAAAAGTATCAATACTTTGTAAGTGGAATAAAAATTACTATTAGTTTGTTGATTTCTGCATATGTAACTATCAGTAGGATTTTATTATTAAAAACACAATCCAGAAAAATCTACGAACCTACTGTAAGAACTGATTAAGTCTGGAAAAAAAAATCCCAGCATGAACATGGAAGGTGGGCCCTAGCTGAGGAGCTGCTAGTAACTGATAACTGCTGGGAGAGGGACAGTTAGTTTTCTTTAACATTGTTTCCCCTGCTAGGTCCAGTGGATGGCCACATACCCAAGAGTATATGGGCAGCACAAATTGGACTCAGTGGTTCTTAAAAGGGGTGGAAGAGGGGTTGGAGAGACAGCTCAGTGCTTAAGCGCACTTGTTGCTCTTGCAGAGGACCTGGGTTTGGTCACCAGTACCTACATGGTGACTCACAACCATCTGTTAACTACAGTTCCAGGGAATCTGACTCTGTATTTTGGCCTTTTGGGGCAGTGCATGCACATGGTACACTTACACATAAGCAAACCACTCATACACATAAAATAAAAATAAAATCTTAGGAAAAAAATAGAGTACAAAAAGTTGGGTGGTGAGGAAAGGGTGGATGGACCTGGAAAGAGCTGGGATAGGAGGGATGAATATGATCCAAACACAGCATGTGAAATTCTCCAAGAACTAACTTTAAAAAACAGAAATCCAATCATCAAGGACTACTTAAAGGGTCTGCTGATGAAACAATACAGTATTAATATAAGCTCCTCCTTTTGTTATCATGGATTACAGAGCAGTCAATATAAATCCTGCAAAATATAAGTGCTGTCCCAAATCTTTCACTGGGAGATCAGGTATATTATTACCCAGCATTGCTATTCTGAACACAGTCAAGTTAAACATATCATGTCCTGTCAGAAATAGGAATGGAAGTCCGCTTTATCCTTTTCCTTTATTCTTTGCCAAGGCAGTTCATTAGAAAGATGTGAGAAACTGAGTACTGGAAAGTAACATACTCTTATAAAAGTCCATGAGGTACCCACTCCCAGAAATATGTAACACAGTTCTCACCTCAGCGACTCATGCATCCAACCATGTTGAAACCTAGTGTGATCTAAGCATTAAAGTAAATACTAGAGACATAAAGGTTGGTTGGATTTTCTGTATTCAATAAGTTTAAGACCCAGTAAATGTCATCTAAGAAAAAGAAGACAGAAGATCTAGAGATAAATAACTGCTGATGAATAAAGAGCTCCCTAGGGCACTGACTAAAGATACTGACATATCAAGGTACTCAGTGTATTAGTTACTTTTCTGTTGCTGTGATAAAACACCATGAACAAGGCAGCTTATAGAAGGAAGAGTTTATTAAGCTTACGGTTCCAGAGGAATAGGAGCCCATCGTGGCAGGGAGTTATGGTGGCAGACATGGCCAGAACAGAAAGCTGAAAGCACACATCTTCAAGGTCAGACAGGAAGCTCAGAGACAAGCTGGAAGTGGGACAAAGCTATGAACTCTTAAAGCCCACCCTCAGTGATGTGCTTCCTCCAGCAAGGCTACACCTCCTAAACTTTGACAAACAGTGCCACCAACTGGGGCCAAGTGTCTGAACACTTGGAGCTTATAAGAGACATTTCTCATTCACACCACTAGACTCAGTACAGAATGAGAATGAAACAAAACTAAAAATAGTATTCATTCCAGGTTGAAATGGTAAATCTAGCTCTACGTAAAAATTGTGCCAGTACCTGAACTAGAAGGACACTATGGCAGCAGTTCAATAAAGGGTAGTAAAAGGAAGTAGTATCTGTGTAAGATGAGATGACTACGCATACCATAGGCAGAAGTGCATGAACAATGGCATCAGAGTGGGGCTGTAGCTCAGAGGTAGAGCACAAGGCCTAAAAATATTGAAAACTAGTAAATTTAGCTCCATGCTAATTATTTTACCACCAAATAAACTATTTCAAAGTGAATGAACCCCACAGACATACTTCATTCTCCCATACAACAGAGTCTGAAAATGACAAGGAATGACCGTGAAGTCTCCAAAACTTCCCTGCAAAGCACCAATACTTCCGACTCTAAAGCAAATAATTAAAATTATTATTCTAAAGGGAATGCTTCAAATTTAAATTATTTTCAAAATAATGAAATTGAATAAATTCTCAAATTTAGAAATATTCAGCTCTGGGGCTGGAGAGATGGCTCAGCATTTAAGAACACTGACTGTTCCTGCAGAAGACCCGGGTTCAATTCCCAGCACCTGCATGGCAGCTAACAACTGTCTGTAACTCCAGTTTCAGGGGATCCGACAGCCTCTTCTGTCCTCTGCAGGCATTGCATGACACGGGTGCACTTACCTACATGCAGGCAATACATGCATACACATAATTTTTTTTTTTTAAAGAAATAGTCAGCTCTACACAAAGAGGCATAGAAATTTGTTGATACAATGTTGTAACACTGAAGTGACTACTTACTACCCTATCTCTCCCCGTAAAATCACCCACTAAATAGAGGCATTCTTGTGTTTCTGAGTGTGTGTGTGCACGCATTCCCTTGCAGAAGCCAGTAGAGGATGTCAGAGGTCTTCATCTACCTCTTTCTTCCCTACTCGCTCACGGCACCTGGAGCTCACCATTTTTTGGCTAGGCTAACTGACCAGCAAGCTGCAGGGATGCTATTCTGCTCCCCTTCACACTAGAGTTACAGGCACTGGTAGCCAGGCCTGCTTTTGAGTGTATGCTTGAGATCAGAACTCAGGTTCTTGTACTGCATAGCACTAACCATCTCCCCATCCCAAGTTACAGGTATTCTTATGGAAATTATTTGAAATATCCAGTTATAAACAAAATTACAATGTATACAGAGACAGGAAGTCATCTTCCATTAACTTTAACTATTCAAATGTAGCTTTGTCCTAAGGAGAAGTACAGTTTAATATTTAGATACTTACCTTAGAAGTATGAGAAGAATACATTCTGACATGAATTACGTATTTTCATAAACTTAGTACAGGCACCCCTAGTCAGGCACTCAAAGGGTGAGAGACAAAGGGTTAAAATAAACCAATAACATACTTACTGGTTTGATTTGAAGCTGATTACCCAGCACCTCAAGAATGGCATGTCTTCTAGATACTCTCTTGTCTGTTATCTGCAAGGGGAAAAAATTCAAATAGAGCAGCCTCCTTAAAAAGAGAGCAAACAGCTTATCCAAAGACCTCCCAAGCCCCACCATCTCAGCTCTCAGGCCTGCTTTGTTCACTAGGATATGTGCAAGGCCTAGACCTTCAAGCTCTCCCAGACCTGCAGTGATTAATGCATCTCTCAGTTCTCACAAGAGAAGCATCCTTCTGCAGCAGATGGTGATTAACAGAGACCCATAAGTAGTCAACATGCAGAGAATGAGACTTCAGAATGATTATCCCCAAATATGATACCTATATCAAACTTCTGTCTCCCAAGGCTCAGGGATCATTGTGGAAGAGGGGGCAGAAATACTCTAAGAGCCAGAGGTGGTGAATGACCACAAGGAAACAGTTTTCTAAACAGCTGGGAACTTACTCAAAGGATTCACAGCAATGGTGACAACATGTTCAACTACCACCTAAGCTCAAGCCAGACAAAATCCTTGTGCAGATGTGGGGAGGTGGGTAAGAAACCCCATCCCTACCTGAGGAACTAATGGCAACCAACAGCTGCTGGTTTTTTTCTAAAAAAAGAGTCAGTCTTTTTTTAAAGGATGTGACTCCCAATAGGTTAACTAGGCTTCAGTAGATGGACTTACACCGAAGGGCATTTCAGGACACAAATTTCGATAGGCCATATATTAATTAATTAATTCACACACATAGTAGAGTACATGAAATTGGGGAGGGGTGGTGATAGGGGAGGGGATCTAAATAACTATCGAAATATAGAAAAAAAGATAAAACAGGTAAGCAAACAAAACCCTTATCAATGCTTATGAAATCATTAGGCTAGATATTAAATATATTATTCATTCAACAGCTACATACCAAAATGACTGCACTCCTTTAACAACGCAGAGAGGAGAAGACCTACCCAAAGTCACTGAAAAGTAAATGACCGCCAAGACAAGGTTGGGATCTACAGAGCCCCAAATTCTTCCCATTTCTAATCATGAAGCATACCAAGAGAGGATTCTTATCAATAAAAACTATCAAATGAGAAATATATATTCAATATGTACTGATACATTATTCATTAGCATGTTCTAAATGTAAGCGGTAAATGTAAAGGGCCGAGGTTAGGCAGACACAGATCAATAAAACCTGCATTTAGGTTCTGGAGCCATGCATGGCGGCTAAAAACAATAAACAAAAAACCTGGGAGAAGGGAAATAGCCCACACCAAATATTTGCAGTGAAGAAGAAATCAGCATCTATTTTTCAGTATATTAACTTTCTTTTTAAAAAAATAATTTATTGAGAATTTCATACATGCGTATAGGGTGTTTTGATCAAATCCATGCCCACTCCCTCCCCTCCAACTCTTCCCATGTCTCCCCATCACATTTTTCTGATAACTTCATATACTCTTCCTTCTTTTTTTTTTTTTAAATGGGGCTTTCTGCTTCTCTAACATTACCCCCTCTGAAGCAGTAACCCTAAAATCTTTTAAGGATTAGATAAGAGCTCCCAAATACTTTAGACATTTTTGGCCTTTGGAATGGATTCTGTTTTGGCCAACTAGCACCATCATTTATGCATACCACAGTTCAAACACTGCTTACATTATAAAAGCTGAAAATTGATAGGCAGGCTCCAATTCCTTCACCAAAGATCCCAGGACTAGCTCCCTAAACCAGACTAACTAAACACCCTAGCATAGATCCCTAAGTCCATCCCAAGGCAGTCCCCCCACCAACAACTTCCCAGCCTCTGGATCAGGCAGACAGACCTACTCAGCCAGGACTCTGGCCAGTCTACTACCCTGCAAGAACTTGAAATGCTCACCAATTTATCTTCCATACCTGAAAAAGTAACTAAGCTACATAAACAATATTAACAGAAACAAAATTAAAGAAAAACAGAGTAGAAGTTACTGTTGGACACATAAGTGACAAAGAGCATCCCTATGCCCAAATGGCAAAGCAAAAACACAAGCAATATGAAAAATGAGAAAAATATGCCCCCCAAACCCATGAGTCCTACAGGAGTACAGAGCAACGAGAGCCACCCTGAAGAACCCCAGAATGCAGAATTTAAACAATCATGAACGTGATCAAAGAACTTCAAGAAAACACAAACAACTCAACTCAAAGAGGAAAGGCATAAACTTATGATGGAAGCCCAAGAATATACAAATATGCAGTTTAATGAAATATCAAAAACATTCATAACTTGAAAAGTGAATTCACTGAAGGGATAGGAATAGTGAAGAAAACCCAAATGGAAAGGAACACCAGACTGAAAGACTCAATAAACAAAGTAGAAACAACAGGAGAAAGTCTCACAAGCAGAATGAATGAAATGGAAAACAGAACATCAAGATTGGAGGATAAAGTTGAAGACCTGGACTCTTTAAGCAAAGGTTATGGAAAATTTGAAAAAAACACAGGAATGGAATACTCATGAAATGTGGGACAACATGAAGTGACCAAATCTATGTATTATAAGCATACAGGAAGGAGAAGAATCTCAAGCCAATGGCATTGAACATATCGCAATAGGATCACAGAAGACAATGTCCCTAAATTAAGGAAAGATATACCTATAGAGATTCAAGAAGCACAGAGAACACCATTAAGACATAATCAGAACAGACAGTTCCCGTGACATATCATAGCAAAATCATTAAATGCACAGAACAAAGAGAAGGTACTGAAAGCTGCTAGAGAAAAACAACAAGTTACATATAAAGGAAACCCATCAGAATTACAGCTGACTTTTCAATGCAAACTATGAAAGCCAGACAGGCCTAGAGCAAAGCATTCCCAGTTCTAAACAACCATGGATGCCAACCCCAAATACTTTATCCAGCAAAGCTATCTATCAATGTCAAAGGGGAACAGAAAAATTTCCATGACACAAATAGGCTGAAAGAATTCATGTCATCTAAACCAGCCCTACAGAGACTACTCAAAGCAATACAGAGAACCAAAGAAAAGAATGACCCAAGAGGCTACAGAATGAAAACAAAGAAAGGTACAACAACGGAAACACAAAATGGGGCCACAAACACAAAGAAATTAAAATGACAGTACACAATACACACATTTCAATAATAACACTAAATATCAATAGCCTCAACTCCCCTGTGAAAAGACACAGGCTGGTGCAATGGATCAAGAAAAAAAAAAAAAAACATCTTTTTGTTGTCTTCAAGAAACTCATCTTCAAGGATAGACACTATCTTAGAGTGAAAGGATGGAAAAAAATATTCTAAGCAAATGGCCCTAAGAAGCTGATAGAGTCACTTGATTTTAATCAAAGGAACAACTGACCAAGAAGATATTACACTCATGAACATTTATGCACCAAACTCTGGAGCACCCAATTTCATGAAATAAGTACTCCAAGACTATAAAACAGAGATTAACCCCAACTCAGTAATACTAGATGATTTTAATACCCCACTGTTTTCAAAAGACAGGTCAACTGTACAAAGAAACAGAGAGACAACTGAATTAAATGACATATTACATGAAATAGACCTAACAGACATACACAGAATATTCCACCCAAGGACCAAAGAATACATTTTCTACTTAGCAGCTCATGCAAGTTATTCTAATCATGCAAGTTATTCTAAAATTGACCACATTCTGGGACACAAAACAAATCTCAACAACAACTAAAAAAAAAAAAAAAAAAAAGGAAAAAATTCCATGCCTTTTATAAACCCATGGCTCAATAAAGCTTATTATAATCAACAGCAAAAGAAACTCTAGTAACTACACAAACTAATGGAGATTAAACAACACACTCCTGAATGATGAATGAGTCAAAGAAGAAATTAAAAAAATAAAAGTATTCCTGGGACAAAATGAAAATGACAACACAATACAACAAAACTTCTGGGACACACAAAAGCAGTCCTAAGAGGGAAATTTCTAGCTCTTAGTGCCTACATTTAAAACATCAGAAAGAGCACATGTAAATGACTTGACAATACAACTCAAAACACTGGAAAGGTAAGAAACACCAGCCCCAAATGAGAAGAAATAACAAAAATTAGAGCCGTACAAACAAAACAATTCAAAAAAAAAAAAATCATTGAATGTTGGGGGGGTGGATGGCTCAGCGGTTAAGAGCACTGACTGCTTTTGCAGAAGACCCAGGTTCAATTCCCAGCACCCACATGGCAGCTATGAACCATCCTTAACTCCTCCAAGGGAATCTAACCTCCTCTTCTGGCCTCCAAAGGCACTGCGAACACGTGGTACACTAATATACATGCACGCAGGCAATGCACTCATACACATAAAATAAAAATAATAAATAAAATGTTTTTTAAAAAATCATTGAATCTAAGAGCTGGTTCTTTGATAGGTTAAACAAAATAGACAGACCCTTAGCCCAGTTAACCAAAAGAAAGAAAAAGCAAATCCAAATCAACAAAATCAGAGATGAAAGGGGAAACATCACAACAGACACCCAAAAAAATTCCAAAACATTGTAAGGGAATACTTTAAAAAGAACTCTTTAAAAACCAAAAATGAACCTACCATATGACCTGGTTATACCACTCCTTGGCATATACCCAAAGAAATCATCCTATTGTAGAGACACTTGTACAACTGTGTTTGTTACTGCTCTTTTCACAACAGCTAAAAGATGGAAGCAACTTAAGTGTCCCTCAACTGATGAGTGGTTAACAAAAATGTGGTACATTTTACAATGGAGTTTTATTCAGCAGTAAAGAAAGATGAAATAATGAAATTTGCAGGTAAATGGATCAATCTAGAAACTGTTATACTTAAGTGAAGTAACACAAGACTCAGAGAAAAAAAAAAGATGTGTATGTTCTCCCTCATTTGTAGATCCTAGCACCAAATCCTTTTAAATTCCATGTTCTTTTAATAAAATAATGCTTTACAGTAGTCTCTTCGACATGAAATAACTACCATCATTACAACTTCATCTGTGCCTGCTTGCTAAACACCACAACTGGGCTTATTGATGGTTGTGCTCCTTCATTAAAGGAGGGGCAAGCGGGGTCACGGGGCCCTTACTGGAGTGTATCCATCCACTCTTCCCAGCCAACTTTATGTAATTTGGTCCTAATCACTGGATTTGGGGATGACTAAAGTATATTATTTGGGGAAAGCTAGGAAGAGAAGGCTTGATCCATGCTGGGTAAAGGCTTTCCAGTGTGCATACCCTCAGGTTACTCATATACCTCAGCAACCCCTCAGTCATCTCTATAAGTAAGCTCAGTAAATCACTGGAGCCCGAGAAAAACTATAATCAAACATTGGTTTGACACTAGAACCTTAGAAGGGGATAAACATTCCTTAGTATTGCCAGGAAAATAATTCTCACAACAGATGGAAAATTTTTTAATGTTATTATGTCTCACAATTATTTTTTTAAAAAAGAAAATGAGATGTAAAAGATGTTAAAAGGATACGGGAATGGAGATATTTTCCAAAATATATGGAAAAAATGAGAAAGCCTAAACAGGTGATGAAGGTCTATGTAGCTCTGTTATGATATATAAAGGATGAGACAAAAATAATATACACATAATCTTAAAATTTCTAAGGTCATAGTTTAGTCAACTAGTTCAAGGAACAAAATATATAACTAGTCAAGGTTTATCTGAGAATGTTTGTTTTTTGCCCAAGCTTCATCTACATAGCACATGGTAATTAAAAGTACCAGACTGAGGGAACTAACCTTGTAGGATGTTTAACAATCACACTTTGAGGCCTATACTAATCTGGTAGGAGGGACTTAAAAGACAGTTTTTGCTCCTTGCCCTCCAAGGTCGACTAAGTTCCTGGGGGCTGTGGAGCATCTCTCGCAATGTCCTATAACTGTGGTTACATGGTTACATGGCTCAGGGAGGCAATGCAGTCCCCACCAGATGGACTTGAACCAGTGTCCAGTCTACAAAGAGGAGGGTCAACACAGAGGAAACATTTCCTCCATGCTTCCAAGTGAAGCCAGCCACGACCAAATAGGACCTTTAACTTATCTTCACATGGACAGAACTGGTAAAGCCCATGTGACCCCTGAGGAAGAAATCCTCAAACGACCTTAAGAGTAAAAATTAATTGGTTTATTTGGGCCAACTGTATGGTCTTAAACACCAAACAGGAAAGTATAACCAGGGATGAAAGTGATCAGTATATTTCTTTAAGAGTTCAAGAGATTACACGTCCCAGACATTAGGCTTAAGTCCATATAAAATGTTATTTAGACAATTTCTCATTGATGATTTTTTTCACTAATCAGAAAGTGCTGCTCAGATGTAAGACTTCAAATTTGGTGTGTAATGCTGTAGTGTCCACCTGTAGGTAAGGAGAAAATACACCATTGTTCTAAAATGATGGCTAAATTTCTATTGTCCCCCTACTTAGATGACTTTGAGAGGGAACAGACACTGATTCTAGCCACTCCAACAGCTATCAAAGTGCTTGAAAACAAATCCTGAGTCAATCACTCTTGAGTCCAGCCTTGGCAGACAAAAGAAAAACAAGGGGGAACCCAATAGAGGGATGCTTTTGGAAGCTTTCATCAAGAAATTCCAATGGACTCTGATAGGAAATTTGCCCTGTTCTGACCTTTTTCTGGTTCCCTATCCAGAACTTGTAATGCTAACTACTCTTGCCTTTACCTCTCCTTCACATCCCCTATTCACCAGTCTAGGTCTTTCTTTTCTACCTACAGTTAAGTTTTATAATTTGGGAGTCTTTTAGATAGACCCACTGAAGGGGTACCTCAATTGCCTCACCTGTGTCCCTGTTCAGCATGGAAGAAGCCAGAGCAGTCTGTGTCCCGCTTCCCTATCTGCAAGTTAGGTAACCTCTTCAAAGGATGATGTGATAAGAATAGGAGGTAGGAACTGGCTAGGCAGTTAGGGTAAAAAGACCCCAAAGAAAAGTAGACAGTTTCTTGGCTGAAAGTCAAAATATCCTTGGGCCTCTTAGCAACATATTCTGTTCAAAAGGCCAAAAAATGTCAAAAGTATGTGGGAACTCTTATCTATTCCTTTAAACATTTTAGGGTTACCTCTTCAGAGGGGCGAATGCTAGAGTAGTAAAAAGCCCCATTTAAAAAAAAAAGTACATGAACTTGTCAGGAAAAAGTGATGGGGAGACATGGGAGGAGATGGAAAGGAGGGAGTGGATGTGGATTTGACCAAAACACCTTATATGTATGTATGAATTTCTCAATAAATTTTTAAAGGTTAAATATATATATATATATATGCACAAATACATATGAAAAATCTATACTCCACTAAAAATGAAAATCTAAGAGAAATGGATCAATTTCTAAAATCATAGTCAACACCAAAGTTAAACCAAGGGGGGATCAACAACCTAAAGAGACCCAAAACAAGTAAGAAAATTGAAAATGTAATACAAAATCTCACAACTAAAAAAGGCCCAGGCCCAGATGGATTCACAGCAGAATTCTACCAGACATTCAAATAAAATTTACAACCAATATTACCTAAGTTATTCAAAAAGATAGAAACAGAGAGAAAACTCCTAAATTCCTTCTATGAAGCCAATATCACTCTAATACTCAAAAGAGGTAAAGATACAACAAAAAAAGAACACTATACACCCATATCATTAATGAACATAGACACAGATACTAAAAAAAATACTACCATACCACACACGGACACACATAAAAAGATCATCCACCATGATCAAGTCGGCTTTACTCCAGAGATGCAGGGATGGTTCAATATGTTAGCTAATAAACATATTAAGACATATAAATGGACTTAAAGACAAAAAACACATCATCATCAATAGATGCACAAAAGGCCTTTGACAAAATCCAACATGCATTCATGTTAAAGTCCTAGAAGGAACTGGTCTCAAGGAAGCATACCTCAACATAGTTAAACCTATATCCAACAAACCCATAGCAAACATCATCCTAAATGGAGAAAAACTGGAACCATTCCCTTAAAAATCAGGAACCACACAGAGATGTCCATTATCTCCACTCTTTTTCAATATAGTGCTTGAAACTCTTGTAAGAGCAATAAGACAAGAGAAGGAAGTTAAAAGAGTACCAATTGGAAAAGAATTCAAATTATCCCCATTTGCAGATATGATATTATACATAAGAGATCCCAAAACTTCCACTGTTTCTAACAGAAGACTGTTAGAATTGATTAATACTTTCAGTGAAGTGGCAGGTTACAAAATCAACTTAAAAAATCAGTAGACTTTCTATACACCAATAACAAGCAATAGAAAAAACACTCAAGGAAATCCTCCCATTCTCAATAGCTTCAAAAAATAAAATATTTAGGAATACAACTAAGCAAAGACATTAAGGGTCTCTACAATGAAAATTTCAAAACTCGAAAGAAAGAGATAAAGGAAGATAGTAGGAGATGGAAAGACTTATGCTCACAGATTGCCAGAATCAATATTGTGAAAATGACCATCTTACCAACAGCATTTACAGATTCAATACAATCCAATCAAAATAGCCATAACATTCTTAGAGCTTGAAAAAAATCATTCTAAAATTAATATGGAATCACAAAAGACCCCAGACAACCAAAATAATCTTGTGCAAAAAAAAAACAACAAAGCTGGGGGGATAACAATACCAGATCTTAGATTATATTAAAGAGCTATAGTCATAAAAACAGCATGCTACTGTCACAAAAATACACATGTAGATCAATGGAACACAATAAGACCTAAACATAAGTTCATACAATTTCAGTGACATGATATTCAAAAAAAGGTGCTAAGAACATACAATGGAGGAAAGATCATATCTTCAACAAATGGTGCTAGCAAACTGGATCTCCACCTGTAGAAGAATGAAATTAAATTCTTATTTTACACCCTGCACAAAAGTCAACTCCAAATGGATCAAACACCTCAATATAAAACCTGAAACTTAGAAACTGCTAGAAGAAAACACACGCAACACCCTCTAAGATATAGGAAAGGACTCTCTAAACAACACACCAGCTGCTCAGGAACTAAGGTCAACAATCAGTAAGTGGGACCTCAGTAAATTATAAAGCTTCTGTACAGGAAAAGAAACAACCAATGAAGGGAAGATGTAACCCACGGAATGGGAGAAAATCTTCACCAGCTACACATCTGACAGGATTACTATCCAGAATATACAAAAAGCTCAAAAAAGTAGTAAGAAAACAAATGCCCCAATAAAAAGACGGGTGATTGACCTAAACAGAGAGTTCTCAAATGAAGAAATAAAAATGGTTAAGAAGCACCTTAAAAAGGGCTCAATATCCTTAGTAATTAGAGAAATGCAGATTAAAAAACTACTTTAAGATTCCATCTTACCCCAGTCAGACTGACAAAGATCAAGAGAAGGAAAGACTCCAAATGCCTGGGAGGATGTGGAGAAAGAGGAAGCCTCATTCACTGCTAGTGGGAATGCAAACTCGTGCAATGACCACTTTGGAAAGCAGTGTGGAGAATCCTCAAAAATCTAAAAATGAACCTACCATATGATCCACTGATACCACTCCTTGGTATATACCCAAAGGACTCATCATACTATAGAGATACCTGCACATCCATGTTCATTGCTGCTCTCTTTACGATAGCTAAGAAATGGAAACAAGCTAAAAGTCCCTCAACTGACAAATGGTTAATGAAAATGTGGTACATCTACAGAATGGAGTTCTACTTAGCAGTAAGAAAAGGTGAAATTTGCAGGTAAATGGATGGAGCTAGAGAATATTATACTAAGTGACATAACACAAACACAGATAAGCAAGCGATGTATAGTCTCCCTCATTTGTGGAGGTAAAGGAAAAGAAAGGACCTGAAAGGGGGATAGTAGAGGACAAATGTTACTGGGAGGAGGTGGGGAAAGTGGAAGTATTAGGCAGGGAGGAGAGGAGGCAGGAACATGCAAGGGGCCGTGGTGTGAGGAGGGGAAATCAGGAGAGGGAAGATGGGGGGAGTTGGGTGGGGATAATGGGGCTCTGTGACTAGGGAGGGAGGGAGGGGGGAGACTGGATGGGAGAATAAAGAGTAGAGATGAATGAATCTTGAGAGGCTAGGAAACCTAAGGGGAAAAGTGATGCCCTCAATACCCTAAGAGAAATGCACTACAGTGTCTGAACATTAATGCATATGTATACCTGGGAGCAGCTTGGCAAGGAACACAGTGCCAGACAGAAGAGACTTCCCATAGAATGGTTGATGAAGGTGGTCCAGGAGACTTCCAAATAACATAGGATACTGCCAAACCTCCTGGTTATCTCCAAGAACTAGTAGATAAAACCCTACTGTTGAGGACAGGGCATACTTAGGTTACAGGACTTGAAATGGAGCAGGAACTGACCTGGAAGCCCTCTAACTGAAGTTTGGATATCATAATGCTACATGATGATATTCAAACTGCCAAGGGAGAAAAACAATTAGTGGTTCATACCAGACCTAAAGCCTAATAACCAAAACAAATGGCATGGCAAACTATCTCTATTGGTGCAGTAGTGGCACTGTTATCTGGGGGACAATCAACAGCTATCTAATTGGACTTAAAGCCCTCTCAATGGGAGGGAATTCATGGGTGGCACTGTAAACTCAGCCAAATACACATGGCAGGAGAAGACATAGAAACTAGAGAAAACTCTATCTCTTTCATATCTCAAGACAAATCTTCTTACTGTATCCTAAATGTCAATTCTTATATTTACAGACAAGCATATCATACAGCACTCATCAAAGAAGCTTCTCTTTACAAGAGAGGGAGGCTGCTGCAGAATCACACATCTGGTCAGACACAGAGAACACACATCTGTGAGATGCTCAGAAGTAGGTGACACATATACAGTTGAACCACTACAACCAAGGCTCATGGAACACAGAAGATTAAGGTGTAGAGAGAAAACTAATGCATCCCTCAACTCTCGCCAGTAAAGCTTCTTTATACAACAGAGTGTGATGCACACAGTAGGCCACAACTGGCCAAGTTTTAAAGAATAAGACTGCAGAGTGTAAGCTAGAACTCCTATATGGAACCTCATCCACCATGGCTCAGGGACCACTGCAGAAGAAAGGGTGGAAAGATTGTAAGAGCCAGGGCTGGTTCATGAACACAGGGAAGTGGAGGCTTCCAGGCCACTAGAAGCCTGCACATGTGAACTTGTGGCAATGGTGGCATCAAGCACAGGATCCATGTCAATTCAATCAAACAAAGGCCCAAAGGGGAAGAGAGAAAGAGGTGGCAGGCTGGCACTAGACTGAGAACTGCCAGAGACAGAATGCTGCTGGGTAAAGGAGAGTATGCCTTATATATGAACTCTAGATGGGCTGACTAGACTCCACAGTGGACACATTTACACTGAAGGGCATTTGGGTACAAACACATGTATGGTGGAATACATGAGGTTCAGTGGGGGGATGGGGGAGCCATAGATCGGGGAGGAGATCTAAGCTTGAGTAAGAACTGTTATATGAAATTACAAAAGCTCAGTAATAAAAAATAAATAAAGCTGGGCATGGTGGTGAACGCCTTCAATCCCAGCACTTGGGAGGCAGAGGCAGGCAGATCTCTGTGACTTCGAGGCCAGCCTGGTCTACAGAGTGAGTTCCAGGCAGCTGGAGCTAAAGGGAGACCCTGTCTCAAAAAGACCAAAAAAAAAAAATGCTGAAAATTACCATCCCTCCCACCTCACTGTGTACATAACCGTTGAGGTTAACTTCTTTATCCATGGCTGACACACGACAAAAACATTTTTTAAATATATTTTACTTATTATTTTTATGTGTATGCGTGTATTGCCTACATGTAAGTAAGTGCACACAGGTTGTGCAATGCTTGTGGAAGACAGAAGAGGATGTCGGATCCCCTGGAACTGGAGTTATGGACAGTTGTTATCTGTCCATAACTCCATGTGGGTGCTGGGATTTGAACCCAGGTCTTCTGCAAGAACAACCAGTGTTGTTAACTGCTGAGCCATCTCTCCAGCCCCGACAAAAACATTTAAGCAACAGCTAACATCATGATTATATGATCTGTCGTATGACTACTGTCCTAGTTTGTTTCTTCATTGCTATGACAAAATACTCTGACCAAAACCAACTTGGGGAGGAAAGGGTTTATTAGGCTTACATATCCCAGGTCACAGTTCATCAGGGGGCCCAAAGTAGGAACTCGGGGCACGAACCTGGAGGCAAGAGCTGGAACACAGGTCATGGAGGAATGCTGCTTATGGAGGAAACTCCCCAATTGAGCCTCCCTCAACCCAGGTGTGTCAGGTTGACACTAAAGCTATCCAGCACAGCTACCTTTCTATCTAGCACTTGAAGTCTGGCATTACCCACAGAAAGACCAAATTATCTCTCAAAGCAAACTATTGCAATGTATAGATGCAGTTAATCCCATGGTGCTGAAAAAAAAGGAAAAATGCCAGGAATCAGAATTCATTTTTTAAAATTATGTATTAATTCCACAGTTAAGAATATGATCGTGCAGGCACAGGACCACAGCAGAGTGAGGTGAGCACCATATAAAGGAATTCTTCCACAACACCAGTTACCTCAAAAAAATATAGTTCTAAGAAAATGTCTTAGAAAATGTCAAGTAAGACCATTTAAAATATGGGTGTTTCAGAGAATATTCTAACTTTAAAAAGAAAGAATTTTTTTCAGAGTGTATCTGAGTGGGCCAAGACCAAGAGAAGTTACTAATAACTCACCTAACCATTTGAAAAAGCCTGTCATGACATGCTGAGACTTGCCAGAATGCTATTGTACTTATTCATTTCACATATTTAGACAATGAAAGGCCAGAGAGTTTGAGTAACTTCAGTAAGTCAATGTCCCAATAGGCAGAATTCAAATCCACACTCTTACTAACAAAAATAAGTAATTCATATGAGAAAAGTATTCCTACGTAACTACACCCATATAAAATCATTCAAAAGCAATTACAGGAATGCAAACTATTTTGCGGCTCAGAGTAAGAAGTTTCTATTTATAAGTTGGACATCAAGATCTTGTTGCTACTTCAACACAAATGGATTCTCTAACCAACAGAGTAATACCATGGTTAAACCATGCTATATGATGCCTCCTATAATGGTCCATTTAGCTTTCTTTCCTTTTGTACACTATATTTATGGAAAGCAATAATGGGCTTTTCCTGTTTCAATCTTTCTTTAAGTATGCTTCATTAACACTAGGAGGAAAAATGTTTTGAATAATACATAAGTACAGTATGACCTCTAGTGGACACATGGTTTATTTCATTACAAACAGCATCTCTAACTTAAGTTTTTGCTGGGTACGAGGCTACATACCTATAATCCCAGCTCTAGGGAGTGATACAGGAAAACCCAGGTTCAAGAACCCTTTGGGATACACAGCAAGACCCTATCTTAAAAAACAAATTTATTTAAAATAACCTAAATTCTAACAAACCACACATCCTCCAAGAAGTCAAAGAAAGCAACAGAACAAATAAAACTACAATATCCACATCTACAACACAACCAGAAGACAGAGATTATGAAACACTTTAATATGCAAGAGAGAAACAAACACGAGCCAGCCAATAATGCTCCAGATTTTATGCTGGGACAGAAAAAGGCTGGTGGTACCTGGAAAGGAGCAAGGAGAGGGGAATGGAAGTAGGAGTACCAGAGTATCACTCAAATGAGAAACACGGGCAACCCATCTGTTCCAGTTTGTTTCTCCACTGCTGTGACAAAAACACGTGGCCAATACCAACTTGGGGAGAAAAGAGTTTATGTTGCTTTACATCTCCCTCATCACTGAGGGAGCCCAAGGTAGGAACTTGGCAGGAACCCGGAGGCAGGAGCTGAAGCAGAGGCCATGGAGGAATGCTGCTTACTGCCTTTCTCCCTTGGCCCAAATTGCTTTCTCATACTATACAGGCCCACCTGCCCAGGGGCAGCACCACTCACAGTGGGCTGGGCCCTTCTACATCACTCAAAAATCAAGAAAATACCCCACAGACATGACCACAGGCCAGCCCAATTGAGGCTCCCTCTACACACATGTGTCAAGTTGCCAACTAAAGCTATCCAACACACCATCCCAGATCCAGCCTTCCCGAAGAAAATGAATCCAAAAGAGGCTTAAAAATATGGAGGCAGATATGGCAAGCTTAAAAGTTACCTAGAAGACAAACTACATCCAACCGCACTGACTTCGGCTGCTGAAAAATAAGGCCAGGTCCAGAAAGAAAAAGAAAAAAGCACACTATGGACCCTAGGTCCTGCACAACAAAAAGATGCTCATTTGCCAAGTCTGGAACAATTAGGCATCAAGATGAGGGTGGAGTGTGGTGGTATGTGCCTCAGGCAGAAGCAGGTGGGTCTCTGTGATTTCAAGGTCAGTGATTTATAAAGCATGTTCCAGGCCAGCCAGGGCTACAAAGTGAGACTTTGTCTCAAAAAGCAAAACAAAACAAAAACTCACTGAACTGTTGTCCAGTGTGATGGAAGTGTGTTAACATGAGGCCATTAACATTGATGCTCACCCAACTTGTGTGGCTTGCTTGCACAGTGAGTGTAGTCAAGTGTAGGGACACCATCCTCAACACAGTGAGTGAAACATCAGCAGAGCTAAAGATGAAGCTGGCTTTTAGTCTCCACTTGGGACTTTGGAAATCGACATTTCCAAATACTTTTCTTATTAGATTGAATTCAGCAGATATTTTAAAGACCCATTCTGCATCCAATATTCTACTTACTATACCTAAAATTGGTTTACAATTCTATCTTTCCAACAAAATCCTCTTCAGAGCTTTTAAAAATACAGACTCTGGGGCTGAAGCGATGGTTCGTTCAGCAGTTAAGAGCACTGACTGCTCTTGCAGAGGACACAGGTTCTGTTCCCAGCACCTTTAAGGCATCTAACAACTGACTGTAGCTTCAGTTTCAAGGGATCTGATGCTCTCTTTAGTCCTCCACAGGCATTGCACACACATAGTACATATATGCATGGAAAACACTCATACACAAAAAATATCTTTAAAAACATATAAATTACCAGATACAATCTATAGGATCAAATAACCAGCAAAAGAGCAGATAGAAAAGCAAGTGGCATAAGGGAAGGTAGACTGTCAATTAATTACACATCAATTTGAAGGACCCAAATCCAAAATAACAACAAAACAAAAATGCTGGCAAGGACCTAGAGCAACAGGAATGCTCACGCATTGCTGGTGGGAATACAAATAGCACACCTGCTTTGAAAGCCAGTTTGGCAAAGACGGCACTGAGTGCCCAACCTCAGCGCCCAACAGGAATCTTCCTAGGAAGCTCTTTCAAATAGCTGTATATATGCTAACGAACTACGAAGAAAAGCAACAAGATGTTATTTACATATTTACATAATTGGGGCTGGAAAGATGGCTCAGCGGTTAAGGGCACTGCCTGCTCTTGTAGAGGATCCAGGTACAGTTCCCAGCACCGACATAGCAGCTAACAACCATCTACAATTCCAGTTCCAGGGGAATCCAATGCCCTTTTCTGGTCTCTGTGGGCATTGCATACACGTGGTACACTTACATACATGCCGGTAAAATAGTCATACACACAAAATAAAAATGAATGAATCATTAGCTGGCCATGGTGAAGCATGCCTTTAATTTCAGCACTTGGGAGGCAGAAGCAAGCGAATCTCTGTGAGTTCAAGGCCAGCCTGGTCTACAGAGTGAGTTTCAGGACAGTTGGGGACACAGGGAGACACTGTCTCAAAAAGACCCCCCTGAAAAATTAAAAATTATTTTAAAAAAATCAAAAGTGTTTTTAATATTTAAATAATCACTTTGGGGGGTATGCAGCATGTGAACTTCTACCTCCTCTTCAATACCTCCCTATGCATACATGTCTATTTGCACACACACCCCATTAGGGCCAACTTCCAACCCCTGTTGGGAGCCGGAGGCTCAACCATTTCTCAAAACTGCTGACAGACCTGAGTTGGTGACTTTCCATTCTGTCCACCCTCCTCCTGCGGGCATGGGAAAGTGCCCACAACCTTGGCTCACAGCCGGGGCCAGATAGCCTTGCTAGATAGCCTTGGCCCACGGCCTTGCTCTCCTTTCCAGCATACGGTTCTATTCTTCTATAATCAGAGATTCCTCCCTTAATGTGCATCAGAGCCCTCATGCTCTGACTGATGTAATGGTTTGCAGTCTGTGTTCCTTTGTTCTTATTCTCTATAAAAACTCTTGCTCGAGCTTCAATAAACGAAACTTGATCAGACTCCTGTCTTGTCTCCATTTCTCGTCGTTTGCCTCATCCACGGCCCCGCACCCCAATCCAGGTACCTCGTGAAAGTTCTGCGGGCCGGAACCGAGTCACATTGTGGGGTGGCCTCCCACAAACCCCCACTTTTCCTACACCCAAAACAGCCTTAAGACTAATACCAATGGTTCTGTGCACACTGAAAGTTAACCAAACTGACCACACTTTCTACTCCCTGGCATTAGCTGACCCACATTCATCCCACCAATCCAAGACAAGACACCTACAGGGCAGGGACCCTATATGCCCCATTCATCTTTGGATGCCCCCTAGTGCTAGGATCTGTAAAACACTGTGCAAAATGTGGTCACTAGAGAAGATATTGAGTGTGGGAGGGTGTCACAGATATACTTGGGAAAAGATCTATAGCTATAAAATGCAGCACACACAGAAAAAAGTCATAAAATTACTTAAAACACTGAGTGAAGGTGTGACTTTAAGATTTATTTTGAGTCTGGGTTACCTCACTGGGGATGTAACCCAGACTCAGAAAACCAAATATCTCACATTCTCGCTCATAGCTGGATGCTAGCTTTGAAATCTTGGATATTCATGTCTCAATTTGAAAATTCAGAGAGGTCAAGAAACTAATAAATGACCTGTCAGGGAAAGGCTTCCTGAAAGGGGTGGTAGAATGCAGTGATATGAAGGGGCAAAAGGGAACATTGGACTAGGAAGTGTTAAATGGGTTGGGGAATGGGAGGGCAGGGTAGAGGAGGGAGTATGGGGAGGGATAAGTAATACTAAAGGCCTTTAGAAAAAGCTATATGGAAAACCTACCACAGCAGAAGTTTCTTAAAGAATGTACATATACATTATAAAAACATTAAAAGGAGCTATTCTATAACAAGACATTTCTCATTCTAGATGGCACAGACTAATGAAAAAAAAAAAAGCCTCAATGCTAGGAATGGCATTCTTCTTTCTAGAAGCTGTTGGCCAGGGGGTCTAACAGACCCTCAAATAATAATGTCCATTGCCCTTGCTCTTGGTTACCCACCAGAACTGGATGGTAAGACCCTGATGCTGAAGATACTACATACATGAGCTATAGAACAAACAAGAATAAGCCAAACTGGTGCTGACTTAAAAGCCTCATCTCCACTGGTTAGTGTTCATAGTGCTGAAAGATGCTATGCATGCTACTGGAAGGGAAAAACAATCATCAACCATACCCAGCTGTGAATCCCGTCAAATACAATAACAACTGCCCACTGATGCAACTGTGGCAAAAATATTACGGGAGTAACCAACCACTCTTTATTGGATTTAAGGTCCCCTTCATAGAATGGAGCCCATGCCTGACACTGACATCAGGCTTAGAAATCTTAGGCTAGACAAGTCACAGGATATAGGGAAGAACATAGTACTAGTTTTCTACTAAATAGTTATTGTATTTGTTATAGGACAGAGTTCGTAAAAAAAAATCACCAACACCACTTTAAGAAAAGTAGCAAGGTAAATTTTAATTTTCGATGGGCCGGGCTGTCTATCTCGGGAGTAGAAGCAGCCCTGATGATTGTTAAGTCAGAGTTTTTATAGGATTACAGAATTATTATTAAAACAGGACATTTGTGAACCAATCAAGTTTGTACAACATAGCAGAATTTTGACTCTATTAATCAACAACCAATCATTATACAGACAAGTGATACAGTCATATAACTTGGCAATCAACTTTGTGACCTTAAAACTGGCCAACTGTTTTAGCCATAATAAGTATAATAAGACAGTCAAGGTAAATGACTTCCATGTAGTCATACAATAACAAGATAACAAAGGTGGTCTTATGCCCTGTGTCAGGGTGACCCAAGACACCAAGCGGGTTACAGAAACAAAACAAGCTGGTTAGTAAAAATGTATAATGTCTGGAATTATCACATTCCATGATTCATGGCAAGGGAAATTTTCCAAGGCCCAAGGTTGCCCCCCTTTTCCTTTTGGTGTGGAACAAAGTTGCTACTGAAATGGCTCTGAACAAAATGGAGTAACTTAGGGAAGTTTGCTGAGCCAGTTCAGTATTAAACCGACTCCTAATGACTTATTATTATAGCCATAGATTAATGCATCTCTCAACTAAGTTTCCTTATGCAGCAGATGGTTATTAACACAGAAGCCCATGACTGGTCAATGTGCAAAGAACAAGAGGCTGCAGAGTGCTTATCCCTGAATAGGACACCTATATCAAACTTCTGCCTCCCCAAGGCTGCAGAAGAGGGGGCAGAAAGATTGCGAAAGTCCAATGTAATAGATGACCACAAGGAAAGTTTTCCAGACAGCTGAAAAGTTACTCATGTGAACTCACAGCAACTGTGATAGCATGCACACACTCAAACCAGAAAAAAAAAAAAAATTCCAGTACAGACGTGAGAAAGCAAAAAAGAAGCTCCAACACCAATAAAGAAACTGTGACAACAGATGGCTGCTGGGAGAGGCAGAGACAGTCTCTTGTCAAGCAGCATGGGACTCTTGGTAAGTAAACCAGGCTCCAGTGAACAGACTCACACTGAAGGACATTTGGGGACAGAAATTAAACTCTATAGGTTTTATTTCATACACACACACACAAACACACACATATAACAGAGTATATTAAACTGGGTGGGGGCAATAGGGGAGGTGCAGATAAGGGAAGGGATCTGAATACCATCAAATTATATCCTATGAAAATCTCAAAAACTCAATAAAAAAATAATTATTTTAAATTGCTCATGGGCATGCACACCTTTTAATCCCAGCACTTGCGAGGCAGAGAGCTCTCTGTGAGTTCCAGGCCAGCCAGGGATACATAGTGAGACTCTGTCTCAAAAAAAAAAAAAAAAAAAAAAAAAACACAAAATAAAACAAAACCCAAAGATTTACTTTGTGATTATGTGTGCATCATATGTGTACTCTGTGTGGGGGTATATGTGCCTGTATGCTGATGCCTGCAGAGTCCAGGCGTGTTGGAAGAGCAGTACAATGTCAAATCACTGGATATTGCTGAATACAATTTCATGATGCAATCTACAAACTTTCTAGCTCCTAATGGTCCTAAAAGGGGTAAGAATATATAGCTTAATAGCCATTTGTGAAGCCAACACCTTTTAATAACCACTTTATAGTCCAACGTTCTCAACTTAAAGTACCTGA
>NW_008350959.1:1006056-1032075 GCF_000622305.1 Nannospalax galili
AATAGGGTGTTGGGGGGGGGGGGGGGTTGGTTGTTTGCTGGCTTGTTTTTCTTTTGTTTTTGTTGTTGCTTTTGCCTGCTCACATTTTATAATCGAACTAGTCTTAGCTCTGTGCCCACACAAAACCCGAGCCTGGATTTGCCCTAGTTTGCCAGCCCAAAGGGAGTATATTAACACATCAGCCTTTTTCTTACAGGCACCTTAAATGCTTGTGAATTGTTGTGTTGCAAACCTGCTGGCCCAAACTGGACTGCGTAGGACTGGAGGTGGAACACCGGCGGAGGAGTCTCCAGTCTGCGTGACCGCCTCCCACACTTAACTGCCAGCAGCGGCCCGCGGTCGATCACAGTCTGTCCCGGCGCAAGAGGCGAAGGGGACACTCGGGGGCCGCCGTCCAACGGCTGCAGCTCGAAGCCCGCGCACATGACCCGACCACAGGGTCCCGCCGACCAGAACGGCTGTGGACACCAGGCTCCTTCCACAGGCGCACAGCCCTCACTCCGCCAGGCTTTCCTGGCTTCCGGAATCCCGCCTCCGCTTCCTGTGTCTCGCTTCTAGCCAGTGACTCAGGGGTATCCTCCACCAGCCGGGACCAAATTATAAACCGTGGCTTCCATCCACGGCCTCTGTCCCTTCCACCGCACTCGGGATGCTGGGCTCCTGGTCCTTCCATGCCTCCTTGCTCTGAAAACTACCAGTCCCAGAAGGCCATGCGCGAACGTCTCTGCGTTTGTGCTCTGGGCGCCAGAGGGTCAGGTGTCTGAAGGCCTGAGGAGAGGGTTCCCAGCCAGGAGAGGTGTTTTTGTTTTCTGTTTTATTTCAAAAGGAACTTTCCTTTCATAAACTACAATGCCATAATAAAATATAAATTATACGCAGCAACCCAGTACACACAATTTTAACAATACGTGCAAATTAAAAGTTCTACAACACAATGCTTACTCTCATAATACCTCTTGCTTTGTGACTTTTCTAGTCTATCATGTTTTTCATTGCTGTTGGGATTTGTTTTGTGTGTGGTACCGTGCTGGGGTGGAACACTGGACCTCGGACATAGTACACACACTCTACCACTGAGCAACAGTTCCAACCCCTTCTTGTCTTCTGTTTGCTTTTAAAGGATTTTCTAATTATGTGTGTATGTGGGGGTGGGAGATTATGTACATATGTGGGTATAGGTGTCCGTGGAGACCAGAAAAGGGCTAGAGTTACCTGACATGGATGATACGAACTGAACATGGATCCTCTGTAAGAGCAGTAGCACTCTTTTTTTTATATACATATTTTATTATTTTTATTTTATGCGTATGAGTGTATTGCCTGCATGTAGGTAAGTGCACCCGTGTCCTGCAATGCTTGCGGAGGACAGAAGAGGCTGTCGGATACCCTGGAACTGGAGTTATGGACAGTTGTTAGCTGCCATGTGGGTGCTGGGATTCCAACCCAGGTATTCTGTAAGAACAGCCAGTGTTCTTAACCACTGAGCCATCTCTCCAGGGCTGGAGAAGTAGCACTCTTAATGTCAGCCAGGAGAGTTTAAACAGAGGGACTCAGCTGGTCACCCGTCAACCTACAGCAGAGGGTCCTCCTTTCCCTGTGGAGGAGGCCTGTCCAGTGCAGGGCCCTGGGGTGGGAGTGGCTTTGCTACCCTGTGGAGGAGGTCTCAGTTTCCCCTAACCCTGCAGCAGTGTTAGGAGTTAGCGAAGGGCAGGCAGTTAGGGCAGAGGTCGGAATGTGCTGGAATGTGTCAAAGCAGGGCCATGCACCAAAAATAAGACTACCCGTCTAATAGGATATGTTTAACTTATCTCTATCCTGGCCGGGTTCATCCGGGGCAAGAAAGAGGGGACCAAAGGAAAGACCTAGGGACCCTGTAAAAGAATCAGCCGGTCTAGTGGCTCTGGAGATCCCATCCCACACGGTATCTTTAGCTCTGGCTCTTTACTCTCTGCCTCAATAAAAGCCTGCTTTCACCCTTTTCTGAATCTTTACTTCATCTCTCAGTGTTCAGTTCTTTCTCTTCCTCTGGGAAGAAGCTGCACTCCAGGGCAACTAGGTTTCAGCTCTCACCTGTATGACAGCACAAAGTTTTTCACTACCTCATGTGGGAGGCTTGAGCTAGAGTTATGGTGGATGGTGTTTTCCTTCCCATGCAGGATTCTTGTGCTTATTCGGGGATTTGAGGAAGGTGGGTCCTCCCTTCTTTCAGACCAAACGTGGCTCAAGTGCTTGGTCCTGAGGTAAAAGGGTCTTTCCTTCCTTATGGAGGAAGCCTGTGCTAGGCTCAGGGCTTTTCAGCTCAAGGACTTTCCTTCCTGGTAGAGACCTTGCTTGGAAACCTGGCCAAGTGACTAGCAGTACTCACCCTGTCATCATAGAAGGCCCGTTTGAGACCTCAACCTGTAGCAAGAGTTCTTCACTTTTGCGAATGGAAGTTCCCAAAACACCATGCATCTTCAAACTAAACTTTGTTCTTCAAGGCTGATTAACTGATTTGAGCTCCAGTGATTGTGGAGAGTTTGAAAAGTTGCAGATCCAGAGCAAAATTACCATTTACCTTGGGCTAGCTTTAGTCCCTAAATAGCTACTTCCTTGCTCATCTGTTCTGACTTAACCTCCTGTGACTAACAGATTAAAAACCTTTTGGAAAGTATTAAACTAGCAGACCACCAGCTCCCACCAACTAAAAAGCTCAGATAGCATCTGAGATTTAAGTAGAATTTACCACCCCCTGCCGGTGCCAGCCGGCCAAGACGGACAGTACCTGAAAGGGGGAGTGAGGATTCAAAGAAAGAACAAGAGACAGAGAAAAGATACTTGGGAGGACTGTCAGTAGAGACTGTAGCCCCGGTTTATTTTAGTTCCGCCTTTTTATACAGAAGAACATCAGCTATAGCCACTGTTTGCTTAGCTCAATTAATTTCAACAGCTGTTTTTCCCACCTGTATCTGAGGGTCAAGGAGCGGTCAAATACTTGTGAGCTCTACCATATAAACACATTCCTCCTGACTTGGCAGATTAGGCACTGGTGTGCAAAACACAAACTCTAAGTAAACAAGCCTGCCACAGCTCAATGTACATAATGGGTTAATAGCTCCCAACAACCCCCACCCACGCTCACACTCCCCCCTCCCCTCCCCACCTTTGCTATAACCCGCCTACTGAATGTACTCACTAATGTATTTGAAGAGTATGTTGATTTATGAACTTCTTTGTTCTGTTACTGTAAGAAGTTCATGAAATTGCTACCTCATTGGAACATGGTATTTGGGGAAGCCAAAATCTGTGTTCCTGGGCCATGGTCACTCATATTTGGCTCCAAACAAGCCATCTCTTTTATTGTTTTGAAATAAGAGCTGTTAATTTCATCGGCACCCTTATATACTGCTGGTAGGAATATAAACTGAAGCCACAAAGGAGATCATTATGAAGATTTTTCAAAAAACTAAAAATAAAACTAGAATGTGATCCAGGTTGACTACTCGTTGGGTATGTACCCAAAAGAATCTAAGTTCCTGAAGAGATGCTTGCACATCTTTGTGTTTATTTTCTGCACTATTGAAAATAGCCAAGGCATGGACACAGTCTAAATGCTTATTAACAGATGAATGGATAAAGAAAATACAACATATATATTTATATAATATTTACAATTTGTGGGTGCATGTGTGTGTACTGTGAAACGTACATGGATAAGTAAATACAGGGAAGCTATACTAATATTTTGCTGGGCATGGTGGTGCATGCCTTTAATACCAACAGAGGCAGGTAGATCTCTGGGAGGGAGATCTGCATGGTGACTTCCAGGCCTTCTGAGGCAACAGGAAGACCCTGTCTCAAGAAGACCAATTTATATACATAAGTATTAGGGTTCTGTAAAGAAACAGAACCAATAGAATGAATATATATGTATAATACTATATATATATATATATATATATATATATATATATATATATATAGATTTATCAGATTAACTCACAGGATAGAGTCCTAGTAGTCCAACAATGGCTTGCACCACACTGAAGAGGCTGAGAATCTGGTAGTCACTCAGCCCACAAGGCTGGATGCCTCAGTAGTCCCAATCTGGGCTGAAAGTCTGATGAATTCCAAAAGATCAGCTGGTCTTCAGTCTATAGCATCAAGACAAACTCACCAGTGAAAGACAAGCAAGTCGCAAAAAGCAAGCGCTCTCCTCTGCCATGACTTTTTATACCATCAGCGGGTAACACCATCAGAAGGTAACACCGACATTTATGGTGTGTCTTCCAGCTTCAGATGATTCAATCTAGAAGATCGCTCTCATTTCAGTTAATCCCACATCCAGTCAAGTTGACACCCAAGATTAGCCATCACAAGTCCACCCCTTGTCAACTTGACACCCAAATTTTCAAATGAAAATAATGATGACGGCATAACTTCACCTAACATGATATGACTATCCCATCAT
The DNA here is from genome assembly GCF_000622305.1 of Nannospalax galili. Lineage (NCBI taxonomy): Eukaryota > Metazoa > Chordata > Mammalia > Rodentia > Spalacidae > Nannospalax > Nannospalax galili. The sequence goes on from NW_008350959.1 coordinate 1,010,507, forward strand.
ACAATGACCAATGCATTATATATCTTAGAGTAGGTGATAAGGTCTTTGAGGAATGCTTAGTCCTTTAGTGTCTCATAACATAATATGATCATATAGGTTCACAACACTTAACCATTTAACATTTATCTCAATTACACATTCAAAGAACAACACAAGAATCTGCTTAACATATGTGTATATATGCACAAGCCTATTCTTAACCAAATAAGACAAAACACTCATGCCAATTACAATCCACATCTCTGCAACCGGCCACATGGCCTAAGTTGATACTTATAACTACCTTTCTCTACTACCCCATTCTGTATTTCCTCTACCATCAGCAATCACCTCTGCAGGTTTTGGCTCTTTCTCTGGAAGAGTGATCCATACTTCCATCCCTGAAGGGTCTGGGCCATTTGTTATCCTGTCTGAGTTGTATTGTTGCAGTTTCCAATTGATCTTAATCATAGGACAAGGTAACACCAAAAGTTTCCCTGAGGAATCTCCTGCCTTCCAGATATAATCTTTATTATCTCCACTGTGGATTACTAGTCCAATTTCCCCCTGGTAGTCTGGGTCATCCCACTGAATACTGTTATTCCTTTCTTAGCCTGCTGACTTAAGGGCATCACAAGCCCAAAGTGGCCAGGGGGAAGTCTTAGCTTCCAGTTCAAAGGAATGTTTATTGTGTCTCCTGGCAGAGGCACTCCCTCCTCTGGAACCAAAACTTCTAAGCCAGCAGAGTGCAAAGTCATGGGTACAGGAAGCAAAAATTTCCCTAGGGGGGCACAAGTGGTGATAGTGAGTGGAATAATTTCCACTTCCACCCCTTGATTCCTGGACCCGCGAATCCTGGCTATAGGAGAAACAGTACCATATATTGAACACTGGTTCAAAGCATATACCACCTTCTGGAGGACCCTGCCCCAGTCCTCCAGGCCACTGCCACTTAGTTGGCACTGTAACTGTGTCTTTAAGAGACCATTCCATCACTCGATCAAGCCAGCTGCTTCAGGATGGTGGGGAACATGGTAAGATCAGTGGATTCCATGACCATGGGCCCACTATCGCACTTCTTTGGCTGTGAAGTGAGTTTCCTGGTCAGAGGCCATGCTGTGCAGAATACCATGATAGTGGATAAGGCATTCTGTAAGTCCCTGGATGGTAGTTTTTGGAGAAGCATTACCTGTAGGAAGGGAAAATCCATAACCAGAATAAATGTCTATTCTTGTAAGGGCAAAGTGCTATCCCCTTCAAGATGGAAGTGGTCCAATGTAGTCTATCTGCCACTAGGTTGCTGGCTGGTCACCATGAGGAATAGTGCCATATTGGGGGCTCAGTGTTTGTCTCTGCTGTTGGCAGATCTGGCACTCAGCAGCAGCTGTAGCCAGGTCAGCTTTCATGAGTGGGAGTCCATGCTGTCGAGCCCATGCATAACCTCCATCTCTGCCACCATGGCCACTTTCTTCATTGGCCCATTGAGCAATGAAAGGGATAGCTGAAGAAAGAGCTTGACTATCCACAGAACGGGTCATGCAATCTACTTGGTTCTTGAACTCATCTGCTAAAGCCACCTTTTGATGATCATTTAAGTGAGACACAAGTATTTCACATCCTTTGCCCACTTGGAGAGATCTATCCACATACTTCTTCCCCAAATGTCTTTCTTACCAATTTTTAGGTCATGCTCCTTCCAAGTCCTTGACCATCCAGCCAAACTATTGGCTACAGCCCATGAATCAGTATATAATCACACTTATGGCCATTTCTCCTTCCAAGCAAAGTGCACAACCATACACACTGCCCAAAGTTCTGTCCACTGTGAAGACTTTCCTTCACCAATGTCCTTCAGGGTTGTTCCAGGAATTGGCTGTAATACCACAGCTGTCCATTTCTGAGTGGTCCCTACATAGCATGCAGAACCATCTACAAACAAAGCCCTAGTCTTCTCTTCCTCAGTCAACTGATCATAGGGACACACCCCATGAAGCCATAGGTGCATGCTTGAGAACAGGAAGGATTGTAACAGGGGTAGGATAGGCATTTGGGCAACTTCTTCAGATAACTTGCTGTGCCCTCCAGGCCTGCTCAGGCTCGATAACATATATACCACTTCCTTTTGATAATGGATCCTTGCTGTGTGTGTCCTACACCCAGCTCATGATGGGCAGCTCTAGTCGCATGGTGACTTGGTGGCCCGTTGTCAAATGTTCAGTTTCCACTAAGGACCAAAGGCAGGCTAAGAGCTGTCTCTCAAAGGGAGAACAGTTGTCTTCAGATGTAGGCAAAGACTTACTCCAAAATTCCAATGGCCTCTGCTGTGATTCCCCTATGGGGGCCTGCCAGAGACTCCAAACAACATCTCTGTCTGACACTGATACCTCAAGCACCATCAGGTGTTCTGGATCATATGGCCCAAAACACAGAGCAGCTGGTACAGCACCCTGGACCTATTGAAGAGCCCTTTCCTATTCCAGGCCCAACTTAAAAGTAGCTGCCTTCTGAGTCACTTGATATATGTGTCCTAGTAATACACCCAGATGAGGAATGTGCTGCCTCTGTATTCCAAAGAGGCCCACTAAGTATTGTACTTCCCAGCAAAAGTTTGTTCCTGGGAGTGAGGAGAAATCAAAATGGAATTAAGATGACATGGCTTGGCATTCACAACTGCAAGTGATGGTAGACACGGACTCTCCTTCCTTGTGTTGAGACTGGAGCTCCTTCCTCTCTTTCTTTCTTTGCTATTTTGGGCCCACACACCTAAGGGTTTTGTTCGTTTTTTTGTTGTTGTTGTTGTTTTTTGGAATTTTTCTTAGTAAAAGAGCATTCTGATAACCTCTCTTTCCAACTTCTTTTAGGTGGTAGTTTTCTGTGCTCCCTATTCTCTAGACTACAAGTATTTAATCCAAGATTATATAAAGTACATCGTGACTTTTCTAATCTGGGTGCCTGTCGTTAGAAGGAAAATTCATCATGAGTAGTTCTTGTGCTTTCTTCCGATCTAGATTAAAAAGTGTAATATGAATTGACATAAAAAAAAGTGGACCATGAGATCAGAGGATTCTAAGGCAAAGGAGTTTCTCCCTTCTCTGTTTGACCTGCAGCAACACATGCCTTCCTTATCCTGACTCAGCCAGGTGGAAACTCCTAAAACAAGATGATGCTTTTATCCTAACAGGATTCTGAGAATCAAAGCAGGGGAAAATGACAGGAACCCCCAAACAAAGGGAAGGCACCACAGCATGGTCTGTGCCTGAGTGCATGGACATAGTTCTGCCAGTTATAGCCCTGGAGCATGGGATGCCCAATCAGAATATATGTTTCCATCTATGGGAGACAGACTGAATTGTAGGGGCCAGATAGACGGCTTAGTGTAAAGAGCATTTGCTGCTCTTGTAGAGGACCCAGGGCTGGTTCCCAGCACACATGTGGAGGCTCACAACAATCTGTCATTCCAGTTCTGGGGGATCTAGCATCCCCTTCTGGCTCCTTGGGCACCAGATATGCATGTGTTGTGCCTATATACGTGCAGGTGGAACACTGATATTCATAAAATAAATCTTTTAAAAAGAAACTGAACTGTAAAGGACCTATTTAAAAGGCTGGGCTTTTGCTTTGTTCAGGACTCTGTCTTTTGGGTAGAAACCCACAGAGCCAGACGTTAACATAATTAAACTGCTTCCTGGGAGGAAATGCCTTGATATTTCATCTCTTGGCACATAGCACCTGCAACAAGGCTCCAAAGTAAATGAAATAGTAAACTGGAGGCAAAGTCCAAAATATGAAGGAAAAAAAATCAATTCAATTGAATTCAATTCAGATTGAAATATTGAAAAGGAATCAAACACAAATATTGAAATGAAGGAGATGGGTCATCAAATAAAAATGACAACAGATACTATCATTAACAGATAAGACCATGCAGAAGAATGAATTCAGGGATATAGAATAAAGTCAAGAGAATAATGTAAACAATAATGAAAATTTATTTAAGAAAAAAACGAAGGCCAGTTGTGGTGATGCGCACCTTTAGTCCCAGCACTCAAGATGCAGAAGCAGGAGAATCTCTGTGAGATTGAGGACAGCCTGGTCTACACCGTGAGTTCCAGGTGACCCAATAAAAAAAAAAAAAAAAGGAAGAAACTGAACAGTAAAGGATTCAAAACAAACTACCAAGCAAATAAAAAATGTAAACAAGCAGGTGTATCTGTGCTTATATCAGACAAAGTCAACTTCATAAAAAAATTAGAAGAGATTTTTTAAAAGGAGACTACTTGCTAATAAAGGGAACAATTCATTAAAAAATGTAACAACAGTAAACATGGACCGAGCACTGGAACCCCAGATTTTATGAAACAAACACTAGGTGGCATCAAAGCCCATATACATCCTGCGAGATCTTCCAAATTAGAAATCTTAGAACTAAAATACTACTCTGGATAAACTTGATTTAATTGACATAGGCTATTACACCCAGCAAAGAATACCCCCCCTTTTTTTTTCAGCAGCACACATAACCTTTTCCAAAATTTATATCATAGGACATAATCAAGCCTAAATAAATATAAAATATTGAGATAATTCCTTTTGTCTTATCAGACCACAGTGGAATAAAAGTAGCAATGAACAACAGAAACTACAGAAACCACAAAAATACTGGGAGACTAAACAGCACATTTTAAAATAAACAATGCGTCATTCATGGAATTAGAGAGGCAGGTGGGTCTCTGGGAGTCTGAGGGCAGCCTGGTCTACACACTGAGTTCCAGGTTGGTCTACATAGTGAGTTCCAGGCCAGCTGGGGTACAGGAAGATCCTGTCACAAAAGAAATGAAAAAGGTCTCCCTTCAAAGAAAAGCTCAGGACCAGATGGCTTTACCACTGGATCTTATCAGGCTTTCAAGGAAGCTCTCATACCAATATTCCTTAAATAACGGAACACTACCAAATTCATTCTATGAAGCCATAATTATTCTGAGACCAAAACCAGGTAAACACACAAGAACAACAAAAAGAAAACTATGGGCCAATTTCTTTGATGAACATGGATGCAAAATTTCACCACAAAATACTTGCAAATGGAATTCAGGAACATATAGTTCATAGAGTATACAATATAGATCATACAGTATGGGTTTCATCCCAGAAAGGTAAGGTTAGTTCAACATAGGTAAATTGACAAATATATAACCACCATATAAACACACTAAAGGACAGAAACAACATAATAATTTTGATTGATACTAAAAACGCATTTCATAAACATGCTTCCATGATAAAAGTGTTGGAGAGGTTAGCATACCTCAAAATAAAAGGTACTGTACACAACAAATCTAGAGCCAACATTATATTAAGTGGAGACACAGTAAGAGCATTTTCTCTAAAATCAGGATCAAGACAAGGATGCCCACTCTCCCCTCTCTTATTTAATATAGTGCTCGAGGTTTTATCTATAGCAATTAGACAAAGAGAAATAATGAAAGGGATGAAAAGAGGAGAGAAGGAGTTCGAACTAGCTTTATTTACACATGACATGATTATATACTTAAAAGGCCCTATAAAATCTACTAGAAAACTCCTAGATCTAATAAACACAGAAAAGTTGCACGATACAAAAATCAGTATTTTTTTTTAAAGTAGTCTTCTTATAGAACAATAATATGTTCTCAGAAAATCTAGGAAAAAATATCTCGTTCAAAACAGTCCCCAAACCAGTTAAGTACCTAGAAATACACCTAATCAAAGATGACAAAGACCTCTACAATGAAAACCTCAAGAAAAAGGAAATCAAAGAAAATACTAGGTGATTGAAAAACCTTCCATGCTCCTGGATTCACAAAATTAATATTGTGAAAATGGCTATGCTACCAAAATTAATCTACAGATTTAATGCAATGCCTGTAAAAATTCTAAAGGCAAATTCACAGAGCTAGAAAAAACAACCTAAGAATTCATACAGAACTATAATAAATTCTTTGTTATTTTCTAGTTACTCTATAGAGAGACAGTATGCAAAACATCTTGTCTCCCAAGTGTTAAGTGCTTCTGTGAAAAATCCTGCATTGTAAAAGAGGCTGAGTCAGGAAGAGGCATTCTTATGTAAGGTAGCCAGAGAAGGCATTGTTTGATGGTGACATTTGAAGAAAGATTTAAATATCTTGGGAGAGGGGTATGAACAACTTGCCAAGAGGGACAATCAAGGAAAAGGTATGAGATGTGAGTATTCTGATTATATTTAGTGTGCAACCATAAAAGACCATAAGTAACTCAAGTGATGCTATGGAATAAGAACACAGCTGGAGGCATCACAATACCTGACCTCAAATTATACTATGGAGCTATAATGATAAAGTCTGCTTAGAATTGGCATAAAAACAGCTAGGTAGACCAAAAGATGAAAGGCAGGAGCCAAACATAACTGACAAAGCTGTGCCCACCTAATTCTTGACAAAAGAGGCAAAAACTACATTGGATAAAAGATAGCCTATTCGGTAAATGCTGTTGGCAAAATTTCCACCTTCAGAAGAATGAAATTAAATTGTCATCTACCTCCTTGTACAAAAATCCATTCAAAATGGATCAAAGACCTTAATTTAAAACTTGAGACTCTGAAACTCCTAGGTGAAATGATAGAGAACACTTTTCAGGACATCAGCGTAGGCAAGAACTTTACAAATAGGACATCAACAGCACAGGAACTAGCGCCAAGTATCAACAGATGACACTATATGAAATAAAACATTTCTACACAGCAAAGGAATCTATTAGCAGAGCATATAGACAGTCTAGAGAATGGAAGAAAATCTTTACCAGCTATACACCAGACAAGGGGTTCACATACAGAAAATACAAAGAACTGCAAAACTTAAACAGTAAGGAAATAGGAAATAAAATTATCAATCAACAAATAGGCCAATGAGATGGACAGTTTTCAAAGAAAGAAAAATAAATGGCTAACAACTATATTAAAACATTTATTTCTATTTTATGTGTTTTGCTTGCATGTAAGTGCACCCATGTCATGACATACCCACAAAGGTCAGAAGAGGGCATTGAATCCCCTGGGACTGGAGGTATGGACAGTTAGCATTCATGTGGATCTGAGAACCAAATCCCAGTCATCTGCAAGAACATTCACTGCCTTTACCAGTGCTCTTAACCATTTAGCCATCTCTCCAGCTCCCTAATAACTATTTCAAGAAGTGTTCAATAGCCCTCCTAATCAGGTGTATTAATTTTCTGTTGCTGTGATAAAACACGATGAACAAGGGAACTTATAAAAGGAAGAGTTTATTTGAGCTTGTGATTCCAGGGGTAAGAGTCCATAATTGCAGGGGAGGCATGGCCACAGGAGGTGACCAGAGAAGAAAGTCAAGCAATCACATCTTCAAGCACAGAACAACTGGAAATCCAGCAAGGCTTAAAAACTCTCAAATCCTGCCCCCAGTGACATGTTTCCTCCTGCAAGGCCACACATCCTAAAACCTCCAAAAACAGTGCCACCAACTGGGGATAAAATGTCCAAATACTTGGAACCTACAGGGGACATTCTCATTCAAACCACCATATCAGGGAAATACAAATTAAAACTACTTTGAGATACCACCTTATCCAAGTCAGAATGGCTTTTATAAACAAATCTGACAACAAATGTCAGAGAGAATGCGAAGAGGAACTTTTTTTTTTTTTAATTTCATACATCTTTACCATATTTAGACCCCCTCCCCATCTACCATCCTATATGCCCCTATTGGTTTTCCTGCATTCTGTCATGTATGTTAAGACCTATAGAGCTACATTTCTGTCCCCAAATGTCCTTCAGTGTGAATTCATTCACTGGAGACTGGTCAACCTAACTAGCATCACTCTATTAAAGAAAACCAGTTCTCCCTGCCTAGTCATTATTGGTTGCCAATAGTTTCACAGCTAAGTTGGGGTTTCTTACCCATTTTCCCACTTCTGTGCTTTCTTTTTGTTTTGTTTTGTTTTTTAATCTGGTTTGAATTACCATGGATCTTGTGCATGCTGTGACCATTGCTGGGATCCCAGGGCCCTGCGGTCCGATAAACCATCACACTGTTCCTCTTAAGTTACAGTTTGGGGTGTAAGAATATTTATTTGTGTTTTCCAACAAAGTTTACGCTATTCAGAAGAGGGTCAGTTCCAAAGGCATGCGCACCCATGAACTCTTTCTCTCCCCCATTTGAGATCTACTCCCTTGGCGCCACCTCAGGCTCTGCTTCCCAGGCTGAGAATCCCCTGCCCCTTTTCCCAGTGTGCTCAGCATTTCAGTGTCCTTAGCTTCTTTCAGCCTCTTCCGCATCTGTCCTTAGACCCTCCCACCTCATGCAATTGAAGCTGACTGATTGGATGGGAGGAGTGACTGTCTCAGAGGACACACCTACCCAACATACTTCTAAACAACAGAAAGTTAAATATGCACATCCACCATGGAGAAAAGACAAAAAATATGCTCCCTTTCTTTTCAAATTATTCTTTCTTATTCACACATGCATTCGTTTACACGTGTATATGTATACATCATAAACTAGTATTCATATCAGAGAAAACATGCAGTATTTTACTTTCTGAGATTAGGTGACCTAACTTAATATTATAAATCTTAGGTCCATCCATTTTGCTATGAAATTTTTGTTACATTTTTCATCAGACCTGAATAATATTTCATTTTATATATGTACCAGATTTTCATCATCCATTTATTTGTTGATGGACAACTAGGTTGGTTTCATTTCCCTGATATAGTGAATAGAGCAGCAATCAACATGGGAATACAGAGATCCTCATAGTAACATGTGGAGTTCTTTGGGTGAAATAGACAGTGAGAAAGTTGGGTCATGTTGTAGTTCCAAACTTATTTCCATAGTATCTGTGCTAATTTGCAATTCCACCAGGAGTGAATAAGAGTTCCTCTTTTAGACTGCAGAGTGTGCATCTCTGAGCACCTATATCAAACCTCTGGGACCCAGAGAGCGTGTGGGTCTCCCAGAGGAATATTTGGCATGGCAAAGTAGCAAGAACCATTTCTGCATTCCATAAGAATCCAATTAAGTGCTAACCCTTTGGGGCAGTGATTATGAGAGCTAGGTTTCCTTTTTTCTTCCACTGACCATTAGCACAGTAGGAATTGGACATAACCAGATACTGAATGCATGTTTCACATTGACTCAGTTGGAAAAAGTGATTTTTGTTGTTAATGTTTGTTGCAGTTTAGTGTCTTCTGCTTGGATTTTTTTTTATAAGAGTTGTCATTGCTGAAAATCCTTATATAAAATTGATTTAAATAAAAATAAACAAACAAATAATGCTGCAAAAAGAAGCATAAATGGTCAACAAACATGTAAAAAACTGTTCAATATCATTAAGCATGAGGAGAATCCAAATGAAAACAACATGTATCTCACCACAGCCAAAATGGCTATCATGAAGAAAACAAAGAACAAATGCTGGTGATGTGGAGATGAAAAGGAGAAACCCTTTACACGTCCAATGAGAATGTAAATTAGTATAGCCACAAAGAAATCACTGATGAAGGTCTTCAGGAAAACTAAAAATGTATCTGCCACAAGATCCAGTAATCTCAAGTAGCTGTTGAAAGGAATCTAAGCCAGTGTACCAGACAGGTAGCTGCACATACATGTTTATTGCACCACTATTCCCAATAACTAAGATAAACTAGATTACATGATAACCAGACTAGATTCCAATCAACAGGTGAAAGATAATGAAAATTGGGATTTTATTCAGCCATAAGAAAGAACAAGATTATACCATTTTCAGGAAAATAGATGGAAGTGGTGATCACCATGCTAAGTGAAACAAACCAGATACAGAAAGACAAATATCATGTGGTTTTCAATATGCAGAATCTAGATTTTAAAGATATGGATGACATGAAAGCAGGAGGGGAACTCTTGGGAGAAGGAAAAAAGCTAGTGGGAAAGGGCATCAAACTCTGCGTCCTCACCCAGCTCTCTCCTTCACATTTACTCTTCAATTATTTAATACCCAGTGTCAACTTAGGAGACCAACTTTGTCTGCCCCATTCTTGTCTTCTCTCTTTTTTCCTTCCCTTTTCATTTTCTTTTGACAGACATTCCCAAAGAACATACAGTATCCTGATCTGAGGAGTCTCTATGTCTCAGCAGCCTTTGCATCGTAAATGATTAGTGTTTAATGGATGATGATTTTTTCATTTAATTATTACTGTATTCATAGTGGGCCTACCCTTTGATAATGATTGTTTTTGCAGGTAATATTTGTATTAGTTACTTTTCTCATTGCTGTATCAAAATACCTGACAAAAACAAACTCAGGAAGGAAGTGTAATTTGTATTGTGACTCACAATTTGAGGGTACAGTGTATCATGATGGAGAAGTATGGGGTCAGGAGTGTGAGGCACTGGTAACATTTTATCCACAGCCAGAAAGCAGAGAGAGATGAATGTCAGGGCTAACCTCACTTTCTCCTTTTTATTCAGTTCAAGATCCCAATCCATGTAGTGGTGCTACAAACGTGTAAGCTTCTCTCCTCAATTATCCCAATCTAGGAACTCTCTCACTCATATGCCTAAAACTTATTCTAGATTCTGTCAAATTAACAGTCCACATTAGGCACCACATTATTAAACTCTCAGGGGAGCACTGGAGATTAAGCTTGTTACCTCAAATACCAGTCTAGCAGAGAAAGGCAACATTACAAACATACTGCAATTTTCTCCCTCTTGAACACTGCAAACAATTTCATGGAGAAAACATGGACAATTGAAACAAAACAAACAAACAAAAAAACCCTTATGCTTTAACTCTAGATACCTAAGTCCCAAAGCAAAAACACAAGAAACATGAAAAACTAAAGCAACATGACATCTTAAAAATGATAAATTCCACAAAACTGGTCTACAATGAAAGTGAATTAGATGAAACCCCAGACAAAGAATTCAAAACAACGATTATGAATACATTCAAAGAATTCAAAGAGGATACAAATAAACTCCCGAATAAATTCCAAGAGAACCCAAATAGGTGAAGTAAATAAGAATATCAAGTCAGGATATGAAAGTGTAATTTAATAAAAATATATAAGTACTCAAAATAAACTGAAATATTAGAAATGAAAATTTCAGTAAATCAAAGCTCCATGGGAAGCCTCATCAATAGAATGGATGAAAGGGAGAACAGAATATCAGGGCTTGAAGACAAAGTAGAAGAATTGAAACATTCAGGCAATGATAAATTAATTTAAAAAATGCAGAACACATGAGTTCCATGGGACAGTATAAAAAGATCAAATCTATTAATGATGAAAATAAAAGTCATGCTGATGGAACAGAAACCATTTTCAATGAACTATATCGGAAAAACTTTCCAAACTAGGCAAAGAGATACTCATTCAGAAACAGAAAGCATTTACCACCAGGCAAACAAAACCAGTAAACAAGTTCCTCATATCATATTAAACTTAAAACATTAACTATGCAAAACAATGAAAATATGTTCAAAGCTGCAAAAGAGAACTACTAAGTCACATATAAAGACAGGCCTGTGAGAATAACAAGAGTTTTCTCAACAGAAACTTTAAAAGCCAAGACAACCAGCCAATATAGACTCTTGTAGCATAACTTGGTGATCTGGGTTCAATCCCTGGAACCCAAAGAGAAATGCAAGGAGAGAACCAATTTGGAAAGGTTGTCCTCTCACCCCTGCACACACGCCATGGTAAGTGTGACCAAACATTAAATAAATTTTTTAAAATTTAAAGTCAGGAACACTGAGCATGACTTACTTAAAGCTCTGATAATGAAAACTGCCATGCCAAAATTTTCCTGAGAAACCCACGTGCACTCTCTGGAATTTCAGAGAGCATGGTTCCAAACCATCATAATGTTTCTCTTAAGTTACAGTTTGGGGAATAAGAATATTTATTTAGCTTGCCAACAAAGTTTATGCTATTTGGAAGAGGGTCACTTACAAAGACGTGAACTCTTATGGGCTCTTTCTCTCCCACATTTGAGATCCTCGCCATTGGCACCACTTGAGCTCTGCTTCCCAGATGGTGAATCTTTTTCGCTTCACAGTGTGCCCTGTGCTTCTCAGTGTGCTCAGCACTTTCCCATATCCTCAGCATTTCCCAGTGTCCTCAGCTTCCATCCCTAGACCCTCCCCTCTGAGTCTCTTAGGGTTTGGGGATTCAGTTCTAGTTCCCTCAGAGGACATGCCTACCCAACAAAACCTATCAAAATAATTTTGTTCTAATAAAATGAGGAAAAAGGTTCCATGATGAAAATGGGCTAAAGAAATTTATGGGTTGGGAAAAGAGCTCAGTAAAGTACATACCACACAAGCATGAGGATCTTAGTTCAGAGGCCCAGAGCCCACATAAAACCCAGGCACAATGGTACATACCTGTAATACCAGTGTGCAGGTGGATGGAGGGCAGAAACAGGTAGATCCTTAGAACTCACTAGACAATCTAGCAAAATTGGTGAGTTATAGGTTTGGTGATAGACTCTCAAAAAATAAGGTGGAGGGTGATTGAGGAAAATACTTGGCATCCACATCTTGCCTCCACACACATGCTCATATGGCAGCCAGGGGGGCAGCCACTGGATCTGAATGGACTATCATGGAACTGAAAAAAAGACCAGTGACTCATGCAGTTTTATTTCTTTACTCTTATTTCTTCATCCATGCACGATGAGTGCCAAAAGCACAGGCAACTCTGTTTCTATACTCATACTCATTAGAGCTAGAGTTGAATGTTTACAGAACATTGAATAATAATAAAGTGGCTAGAATACACCAACTTAGAAAATATAATGACCAGGATAACAGTTCCACCATAATATGCCTTGAGAGATAAAGGTGTCTCCTGAGAATCTAGGGAAGTACCAGCATTCCAGTGATAATTCCAAAGCAAGCATTCTTCTATAAACTTTCTCATGAGACAAGGTTCTCCAGATATACATGTTCAAGGTTCAGTTAAATTTACCAAGCATATTTTTTAAAGGCATAGGAGCACTATGTCACACTCCCTTCACACATGCACACCTGCATGCACACATGCACATAAACACATGCACAAACATATATCACATGTGTGCAGTGTTTCTAAACCATATTATGGTTTGCCTTAATGAAGAAACAATCTGATTCTTAGCATTCATAAGGCTAAGAGCTGACCAAACTGTCTCTCAGAACTGTGCACCTGAGGTAGGGTTATGCTGATTCTTTTACTGAAGTATCTCCAGCATGAAATGGGGAAGGAGAAGTCATGACCCATGCTTATCTCATGAGAGAATCTTGCCCTTTGATCCCTAGTACTAGAATAGCACATTCATTCAATTTCTCTCATTGTTTGCAATGAGAAAAACACACTGCTTTCATCACTTTGATATGTTAACCACTCATATGCATACTCTTATACTATCTTGGGTAGAGGACAAGGAGGGGTCCTGAGGGAGTAAGTTCAGAAGCCAAGGTCACAAGAAGAACACATGGCTCAGTGAGCTTATTTCAATTATAAACAGTAACATTTTGGTAGCAAAGTTAGTTAAAAATCTTTAGCCGGGCATGGTGGCACACACCTTTAATCCCAGCACCCAGGAGGCAAAGGCAGGTGGATCTCTGTGAGCTCAAGGCCAGCCTCGTCTACATAGTGAGTTCCAGGACAGCTGAAGCTACAGGGAGACCCTGTCTCAAAAAGATCAAAAAAAAAATCTTTAGTCTAGATTATGTCCATATTGTAAAAGTCATTCCTACCATTCCTTTCTTTATTTAATAAATGAAGAAGCATGTCCATATTGTAAAAGAAGACATTCATAGAAAAGTCATTCTCACAGTAAACTTGTGTGTTACATCAAATAAGCATGTCCATCAGAGTGTCACTGGTGGTGGATGTGGGATGTGCTAGAGGAGTAGCATAGGTCAGCATGATACCATCTTGGATAAGGTGATGGAAAAATGTGGCACAGGCATGACAACATGGCAAGGAAAGGGCACACAGGCATGATAGATGTTTTTCTTTTTAATTAATTTATTTTTATGTGTATGAGTGCTTTGACTGCATGTGTTTAAGTGCACCATTCCCATGCAATACCCAGAAAAGGGTGTGTAATTCTCTGTAACTGGAGTTACAGATGGTTGTTAGCTGCCATGTGAGTGCTAGGAACTGAACCCTGATTCTTTTGAATAGCAGTCAATGCTCATAACTGCTGAGCAATCTCTCTGGCCCCAGTGACAGCTATTCATGTGGTTGAAATTCAGAAGAGGGTCTCTGTTCTGTTGCCAGGCTGCTGTCTTTGGGTAAGGCTTTACCAGTTGCACTGGGATACAGAGAGGCCTGTAGGAGAAAGCACAGATGTAAAGCCTTTGCTCCAATTAATGAGAGGAATGGGAGCCAGTCATGAGTTGACCATTAAAGGAGTTTATACAAAACTATGGGTTTGGGTAAAACTTGTTACATAAGATGCTTTTCCACCAGGTGTCAGTGTGGGAAAATTGAAAGAAACAATTTTTAAAATTTAAAGTATAAGTTGATTTTAAAAGATTTAAAGTAGAACTTGCCTTAGTGATTTGTTTTTGAGCAATTAATCCTTTGTTACTTTTTATATATTTAATTTTGAATAATAAACAAGCTTATTAAATTATGGCTTGTCTTTGAGGGTTATATAGGGAATGTCATGAGGGACATGAACTTCACAAAGTTAGAAAAAAGAGATAAAAGTTTTAGGGAACTGCAGAGATGGCTCAGTGGTTGAGAGCACTGGCTGTTCTTGCAGAGGTCCCAGGTTTGAATCGCAGCACCCACATAGTGGCTAACAGCCATCTGTAACTAAATCCAGTTTCAGGGGATACGATGCCTTCTTATGACCTTTGCAGGCATTGTATGGCATTGGCAATATGTTCATAGAAACAAAATAAAAATAAGAAATAAAAATTAAAACAAAAAGGTTTTGGTATATAAGCAGGACAACTGTTTGATTTGAGAGCCCCATTTTAGAGAAAGCAGTTAATAAATGCCTTCAAAGAGCTTGGGCACATTTATATGTTTAAGCACTAGCAAAAGTAAAGCCTTTAAAGTATCAACATACATATGAGCAAGTTTATAATGACCAAAGGAATTTATGTGAGTTACTTCAATTTACAAAAGTTAATTAGGATGAAAACCGAGGTTTTGATTTCTCTTGGGATGATTGGGCCCAACAATTGGCAGTCAGGACAAGACTGGATAATTTGTTGATTTTGAACCTGTGATAATTGAAAAGACATAAGTAGGCACTTAACATGATGATTTCCTTCTGTATGGGGTTGGATGCTTTGAAATAACAGGATGAATTCATCTATGAAGGAGACTGTGAATAGAGATAAATACTTATAACAAAAAGCAGTCTGGGGAATGAGCCAAGGGGGATTGAAACAATAGTGGGATGGCTTGAGTGAAAATAGGTTAGGAAATTGAACAGTTAATTAGGAAATTGTTTGAAAGAAGAAAAAGCAGCTGTAAGTTCTGCCCACTGGGTGGTAGTTGCTCTGGGGATTACAAGACAGTGCCATATTCCAGTACCACATAATAGTTCCTATCATAATTTATGGCTACATCTGCAAAAACTTTTAGTGCACTGGAAATGGGAAGTATAGGTATGGGAGAAATCCCAGCCTCCTGAGTGCTGGGATTAAAGGCGAGTGCCACCACACCTGGCTGTCTTTTTTTGTTTTTTAATAATTTTTTATTTTATGTGTATAGGAAATAACAGAATTTCATGCAGAGCAAAGGATGGTTGTCCCCCCCCCAAAAAAAATTAAAGGTTATCTGTTATTCTTAAGAAGTCTGTAAAAGAAAGTTGAAATTATCTTGATATATAGAAGGATAAATAATATCATGATTTTGTTTGGGAGATGTCAATTGTTCTGGTTCAACCTTGTTGAATAAGAGTAATTAATTGTTGATTTGAAGTAAAATTCTTCTTTTCATTTAGGTGTACTAGGTAGAAATAACCATTCTAAAATTCTTTTTAAGTATTTTATTTATTATTCTTATTTTATGTGTATGAGTGTATTGCCTGAATGTGTGTGAGTGCACTTGTGTCATGCAATGCCTGCTGAGGTTAGAAGAGGGCATTGGATCCCCTGGAACTGGAGTTATGGACAGTTGTTAGCCTTCATGTGGTGGAAGACCCAGCTGAACCTGGGTCTTCTGCAAGGGCAGCCAGTACTCTTAACCTGAACCTACTCTCCAGGCCCCCATTCTAAAATTCTTAAAGAGGAAGTTAATTATACAATGGCTGCTGTAAGAGAAAGGAGATTAGTGAAAACGAAGACAGGTAAGTCTAAGCATCTATAAGAGCATTGTCTTTGTTCTACATTCAGCTTCTAGCTGTAATTGCTGTAATGCAAAGAGAGTGGCAGGGCAAAGTTAAGTTAGAAGCAAGCAAAAATGTGAGAAAAAGCCTCAATTCCAAAGGAAAGTTGAAGCCAATTGACATTGCCTAAAAGCTGTTGAAAAGAATTTAATATTATCTTTTTTGGAACAGACAACTATAATTTATGAGGCTTAATTAAAAATTAGTGACAACTTATCCAAGATAGATGCATGAAAAATTTGGTTGAATTTTTTTCAAGGCCTAGATGTAAATAAGTTTTTTGAGAAAGTTCAAAATTAAAAGAATATTTTACTTATTACTTTTATTTTATGTGTATGTGTATATTTCAAGCATGTAGGTAAGTGTACCATATCGTGTAATGCCCGTGGAGGACAGAAGAGGCCATTGGATCCCCTGGAACTGGAGTTACGGACGGTTGTCAACAGCCATATCAGTGCTGGGGCTCAAATCTGGGTCTTCTGCAAGAATGACCAGTGTTCTTAACTGCTGAGTCATCTCTCCAGCCCCAAGGAAGTTCATAATTTTTTTAAAAAGCAATCAGATAATAACTTTAGTAGATGAGGCTAAAATCTATATAATGAATTATATAGATTTATTATTCTTATTTTATGTGTATGAGTGTATTGCCTGCATGTGTGTGAGTGCACTTGTGTCATACAATGCCTGCTGAGGCATCAAGAAGTTTTTCCTAATAAGATATAGTGCATTATTTACCCATTATGGACAGAAGGTAGGGATCATGTCTTGAGAAAAATTTTGCATTTAAAAATGAGACATAGGTGTTCAGTTATTGAAAGTAGGCATAGAAATGGCAAATATTTTAAAAAGGCAATCTTTTAAATCAATAACAGTAACAATATCCTAATTTTGAGGGACTACAGCAAGAGCATGAAATTCAAGTATCAGTGACATCATTCAGGTATTTTAAAGGATGGTAGAATATTTAGCTAAAACTAAATGCTCTTAAATAAACCCTGATCAGATATATATTTTTACTATTATTATTTTGGAATAAGTCATGTATTTCAGATGATTTATCTTTTTTTTTTTTTTTGGTCCTTTTGAGACATGGTCTCTCTGTAGCCCCAGGCTGGCCTTGAACCCACAGAGATCTGCCTTCCTCTGCCTCCTGAGTGCTGGGATTAAAGGCATGTGCCACCACACCTGGCTATTTTTTTTTATATTTTTTTATTTTATGTGTATGAATGTATTGCCTGAATGTGTGTAAGCTCACTCATGTTGTGCAATGCCTGTAGAGGTCAGAAGAAGGCATTGGATCCCCTGGAACTGGAGTTATGAGTGGTTGTTAGCCACCACGTGGTGCTGGGAATTGAACCCGGGTCCTCTGCAAGAGAAGCCAGTGAGTGCTCTTAACTGCTGATCCATCTCTCCAGCCCCTATATATTTTGTTTTTTTAAAGTCAATCCTTGTAACAGCAAGATTAGATTAATAACTCCATTGATTTAAGGAGAGTCAACTAAAATTTAACTAGAAATTTCAAGGTTACATTTATCATCTTTTGGTCTCATTTTTTGTGTATCTAAAATAACTTACTCAAACCTTCAGAACATACAAAAATCTCTCCTTTTTTTGAGACAGGGTCTCCTTATAGCCCCAACTGGCCTGGAACTCACTATGTAGACCAGATTGGCCTCAAATTCACAGAGATTTTCCTGCCTCTGCTTCCTGAGTTCGGGGATTAAAGGCATTCCTGGCAACATACAAAAATCTTTTAAAATTCTCCTTTCCATTCTGTAAACATCCACTCATCTTAATCATCATACATAAATCCTTTATTAAAAATATTTTCATTCTTACATCTGTCTAATATTTCTCTTAGTTACTGATGATCTTAATACCATTAGATAAATAACATTAACAAATAAATTTACCATCTGTTGCGAGGATTTTTTTTGATGGGATAGTAGATGATGACTACCCATTTCTCATAATTTTCTAGTGATAAACCAATGTTTGAGTCCACCTAAGTGAATAATAAATCAATTGCACCAATTGAGTTAAAGCTGAAATTTATTTAAAATTTTTTTCTTTTTCTTTTTTTATGTGTATGAGTGTTATGCCTGCGTGTAGGTCAGTGCACCTATGTCATGCAGTGCCCATGGAATACAGAAGATGGTGCTGGATCCCCTGGAACTGGAGTTAGAGATAGCTGTTAGCTGTCATGTGAGTACTGAGAACCAAACCTGGGTCCTCTACAAGAGCAGTTCTGTTAGCTAAAGAGGTGAAAGAACATGTCAAGGAACAAACCTTGCCAAGTACTGGAATCATCCATCCAGTGCTCCATAGACACTGAGGTCTCTCCCTGAGGAATATGGGGAGAAATTTGACCCACAAGGACAGTATGTACCCAGATTTCCCAAGCATAGACTTCAATAGATCTCTGTCCTCTAACAACCTGTCTTCTGGTTTATTCTGGGAGAGGCAGTGCGTATCTGAATCTTCAGGGCCCAGGACAAAGTCTGACAAGGTCCTTCTTCGTTTTTCAAGGTGTTGATCACACGGGAGGGCTCATCTTCTGTCACTGTCAAAAGTCTAGCATCTGATGAGGGATTTGGAAAGGGGTCCCCTTCCACTGCTGGAGAGAAAAATGCTCTCTTTCCATTGTGTCATTGTTGGGCTTCCTAGGATTACCAGCCTGTGCTTTACCTATGGCAATGTGTAGGAAGGCTTGTCTCTGGGTGGTATGGAAGATTTTAGTAACAAAGAATGTCATTTTAATCCTCTTGTGAACTTCCATTCTGTTTGCTTGCAGTGTCCTGTTGTGGGAAGCGAGCACAGCCGAGTCAGCCAAAGATGGCACCTTGGCTGGCTGCCAAGCCTCGTGCTGTTTACTTCAGCTCTTGGCTGATTGCCAAGGCTCATGATCCTCGCTTGTTTATTCCAACTCCCTGAAGCATGGTGAGCCCGAACATGTGCTGCCTGCCTGATGATCTTACTACGTGGCCCAATGAGCTGCCACTCTGCCTGCCCACTACACGTGTGTGTGCCCTGATTGGTCCTGGCTGGGGAGAGGGCTGTTGGAAATGCTATATAAAGAGCTGAAGTGTGTAATAGGGAACACAGCATTCTAGTGAGACAGGAGAACAATGACTACAGCATCATAGTGAGAGACAGCATCATAGTGAAGAGAATATGAGAGAGAATAAGAGAGAATAAAGGATGCAAGAGAAACAGAAGCTTGAACCCCACCTTGGTGTCTGTGTCGTCTTTCCCCTGAAAGGGATGAGGACAAGGTTCCCTGAAAGGGATGAGGACAAGGTTCCCTGAAAGGGATGATAGTGAAAGTTCCCCGGGATAGATAGATGGTAAGTAGATAGGTAGATAAAAGATATAGATGATAGAAAATATGGATAGATAGGATGATAGATGATAGAAGACAGATATAGATAGATAGATAGAGAGATAGAGAGATAGATAGAGGTAGAGAGATAGAGGTAGAGAGAGGTAGAGAGATAGAGGTAGAGAGATAGAGAAAGAGAGATAGATTATAGACAAATGATGATGATAGATAGATGATAGATATAAATGATTGTCATTGATAGATAGATGGTAAGTAGATAGGTAGGTGATAAATAGGTGATAGATAGATAGATGGATAATAGATAGATATAGATGGTAAATAAATGATTGATGATGAAGTTTTAAAAGAGTTTTGGAGAATATGGGAAACGTACAGAGTAAGCATGAACTTAAGAATATTTGAGAATATGGGAAACGTACAAAGTAAGCATGAACTGTATTATCAGATTAAAAGAGTTTTGGAAGAACAAGGATCAGATTAAAAGAGTTTTGGAGGAACAAGAAATTGAAAAACTGTATCTTTGTAATTATAAACCTAAAACTTTGTTGAAATTCATTAAGGTGTATCCACAATACTTAACACCCAGTGATTGGCAACAGTTGTGTAGAGCAGTATTGTCAGGAGGTTATTATCAGGAGGTTATTATCTATTATGGAGAGGAGAGTTCCAAGAGCAGGCTCTACAGGTGGCCAGCATTAGCGCAGGTGAGGGGAGCTGTTTGTGTTTTTCCCCCAGGTGCTGAACTGACATTGTACAGAAGCAAAAGATTGTGGAATAACAGCAGCTATCATCATTAGCATAGCCGTTACTTCTGCTGCCATCGCTGCTGGCATCGCCTGTCTCAGACTGCGGTTAAGTATTCAGTTCTAACGAGGAACCCTTTGATTAATATTGCAGCATTACTGCTGTGTTAAATTCGATATCTCAGAACACCACTGAGGCATTGGAGATAAAAATTATTCGTGTAGTTGAAGGCAGGCATACTTTCGGTAAACCAAAAAGTAGATTTATTACAGGAACAAGTAAATATCTTAGGGCAGTTAATGTTTGTGGGATGTATTTATCATATGCCTGGATTATGAATAACCTCTGTGGAGTATCTTAATTTCTCTAAGGCAGGTAATCTATCTAGAGAACTCTCTACAAGCTTTCCAAGACAACTGGAGCGAAGATACAGGCATCAATTGTGGCAGTGAATGCTGCAAGAGTAAAGAAGAAGACTGGATGAAGACCCTCCAGGGAGCCTTTTCCTTCCTCAAGGACCGGGGAGGGATGGCTTTTTGGGAATTCCTGCCGGTTGCTGCTTGTGTCTGTATGGTTTGGTGTGTGTGTGTGAGATGCAGCGTCAGACAGCTCACCAACAGCAAAAGCTTGTACAGGCTATGGCTGCCTCCAAGAAGGGCAAGTCACCTCCACATTTGGCTAAATATGCTGGACCTGTAGTCAATGACGGGTACAACCCTCTCATTTGCATACCAACCTAAGGCAGACCAACAACCATGATGTTGCCGAGTTGATGATGGGTAAGGATGAGGGCAACCTAAGCCAGGCACGGTCCCTTGGCCTCCCTTGGTTCTATTAAAACAAAAAGGGGGAGATGTGGGAAGTGAGCACGGCCGAGTCAGCCAAAGATGGCGCGTTGGCTGGCTGCCAAGCCTCGTGCTGTTTACTTCAACTCTTGGCTGATTGCCAAGGCTCGTGATCCTCGCTTGTTTACTCCAACTCCCTGAAGCATGGTGAGCCCGAACATGTGCTGCCTGCCTGATGATCTTACTACGTGGCCCAATGAACTGCCACTCGGCCTGCCCGCTACGCGTGTGTGTGCCCTGATTGGTCCTGGCTGGGGGGAGGGCTGTTGGAAA
>NW_008350959.1:1032159-1052443 GCF_000622305.1 Nannospalax galili
AGAGAATATGTGAGAGAATAAGAGAGAATAAAGGAAGAAAGAGAAAAAGAAGCTTGAACCTCACCTTGGTGTCTGTGTCATCTTTCCTGGACTCTGCTGGACAGAGTCCTGGCTCACGACATCCTGTAGAGCTGGAGCTGAGTGGTTTGAATGGGGTCAATTTCTAGTGCAAAACTGATGGCAATGATTAACTTTTGAAATACTGCAACTTAGAACATATAAAAATCAAAAACATTCTTTGCTTTTGACTTTGATTTTTCTTTATGGTGTGTTGAGAGAGGGTCTCATGAGCACAATCTGGATTCAACATTGCCAAGGATGACCTAAACCGAGGAGTGTCCTGCCTCCACCTTCCTAGTTTTGGTCATTGTCATTCAAGCACGTTTATGAGAGACTGCTTGAGTTCTGGCCTAATATCCATCAGCTGAATGTGAAGAACTGGCCTCAGGAGCTAGTGCTATGTTCTCTAGTTATGTGGTGTCCTGTGTGTATGTGTGCCACTCCAAGTCCTTGTTGCAACTTCATGCCCATGCAACTGTCCTGAGATTTGGGGACTCAGGAGCCCCACAGAACTCCCATCAGAGTGGAATGTGTGGCCTTTAGAAAAGAGCTTGGGAGCTGGAGAGATGGCTCAGTGGATGAGAGCACTGGCTGCTCTTGCACAGGACCTGGGTTCAGTTCCTATCATTCAAATGGTGGCTAAACACCTGGGGTAACTCCAGTTAAGGGGATCCAGTGTCCTCTTGTGGCTGCTACAGGCATGCTCTACTTCCACATACATAAACATGCAGGCAAAACATTCACACACATA
The DNA here is from genome assembly GCF_000622305.1 of Nannospalax galili. Taxonomy (NCBI): domain Eukaryota; kingdom Metazoa; phylum Chordata; class Mammalia; order Rodentia; family Spalacidae; genus Nannospalax; species Nannospalax galili. The sequence continues at coordinate 1,032,971 of NW_008350959.1, forward strand.
AATGATGAAAAAATTAAAAACTTTAAAAAAGAGCTTGAAGGACTCAGTCCAAGCCATTCCTTGTTCATGTGGGAGCACACAGAAAATGCCAGGTTAGAGTTAACAACCAGCTCTGGATGTACCATGAATCTCCTGGAACCTTGATCCCACCTTGCCAACCTCCCGGAATACAGCCAATGACTTTCTACTGCTTGCGAGTGACAGAAATAAGGCATTTTGCTTAAGAGCAGAAGCTACTGGGATGCCAGATCAGGCTCCATTTCCCACAACTGTAGCAAGGAAGTTCATGTTCTCTATAGGATTGTGGTAGACAGGTCATTTCTTCATCATTTTGGACTTAACAACCCACTGTTTTCTGAGAACCTGGGTTCCAGATGAGAAGCCTCATGTAGGTCTAATAGGGATTATGTCATGAATGAAGCCTTCTTCCCTTCAGTCCCTTAGATGTTAGTAACATGTCTTGGGGTGTTTTCAGAAACAGAGGGTTTTGGCACAGCATTCCATGTCAGTCAGGGACCACTAGCCATTTCTAACTAATCTGATTCTAAAGAAAAAGCACGTCCTGCTGCTGGTCCTCGTTGGAAACCAATATCTCCTGGGATGTCGCTCAGGATGTTATCCCGAGAGGCACCTTCACTGGGGATAGGTCATCAGAAGAGAACAGAGTCCTTGTTGTGGTTTGGATGTCAAATGTCCCCTAAAGAATCATGTGTTGGATGTGTTTAAGATGGCACTGCTTGGGGGATATTGTGGAATCCTTGAAGGAGAAGCACAGTGTTAGGAAGGTTACCTGGGGGCATGAGGGACCACCAGCTTGGAGTAACCAGCTTCCTCAGGCCCCTACCAAGCCAGTGACCAGCCTCTCCCACAACTATGTCTTCCCTGTCGTTATGAGCAGAAAGTGAGGAGGAAGACCAGTGGGGCTTCTACCCAGCTGTGATTGTTCCATTTCTTGCTCTAATCTCACAAGATGGCATTCTAAGGAATGACAGATAGGCTCTGTTTCCCACAACTGCAGCAAGGAAGTTGGTGGTCTCTATAGGATTGTGACAGACAGATAATTTCTTGATCATTTTGTACTTAACAACCCACTGCTAAGATACCTGCTGGATTACTACATTAGTGAAGGGTTTCACTTAGACTTTTATGACTTTGTGAGACCTCCACATAGTGTCATTCAAAGTTGGGTTTGTTTGGGGACTGACATTTTGGTTTTGTTCCAATTATTTATTTACTTGCTTGTTCTTTGTTTGACCTGTGTTTGCATTTATCTTTATAAACTATCTCCCATTTCTCCCATTTTCCTTCATTGAAACCTTTTCATTTATCTTTAACATACTTTATTTTGATTAATTTCTCTTATTTTATTTCTTTTCTTAGTATGGACTGACTGTACAATATGAGGAGTTAGATTAGGACAGTCCAATACATGCCTGTACTGGCCCTTGATCATACTAATCATTAACCAGCTCTATTTCACTTTTTCCAAACTGCTTCCCTTTCCACATTCTTAGCAGTCCCCATTTACATCCAGGACTTCCCTGTACAGTTAAATTCCACATGTGGGAGAAAACAAATGATACCTGAATTAGGCAACTGGCTTGCTCCTGGGAAAGCAATCTTCTCCAGTTCCACCTGTTTTCCTGAGAGTGACAATTTTCCATCTTCTTTTTGGCTGACTATGAGTTGACAATGGGACCCTTGCCCTCAATTCTGCCTCTGTGATGTACTGTTCGTGGGTTTATGCATGTGGAGCAATCCTTGAGTAGCTGTGTGAGCATATCTTGATTCTGCAGTATAATTTTTTAAATATGTTGTGAAATGTGGTGTGGCGTATTAACTAGTCTCATTAAGAATTTTCACATCCATGTTCATCAAGGAAACAGATATTTTTTGCTCCAGTTTCCCTGTCTCTCCTAATTGGTTTCTGTTGCTGGAATAATGTATTCTGAAGAAAACTGACTTGGGGCCGGGTGTCATGCTGCATGCCTTTAATCTCATCACCCGGGAGGCAGAGGCAGGTGGATCTCTGTGAGATGGAGGCCAGCCTGTTCTACATAGCAAGTTCTAGGCCAGCTGGGACTACAGGGACACCTTATCTCAAAAGGGCCACAAAAGTGACTTGGGGAGCAAAGGATGTATTTGGCTTACAGCTCATAGTCCATCATCAAGGGAAGCCAAGTCAGGAGCTCAGGGTTTGAGCCTGGAGGCAGCAGCTAAAGCACAGACCACAGTACAATGCTGCTTACTGGCTTGCTCCTCTGGACTGTGCTCAGTCTGCTTTCTTATATGACCCAGGACCACCTGACTACATGGATCTGGGCCCGTCCACATCCACTAGCACTCATCCTACAACCAGGTCCACATGTCAATCTGACAGAGGTCATTTGTCAGCTGAGGTTACCTCTTCCAAGGTGTTTCAAGTTCACAATACAAACTAACCAGGACAGTGTCCTCACCCAGTATACCTATCAAGTTAATATTGGTTTTCCAGAGTGAGTTTGCAATGGTTCCTTCCCTGTTTGTTTTATGGAATACTTGGAGGAGCATCAATATTTGTTCTTTAAACATCTGGTAGAATTACTCAGTGTTTCAATGTGGTTGTGAGCTTTCCTGTGTTCAGAGATTCTTATTAAGGCTTCAAAATTGTTTCTTAGTATTGATCTTTTGTGGTGTTTCATATGCTCTCAGTTCAGTTTTGAAGGTCATGTACTAACAGAAGTTTGTCCAATAATTCCAGAATTTCCTCTTCACTGGGCTGCTACTTTTCCAATTATTCCCTACTGACCGTCTGGGTTTCAATGGCATCAGTTGTAAGGTCAGCTGCTTCTGATTCTGATATTGTTTGTACTGCTCTCAGCATTACATGAGGTGAGGTTTGCCACGTCCATCATCTTTCTGATAACTAACTTTTCATTCTTGGATCCTTTGTTTTCTACTTTCAGTTGTCTAGTCATTACCAACTGCCAGATCTCTGTTCTGCTTCCTGTCTCCTGTCTGGGAGTTGTTTGGTCTCAGCCTCCTGTGCCTTTGAGGTGCTTCAGGAGGTGGTATGAGATTTGTCTGATTTTGATGTAGAAATTTTTAAACCTATAAAATCTCTCAAGTCAGGACCTTAATATTTTAGGTTTTTTTAAAAATTCTCCAAGGTGAGGTTGTTTCTAACCAATCATGGAGGACCTGACCATGGAGCAGGACATGAAGGCCTGCTCTTGTGTTGATGAAAGCTTCAGCACAAACTATAAAATTATGATGACCCTCAGTAGAGGATATTTCTCAGAAGTCAAACTTGCCATATTCCCACAGTCAACTGCATAGCTGTTATAATCCTTAGAAAGAACAAGAAGAATGCCTCCTTTATGGCCAGTGAGATCGAGATTATGAAAGGCCAATGTCATCCTAATGTCATTAGGCTTTTTCATGTGGTAGAAACCAGAGACAGCACCTACCTTGTAATGGAGCTTGCTTCAGAGGGAGAGCTGAGGATGCACATCCTCGAATGGGGCTCTCTACTGGACCAGGAGACCCGAAGGTGGTTTAGCCAGATACTACGTGCAGTACAGTACTGCTATAGCAACAGCATTGTGCACAGGGATATAAAGGCCGAAAACATCCTGGTTGATGGCAGGGGAAATGCCAAGTTGAGCAATTTGGGTCTGGCAGTTAAAGTCCAACCTGGGGAGAGGATAGTGGATTTTCATGGCACTCTGCCCTACTGTGCCCCCAAACTTTTGGGGACAGAGCCATACGATGGCTATCCCAGAGACAGCTGGAGCCTGGGAGTGCTCCTCTTCATTATGGTCTCTGGAGACTTCCCATTCGGAGCTTCTCCTCCTGCAGAAGTAAGGCGGCAGGTCCTGGCTGCCAACTCAGCATTCCTAGTTATGTCTCCCTTGATATTTTCACTGTCATCGTTGAACTGCTGATCATTCATCCTGGCAGAAGGCCCACTGTCGACCAAATCATGGAGCACCTGATGGTCAGGGATGGTGAGGCATGTTCACCACTGACTTGCAGACAGACTCTGGCAGGTGTCCCTTGCCCATGCATTGTCAGGGCCAGGAAGATCATGGGGTATGAACCTGAGGAAATCAGTGAGTCTGTCAGATATCAGAAATATGACTAGGTCATGGCAACATACCTGATTCTGCAGCACCAAGCACCCTGGGGAGATTGCTGTGACCATCAGGCAAAGCCCTAGCAGATCCTCACACCTTCCCTGTGCCCCAAAGGAGAGTTTCTGAGCCTACTTTTCCCACCTTCAACTCCCCACCTGAGCGCCAGGAGGAGGAGGAGGTGGAGGATAAAAAGATCTCCGAACAGGGTGGTAGAAGGCATAGCATGCCTGCCATCCTGTTCTGCCAACGCAAGAGGACCTTCCCCCATCACCTATCCAATCAGGGTTCTGATGTGGATGGTTCCCTTCTCCACAGCAGTCTAGACAACAGTGAGAAATCAACATACTCCAAGATGGGGCTCTGTGGCAGCCTGGCTGTAGGTAATCAGCCATCCTCTTCTCTGGGGCCACACCAGGGTGTGACTGCCAATCACAGAAGAGGGCACATCCCGCTGCTGGTCCTCATTGGAAACCAATATCTCCTGGGATGTCTCTCAGGATGTCATCCTGAGAGGCACCTTCATTGGGGATAGGTCATCAGAAGATAACAGCACTGCTGGCCAGCCTCAGAGTGCGACCATATCTTCCCCTTGAAGCCGTTGCCAGGGCTGGAAGGGTGTGAAGAAGACATTCATGAATTGTCTCCGGTGCCTCTGTTGCTGCCTGTCAGCCCCAAGGTGAAGCTCCACCTCTGGTAACAACGAGGCTCCAGAGAGGGGTGATGGTGGAGTCCCCCACAGAAGCAGGTAGATGGGTGGTCAGGATCCACTAGTGCTCTTCAATCCAGCTCTGCTTTTGCTAATGTCCTGTGAAAGTGACCAATGATCATTGTACTTACTTGGAGTGTCACTTAGCACATCTGTCACCTCAGGATGACCAATCCCACAGAGTTCCTCCAAGTGGAACCTCAGGATTTTTTCCTAGCAGTAGATAGTAGAGAATGTTGTCCAGAGGCATGCAGGGATGGAGGACTGATTTGCCAAAGGGAGCCAAGATTGCTTGGAGAATCACTTGGGGAGTTATGGGGCAGCAGGCCATGCTCTGTATTGAATTACTGAGAGCCCCCTTCCTATGTCTTTCTGCTTTGAAGTGCTGAAGGGGAAAATCCCCAGTTTCATGGCTCCTGAGCCATCGATGGGGTTGGCCTGGCTGAGAACTGAAGAGCTGCATGAGGAAGCCAGGCTGGATGTCCAAGCGGCTGGGTAGCCACAGGCCAGGCACAAGGCCTTTGACCTGTACAGGAAGCATGGGACACACCACTGCACACCTATACAGGTAAAATTCCAGGCAGGAGATTCTGGCTTTCAGAAGGACTTCAATCAGGGGAAGGCCCTGAGCTGCCCTGGGATGAGAAGTTCCTGTTCTCACTCCTGGCTCAACATCAGAGTCTGTCTGTGGAGTCATGGCTGTCCTTCCCTTCATGTTTTTTATTGAGGAATCCGGTCTTCCTCAGGTACAATGGTTGTCCTCAGGGAGGTAACTCCTGGTCAGCCACATCCACATGCCTTGCCACAGGGTGGTTCCCGACTTTGAGGTTACAGTCTCCAAGCAGCCCTGTGGGAGTCCTCTGAAGGATAGTGTCCTCCTTCACTTCAAAGACTGGGAAAGATGCATGGCTGCTTACAAAACAGACCTCAGACCCCACAGAGAAGAAAGCTTCAGAAAATCTTAGCTGGGCAGTGTCCTCAAGGAGAGCTGTGTCTCCTCTCTCTACCAGTTCCACTCTGTAACTAGACATGTTCCTCCTCCTCCAGGTTTGCTCCATCCAGTCCATTCACCCTCCATATGCACACTGAGATCCTGATACCTTGAGAATGATCACATACCACATGATTAGGAGTGGTGTGTTTCCATATCAACATCAAATTAGAGACACTTCTGAGGAGGGAGCGCCTGCTCTGGGCCTGCCTCGAGCCCAGCCTGGCAGGTATCTACTCAGAGTCTCCACTCAGCTCTATGAAACCACAAAGTCTCTTTCAGTTTCCAAAGCCTGCATAGGTCACTGAGTATCCACAGGTAAGCAATCCTTGGACATCCTTTAGGTATGATAAAGGCTTCCCTGTCCATCCAACAATTATGTTGGTAAGATTCAATGTTGTGTTCATTTTCCCTAGATTATAGCAAGCTATGTCACAGCCTGAAACACACAGATGTCCGTGTGATAGACATGGATCATCTCCCTGTTCACCTTTCTTTCTATTTTGAACTTGTGGGAACAAGAGTTTTGGCTTTTTCATCTATCAGGACATTTTCTGTGTTCAACAGTATATCTAAGTGTCATTTTACCACTTTGAGAACATGTCCAGGTACTTTATCTAGGCCTGTCCTCTGAAAGTGGTTCAGTTCATAGAACAGACATTTTACTTCAAAATCTGATAAGAAAATGACTGATTCCCCAGCTTGTCCTCAACAACTACGTGAATGTCCTCCTGAGTATCCTTGCTGGGCTACAGCCCCTTGGACAGGTTGACCTACTCAGGTTGATCTTATGACTCTTCTGAAGGGAATTGGGTCAGTCTGTGTCAAAGAATCAGACTGACATTGAGTTCCCTTGATGAAAAAGAATATGTTGTTCCCCTGCCCTCAATTCACTGGAATATAGAGATGCTAAAAGGTGAGTCTCCTCTCTCTCTCTCTCTCTCTCTTTCTGTCACTCTCTATATATCACACAGACACACACACACACAATTATCCACACAATATCTATATTTTGCCAACCTGGCCCCTTCTAACACTTTACTCCTCACTACTGATTTTCTCTAAATTTCATGCTCACCTCCAGTTCTGTTTGGTTTTGGCCAAAGCACGTGACTCTTATACTCCTAGGGATGCTCTAATTGTCTGCTCTCACTACAAGGTGCCCATTTGCCTCCTGTTTTTAAACAGGTTTTCTTTATATACTACAGACTGACCTGGAACTGTTCATCCTATGGCCTCAGCTACTGAATGCAGGGAATGCAGCTAGGTACCCAGGCTTAGAATGTTTTTTTAAACTCTCCATGTGGCTGAGGATGACCTGGTCTGTCTCCACTTCCCACAGTTGGCATCCACTAAGCCTTTTTGACGCGATGCTGGGACTCACACACAGGGATTCCTGCATGCTGGACGAGAATTCTCCCGACTGAGTTATATGTGTAGCCGTATGATTTTTACTTTTTAACACTGGATTTCATACCACTCAGTCTACAGTGGGACTTAGCACGCAGCAGTGGTAGATGTTGAATTCCTGAACCTCTTGCTTCTGTTCTCTCTGGTCCTGATTTAGAGGTCAACACCACTCACCATGTTTTTTTTGTTTTTTTTTTTGTTTTTAATCTTTTTGAGACAGGGTCTCCCTGTAGCCCCAGCTGTCCTGGAACTCACTATGTAGACCAGGCTGGCCTTGAACTCAGATCCACCTGTCTCTGCCTCCCAAGTGCTGGAATTAAAGGTGTGTGCCACCACCCACCGGCAGTGAGCAGGGTTGGAGCAATGGAAAAAGGACACTGTGCCTCCCGCTCCACCCTATCTCCAGGAACATCAGTCTCTAGACAGTGGTTCCCGGGACTTTCACCTGTGCAGCCAGGATGAAAGGATGTTCCAGCATGCAGTCCTCAAGTCAGCTTTGTCTGACCTCTGTGCAACAGTGTGAAAAAAAGAACAAAAGACACAAGAACAGCTCACACTAGGGAGCTGATGGGATCCAGACAGTCTGAGCCTCACCTACTGTTTGAGCGTTTCCTCAGTTCACCCTTTGGGCAGGCTCCCACCTCTCAGAGTTAGCTAGTTCTAGGGAGTTCTTGGAGTTTTCTTTACAGTAGATGCCAGAGTCTGAGTAGTGGTACATGCCTGTCATCCCAGGACTCAAAACCCTTAGGCAGGAGGATAGTCACAAGAGCAAAACCAGCCTGAGCTACATCGTGAGTTCCAGTCTAGCTTGAGCATCTCACTCTACCAAACAAAAAACAAGAAACAGCAGGACTAGGGCCAGAGCTCAGTTGTGCATAGCATACCCAGGTCACTCCTTTGGCATTTCCCCAGCATGGAACACAATTGGAAGTGTGGTCTGTGCCTGTCATCCCCACACTGGGTGGTGAACACAAAAGGATAGGCATTCAAGGCTAGACTGTGATATAGGATACTCTTCATTAAACACAATCATCCACCAAAAGCCTTAATGTTAAAATTCGAGAAAGCATGCAACTCAGAAAAACCTTGTATTTCAGGCTGGAGAGATGGCTCAGCAATTAAGAACACTGGTTGTTCTTGAAGACCTGGGTTTGAATCCCAGCACCCACATGGAAGCTAACAAGTGTCCATAACTCCAGTTCCACGGGACCGGACAGCTTCTTCTGTCCTCCGTGGGCATTGCACGACATGGGTACAATGGCCTACACACAGGCATTAGCTCAGTGGTAGAACAGTTGCCTAGTAAGCACAAGGCCCTGGGTTTGGTCCTCAGCTCTGGAAAACAAAAAACAAAAACAAAAAAAAACCTTGTATTTCTCGTGAATCAGAATCCCCGTGTGGTGAGAAGTAAAGAGGGCCTCTGGTTACTCTGTGGTTCATGGCTGGAACAGGACTGAGCACAGGGCACACCCAGCATGCATAGCAGTGGGGGAGAGTACCTTTCTGGTCCTATGGAAGGCAGAGAAGAAAAAGGGATTCCAGAGCAAGGAGGCCCCCCTCCACCATTTGTGCCAGTTCAGGAGGGGATGGAGGCTACTGGCCTTGCATCAATCAGAAACTATCCCCCTGTGCTGCCCCTTTGTGGTGGCTCTACAACTGTGTTCCATGTCCTGGTTTTGCTGAAGCTACTGCCTCAATTCATGCCTGGAGGGGGACAATCCAGCTCCTTATTTTGGGGGGTTTTGTTTCTTTGTTTATTTGAGACAGCCTCTCACAATGTAGTCATAGCTGCCCTGGAACTCACTATGCAGACCAGGCTGGCACCCTTCTCAAAGATCCCCTGCCTCTGACTGCCAAGAGTTTTTTATTTATTTTTTAATTTTTATTACTTTTGTTTTTTAATTCTTTGGTCTTTTGGAGACAATGTCTCCCTGTAGCTTCAGCTGTCCTGGAACTCACTATGTAGACCAGGTTGGCCTTGAACTCACAGAGATCTGCCTGCCTCTCTCCCGAGTACTGGGATTAAAGGTGTGTGCCACCACACCTGGTATTTATTTTTTATTTTGTTTTGTTTTTGATACAGGGTTTTTATGTGTTGGAAAGTGCTGTCCTAGGTATTATTATGTAACCCAGGATGGCCTCACATAGTAATCCTTCTGTCTCACCCTCCATAGTCTTGGGATTATGGTCTTGCATACACCCATCTAACTTGGGGTTGTTCTTTCCTTCTTCTCCCACACATACAAGGAAGATAGAAACAAAATATCTTTCCAAGATGAGCTACACAGGGGCTGTCTTGGGAAGAGGTGGTATAGACACTGTCATGCATGGCCCTAGGCACCTCTGGGGGCCTCACTGACTCCAGACCAGTGAGAGATACTGTGAATTTGCACTTGAACCTGGCTTGTGGCCTCCACAGGTACTACAGTTTAAAACTTAACTTTTTACAATTACTGGAATGTTTTTAAATTTTTATTTTTAATTATCTACATGCACGTGTGGCTGTGTGTGGGTATGTGCACATGAGTTCAGTTGTACATGGAGGCCAGAAGAGGGTGTTGAATCCTCTGGAGCTAAAGTTACAGGGGTTGTGAGCTGCCTGATGTGGATGCTGGAAAGTGAACTTGGGTCCTCTGCAAGAGTAGTAAGTGCTCTTAACCACTCAGCCATCTCTCTGGTCCCAGTATCCAGAATGCTTTTTTTTTTTTTTTAAACTTGTTTCTTACATGGTTTGCCTCCCCATTCCTTGTCTGGGACTCTGGGACATTGTAGGGATAGGCAGGTGCAGCCTTGAAGCCCAGCTTCATCTCCAACATTGTGGAAAGGGACTGTACATCATGGGGCAGAATGTGATGGTCCCCTACACCACTAGGACAGAGCCTGTGGAGAGTGACCTCCCAGGGTATCCATGTTGGCAGTATCAGGAATACTTTAAAACTCAGAGACAAATGCCTACATTGCCATATTTCCCTGAGGGGTTAATGCCTCAAATACTGTCAGCCTCGAGTCTAGTGTATTTTACATCATTGTTTTAGTTTGTTCTTAAGAGTTAGCTGGAAACTTCCAGGAATGTAATGTACTATTAAAGTATCCAAACATGAAAACCTGACATTTAGCAATGTTGTCTCTAATATCACTATGCATTTAAAAATGACTGTTGGCTTCATCTAAGCCAAAAAGTTTAAGGGGCAAACACGAGATGGTCTGAGAATAGAAACCCACTCCCTACGTAACTTTGCAAGTTGGCGACACTGCCATCATTGGCTGTGTGGTGTACTAATTTGGTGAATCTTATCCAATGTACTTTTTGCTCATCCACTAAGCCATATCTTGATAGGAAAAGACAGTGGTAAATGGAAGCTGTACACTCAGCTTTAGAGTTCAGTCCTCAGCTTCTAAAAAGTAAGACTTGAAAGGAGGAGTGTTTGGGGCTGGGGATGCAGCTCAGCTGATAGAGTGCTGGCCTAGCATTCATTCAGGAAGTCCTAGGTTTGATCCCTAGCACCAAAACAAAACAAAACAAAACAAAACAAAATGTGCATAGTGGGACATGCCTGCAATCTCAGCAATCCAGAGGCAGAGGCAGGGTGATTGCCTTAAGTCTGAGGACAGCCTGGTCTGCATAGTGAGTTCCAGGCCAGCCAGAGGTCATAGCAAGACCCTATCTCATAAACTTAAAAGAAAGGGGGGAGGGAGGAGGGAAACTGTAGAGAGGGAGGAGGAGAGGGGAGGAGAAAGGGCAGAAGGAGAAAAGTGAGAAGGAAGGAAGAGGACAGATTCTAGGGGCCAGAGCTCAGGCAGCTGCTTCAGGGGTGATCATGAAGCAGGAAAGTGGTAAGATGTGGTATGAGGTCTTCCCATAACCCAAGCTTGGTGGATACCACTGATTTATTTGACCTAATGTTGGAGACACTGCTTTACCTAAACTCTGCTGAAAGCATGTCTGACCATGTACAACAGTCCCTTCAGCCAAGAATGACTATGCCAGTCTGGCACGGTACACACACCTTTAATCCCAGCACTTGGGAGGCAGAGGCAGGTGGATATCTGTGAAATCCAAGCAGATCAGCTGGGGCTACAAGGAGACCCTGTCTCGAAAAGACCAGAATAGTCAGGAGGAGACCAGAGGAAAGGTGTTTCAGAGGTTAAGAGCACTGGCTGCTCTTTCAGAGAACCCTGGTTCGGTTCCCAGAGCCTACCTGGCAGCTAACCATCTATAACTCCAATTCCAGGGGGATCTGGTGCCTTCTGACTTCTGCAGGCATTGCACAACACAGGTGCATTTACATCCATGCAGACAATACACTCATACACATAAAATAAAAACAATAATAATAAAAAAGAATGATTATGTGACAAAAGCTGCACAGGCATGTGTGTCAAGGCAGACAAAAGAATGCAGTGCCCCCATCCCAAATTATACAAGGAAATAGCACTGTGACCATTGACCACAGGCTCTGTTATGCTTAGCTAGCTTTCATTGCAATAAACAGATCCGTTGCTTCAAAGTAACATACTTAGAAGCCTTGAGAAAGCTTTCTCAAGACTGACTGCACTGTGTAAAAGTCACATGGCTTTTCCTGCCTATGCAATAAAAAAGTAACAGCTACACAGTGGAACAGGAGGAGCTCAGGGCCTCTGTTCTCTCAGCAGAGGGCTTCCTAGTTCCCCACTCCTGAGATTCGAATTAAGTATTGTGTCTTTTTCTCTGTGCTGCACTGTCCCTCTTCAAGGGTTCTCAGAGCTCTTGCCGCCATGCTGGACACAGCAGAGTGATGCCCAAAGCAAGGAATTGAACAACAGCTCTGCTAGAACAGAGAAAGTGAAATGGAGAAACAAACTACAAAGGAGTCAGCAGCCTCTGTGCTAGGTGGAGTCGTGGCTATGAGGACGCAAGTAGTTCTTTTAGGTTTTGTGTAAACCTGGATAACAATGGGGGAAGAATCAGTCTCAAGAAACTAAACATTATATTCAATTGCTTAAAAAGCATACTCAAGCAGTCAGAATCTCAGGTGTCAGAATCTAAATTAGAGGAATTGTTAAAAGCTGTAGTTAAACATAATCTTTGGTCCCCAGAAGAAGGTACCATAGACCTAGAATGCTGGGACCAAGTAGGGAAAAGTCTGAAAGGGGCACATCAATCTGGGACTTCTCTTTCTGGTTTGCTTTTTCTATGTGGAGATTTTAATTAAACATGTTTGGGAACCTTTGTGGGAGAGTAAAGAGAAGCTTATACCTATTCCATCCCCACACCTAAACTGGCCCTTTCACTGTAATGATCAAGATAAACTTCTGCTTGATAAGGAATGCCTTTGGGAGATGACATTAAGGCCCCTAAGGCTTTCCATGATAGCATGTTATAATGGAAAATATGGCCAGGCATCTGCTTCCATTTGGGGATTAGCATATGATGGTAAAAGCTATCCTGTATGGAAGAGCATATCTAATTTAGAAGTCTAATTGATCAAGGTTTTGCCAAGAACAAGCCCACATTTTTAAAAAGGGGGAGTGTCTAGTGATTTTCTTCAATAAAGCCTGGTCTACAACTAAAACAAAAAATTAAAAATGGTCTCTAATGAAAAATATCAATGTAGGATAAAAGATAAGCTTTTCAGATTGTCTGGCTCCGTTTACAGATACAAGCTAACTAATTATGGATGTAAGCTTTTCAAACATCTGATCACCTCAAACATAGATGGGGAGAAATTCAAGTTAGGCAATGGTAAAGGCAGATACTTTTGTTGGCTTGATTCTCCTTATAAGTGATAATTGCCATATATTCATATATCTTATAAAATTTAGAGATATTAAATATAACCCTTCCAAAATAAGTGTTCTGACTTTGTCATTTCCTGTTCCCGATACAAAATCCAACACGTTGTAAGACTCAGCTAAAAGTGTCCGTATAGGTAATAAGGAAGACAGAAACCAGTACAAACCACTTGGTTCCATTTCACAGAGAAACAAATGACTTTTTTGTATATTGGTAAATTATTATGTGTTGTTTAAACTCACTGAGACGCTGGCTCTGGAGATGGGATTTGATCCTCTCAGCTCAGATTCAAGCATGTTCATCTCAAAATGTCCTCCAAAAACTTCAGAGTCATGTTGACACCCCCACCCCAATCAGTGACCAAGAGTAAGAAAATAAAACAGTCATAATAAAGGCCTTATGCCCTTGAAAACAGCTAGGGGATAAAATATTTCCAAAAAATTTACTATTACTTATTTCATGATATAAAGATATGTATGCTATTTTCCACTAACAATATACGTGGGTGGGAACCCCTCACAAAAGTCTCAGTCCCTTAGGCTACAGGAAATATGGAGTCACCTATAGGTGATGAGACAAGTCATCTCTCTCCTTAGCCCTAGAATACAGAGAATTATTTGCTTATCACTACTGAGAATATTATAAATTAAAGCATCAAAAATAAATGCAATAAAAATTATAAAGGATACTCACGAACTCATTAAAACTCCTATAACAAAATGTGTTGGTTTAGTCTTAATTAAAATTGGACTATAAGACAGTTTAATTTCCTCAGATGTTACTGATCCAGCTTATATTAGTCAAATTCCCATTATGTATTATTCTTAGCTACTCCAAAACTTTTTGACTTTAACTCAATTGGCACAATTGATTTACTGTTCACTTTGAGAAACATTGGTTTGCCATTTTAAAAAAAAGTACAAGAAATGGGAAAACACTACCTAACTCCCCAATCAAGGAAGTTCTCACAACATATAGTAAATTTTTGTTAATAAATGTCTCATGATATTAAGATAACCTATGAATAAGAAAAAACTTAAAAATAGTAAAAATGAAAGTTATATTTGGTAAAAATTTATATATAAAAATTAAGATGGTTAGATGTTTCCAAAAGAAAAAGAAAAACCCACAGGCTTTTATATGTTATAAGGTTTGAATAAGTTATATTAAATGCACATATATATATATATATATATTCATATATATATATTCATTAAAGAAGAGGTCATGAATTTGAGAAGGAATTCAACGAATTTAAGGAATATATATTCATATATATATTCAGTGTAGTGGCTCTGATGTCAGCAGACACCCAGAGAGTGCAGAGTTCGGGCCTCCCTCTGGCCTCCCTCTGGCAGAGGGAATGAGAACACAGGGAACTGACTGCCTGAGAGCCCATGGATCCTGCCTCCACGCGGTGGTGAGCCTCCCCTAATTGCACTATACCCATCCCCATACCTGGGATTTCCTGAAGCCCCTCTCAAGGCCCCAGGGCCGATCTGGCTCTCATAGGCTAAGGCTGAGATCCTAGCAGACAGCCTGAGAGGGTGGGTTCCAACCTCCATCAGTGCAGTGGTTCTGATCTCAGCAGATTTCCCGCCAGAGAGTGCCAAGTTCTGGCCTCCCTCTGGCCTCCATCTGGCATAGGGGCTGAGAATGCTGAGGATTGCCTGACAGCACCCAAATCCTGCCTCCACATGGTGAAGGAAGCCTGAGTGTACCTGACTGGAACCTGAATTGGGCTTCTGTGGTACTCCTGAAGAGCTGATCTGAAGCCATCAGTTCCCTCCAAAGTAAACCTGAGAGAACCCGAACCCTGTACCAACCAGCTTTACATAACCAATAAAGAAAGGATCTAGGCACCCCGATAATGCAAACAGAAGCATACTTCAACTTAATTCTCATATCAGAATCATAAACCAAAGAAATTCCATGCCAAAATCACAACAAAAGAATAATAAAAAGGAAAGCCAAAACACTATGTCCCCACCAAACTCCACCAATCCTGTAGAAGAGTTCTACAAGCAGAACCCCCTAGAGATAACTCAGGACACTGAATTTAAAAGAACAATCATAAACATGATCAAGGAATTCAAAAAATTTCTCAAGAACACACAAACAAAAAAATTAAAGAGTTAAGATACAGATAAACTTCGGAATGAATTCACAAAAGGGAAATATTGAAGAAAATTCAAGCAGAAATTAAGAAGGAAGTGCAAAACTCAATGAGCCAATTTGAAACAATGGGGGAAAGACTGACCACTAGAATGAATGAAATGGAAAACAGAATATCAACACTGGAGAATAAAGTTGAAGAATTGGACCACTCAAGCAAAGATTATGGAAAAATTTCTACATGACAATAGATGCCAGCCCAGAATAATTTACCCAGCAAAATGTCTATTATGGTTGAGGGGGAAAGAAAAATCTTCCCTGACATGAATAGCCTGAAAGAATACATGTCCACAAAACCAGTCCTTCAAAGAATACTTGAAGCAATACAGAGAGCAGAGAGAGAAACAACTATACCCTAGGGGCAACAAAAGAAAATAAATAAAAGTATAAAGTGGAAAGACAAATTTAGATAGAGAACACAAACAGCAATCAAAATGACAGCAACCAATGTACATCTTTCAATAATAACCTTAAAAATTAATGGACTGAACTCCCCAGTCAAAAGACACAGGCTAAGTGAATGGATTAAGAAATAATACAAAATCCATCTTTTTGTTGTCTGCAAGAAACCCATCTCATCTTCAAGGACAGGCACTACCTTAAGGTAAAAGGATGGAAAAGAATATTTCAAGCAAATGGCACTAAGAAACAAGCAGGGGTTGCAATTCTAACATCTGACAAAATAGACTTCAAAGGAAAACTAATCAGAAAAGATAAGGAGGATCACTTCATTCTGATCAAAAGAACAGTTATCCAAGAAGATATTATAATCTTTAACATATATGCACCAAACTCTGGTGCACCCAAATTTATAAAAACAACACTACAGGACTTGAAGATCCAGATTAACCCCAGCTCAGGAATAGTAGGGGACTTCAATACACCACTGTCTCCATTAGACAGGTCAACTGGACAAAGAATGAACAGAGAGACATCTGAATTAAATGATACCATACATCAAATGGACCTAACAGACATCTTTTGAATAGTCCACCCAAGCACCAAAGAATACACTTTCTACTCAGCACCCCATGGAACTTTTTCAAAAATTGACCACATACTGCGCCATCAAACAAACCTCAACAAATACAAAAAACATGAAATAATTGCATGCATTCTATCAGACCACATTGCAATAAAGCTCAAAATCAACACTGGACGAAGCCCTAGTCACTACACAAATTTGTGGTGATTGAACAACACCACTCTTAAACAACGAGTGGGTCAAAGGAGAAATTAAGAAAGAAATAAAAGAATTCCTGGAATTCAATGAAAAGTACAACACAACCTCTGGGACACAGTCCTAGGATGGAAGTTTATGGCTCTAATTAGAAAGAGCTCAAATCAATGACCTAACACTGCAACCCAAGACACTGGAAAGGCAAGAACAAATGAAACCCAAACCCAGCAGAAGAGAAGAAATAACAAAAATCAGAGCAGAAATTAATGGAATAGAAACAAAGAAAATAATACAAAGAATCAACGAATCTAAGAGCTGGTTCTGTTAGGGTCCGAGAGTTGGGAATAATTCCCATAGACATGAAGGAAAAATGCCTAAAATTTTTATTCAGAAATTTAAAGTATAAAGTAACCAAATTAGCGGCTAGCCAGGCAAGGATTCCACAAGCCAAAGATGGCATCCGGCTTCAATAAAAGCAGGCAGGGGCTTTTATTGAAGAATTTCGCACAAACCCGTGTGAGCCAATGTGAAGGCCTGAGCTCTGATCTGAAGTAAATTCAGAATAAGTTCTGACCTGAAATAAACTCAGGCCTGGACTGGGAAACTTCAGTTCCCTGAGAACTTGGATGTTCTTCTGCAGTGATTTTTATCATGACACTGACAGTTCCTTGAAACCTATTAAACGTACATAAGTAAGCTTGTATAATAAGGCTGTGTAACTAATAAAGTTATAGGTAAAGAACAGAATGTTTAATAGGCATGGAAGGATAGGTACGATTCCAAAAAGGGCTGAGCCCGGGGAACACAAAGGTACTGCAAATATCATAAAAGTATTGTAAATATCATGATGAGGTAATTTGGCTTGAAAAGAACATTTTCTTTTCCTCTTGTTGTACTATAAATAAGGATGATTCTTAGAATAAAGCATGCATTGGTTCACACGCCTCTGCATCCCCTGCATCCTGATTTCTTCTGCGCCTATGCCTCAGGGCCCCCAAGCCCCTCAGGCTTGAATTGTGGTCACTGACCGGTGACAGCTAGCGCCCGAACAGGGACCCCGACATTGCACTCACAGAAGGTGTTCAGGATAGAGTTGCAGGTAAGTGCAAGTCACCCAGAGGAGGTGGCGGAGTCTTGGCCAAGTAGGTAAAAGTCATCCAAAGGAGGTGACAGATAAGTTGACTGGCTGGTACCAGTTGGCAGCCACGGTTGGTTTCTATAAATCATTTTTACAGCATTATTGCAGGGTAATGGGACAAGGTAAGTCTACTCCTTTTGTTTCTTTAATTCATCATATTCTTAGTAGTAATGGTGCACAAGTGTCCAAAAAACAGATAGATAATTGTGTGAAAATAGTTGTAGAGTTTAATTCATGGTTTCCTGATACAGGAACTTTAGATTTAGAAGTATGGGACAGAGTCAGAACAAATGTGGAAAAGGCATTTCAGACAGGAGAAACAATACCACTTGATTTTCGCTCTGTGTGGGCACTTATGAGAACTGCTATTATCTTAATTAATCAAGGTCCAAATAGTTTGTCCCCAACGCAAGTTTTTTGTACTTCCACTGAGGCAGTTAACCTCTATGATGTTCCTGAGGAATTAAAGAATACAGTTGCTAGGGAGATTCAAGAGGCTACTTCCTCGGAGCCCTCTGTAGATAGTTCTGTAAGGAAAGAGCCTTCGGCTCCAGCCTCAAGCCTCTTGTGTCCAGATGACACGGAGGACTCATTAGATTCTGATGAGGATTCAGTTATGGCTCGACAGCTGAGAAAGAAACTTAAGAAATTGGTTGTAATGAAGCCTAAAGTAAAAGTACAATCTAAACAAAGATTGAGTATAACAGCAGCTCTTGCAAAATTATTGTTACAAACTTCTGATTCTGACTCTGATTCTGAAATTATTATGCCAAAAGCTGCATTTCCAGTTATTCGACATCCTGCTGTTAACAGACCTGCACCACCTCCTACTTATGAAGGTATAGATCTAGATCATATTACTAAGGTACGCAAGGCAGTAACACTATACGGTCCTCAGTCACCTTATGTGAAAGAAATTCTTTTAGGTTTGGCTAATCATTATGGGACTCCTGCTCCAGATGATTGGAAAGTTCTGGGTTTATCATTGTTGAAATCATGAGTATATTCAAAGGACAGTCCCTCTAATGTTTTCTTATAGAATGTCTATGCTACAATGTCAGGGATAGATTAAAAGTAGAGTATTATGATGTTGTCTCTTTGCATTTTCTTTTAGGTAATATTGTTTTCTGTGTTTCTTATAAGGAGCATTTTGTTGTATGAATTTGGATTAGGTACCTATTCCCCAGGTCATGGGTGCTTGGTCCGGATTCATGTAATACAATGTTTTTTTCCAACTCCAGATTGACAGCCCTCTTCAAACGGATTCACCATGCAAGTAAAATCTTTTAGGCAAAGAAAAACAAATGCCTTTTTGAATTAATTATATTTGTAAATTGTCTTGTGCTGTTTGAGCTCATTGAGACACTGACTCTGGAGATGGGATAGGATCCTCTCACTTCAGACTCAAGCCTATTATCTCAAGATATGTTCTCTAAGATTTTTTTTCCAGGTTCAGGTTGGCCTCCTGACCCTGTGGAAAGAAAAGGGAACTACAAAACAGCCTAAGGATATAAGGCACTGTACAATTAAAACAGCTACAGTGTGAATTTTAGTTGGTAGCTCTATAATAATAATAATGTTAAATATGTTTGTAAAGAATGTTATATAGATGGCTACTGTAGGCTATGCTTAGATTGCTTCAGCAAATTAGTACTTGTTGCTTAATAGTAAAGAAGTCCCGGCCACCTGGGAAATGTCCCCGTTGTTGTCGTGGTGTGCATTGGGCTAGAGACTGTAGATCCAAGACAGATGTTGATGGTAATCGTTTAGGAAATAATCAACCTGTGCCAACAAATCGACCACAGCATTTGGGAAACAAGGTTCGGGGCCTTCCCCGAGGCCCCTCACAAACCATCGGGGGCACCCAACCATCTTTTCCCTCAACCCAGCAACCGCCGGCAGTGCAGCCGTGGACCTTCCCTCAGCCATAACTATAACACTGACACCCCCTACTATTCCTTATAAAATACCTACGGGTGTTT
>NW_008350959.1:1054915-1056142 GCF_000622305.1 Nannospalax galili
TACCATAAAATTAATCACATAACTGGAATTGAATATAATCCTCAAGGGCAAGCTATAATAGAATGAACTAATGGATATATTAAAATGTATATTAAAAAATTAAAAGGAAGGAATTACACACCAGATTATGAGGAATTTAGAACCTTAGGACATAGGAATCATAAATTATTAATATATGAAATATTGTTTATTATTAACTTCCTAAATCTTCCCCAAGGAGAAGTCTTATCTCGTGCGGATAAGCATTTTTTACAGGAATCATCACTCCTGCCTGATCCAGTGGAAGTCTGGATTAAGCCAGGAGAATCTCAAGATTGGATACCAGGAAAATTACTGATTCCAGGCAAAGGGTATGGTTTTGTCTCTACAGGAAATGGAGTCTCCTTCTGGCATCCTGGCTGATGGATCCGGTTGCAAACTCTGACCAATAAAGATGGCGATGCAGCACAGAAAGGATCGAGAGATGTCACTTCAAACAATGGAGACATTATCGGTGACTAATAAACATCAATGTCATCAGGAAAGGTTATCATCGCCCACTTGGGGTCAGATGAATGCCTTGCTTTCTAAGGCTTGGTCTGTGGTTAGTCATACAGGAAAGGAGTTTACCCCAGGACATCTATTTCTAGCTATGTGCACTTTGATTATTTGCCCTTCTGCCATTGAAGCTGAGGTAATATATTGGGCTCATGTACCTAATCCCCCTCTTCTCCGTCCTTATACTTGGAAGGAACCTATCATAGTAGTTACAACTTTTCCTATGAATGTGTTATCTCCACCTTATGGAACAGGTCAGCCAGATTATCCTAATGAAGAAGGGACTTTTTAAAATTATACTCAATTTGTGTCTCCTGATATTATGTGTTTTGGAATTCCTCCTTGTTATCCTATAAGACAGCAGAATTGGATCGTTCCTGGTGGTACTTGGGATAGGAGTCGCACACATATGGTGTGCCTCTCTGCTCAGTCTGTAGGTCCTGATTGGACAGGTTATGAGGACACAGATGCCCCGGTTATGTTAGAATGTGAAGGTTTTTCTTATAATCGGATAAAGGACTATAAACCTTTGATATGGAAAAATTGTAGAGGAATGAAAGGGAAAATTTATAGGTCTTAAAAATAATACTTGGATTGATTGGGGTCCTTTGGGAAGTTGGTTAAAACATTGTAGTGATTATAATAAGTTCAACTCATATTGTATATTGAATGATACTGTTCAATCAGGAC
>NW_008350959.1:1058093-1059100 GCF_000622305.1 Nannospalax galili
TGTCATCTCAATAGATGCAGAAAAGGCTTTTGACAAAATTCAGCATGCATTTATGTTCAAAGTCCTAGAGGGAATTGGACTATATATAAAACAAACCCACAGCCAGTATCATTCTAAATGGAGAAAAACTGGAAGCATTCCCATTAAAATCAGGAACCAGACAAGGATGTCCACCATCTCCACTCCTGTTGAACATAGTGCTTGAAACTTTTGCTAGAGCAATAAGACAGGAGAAAGAAATTAAAGGAATACTAATTGGAAAAGAAGAGATCAAACTATTACTTTTTGCAGATGATATGATACTATAACTAAGAGATCCAAAAAGGTCCTCCAGAAAACTCCTAGAACTGATTAACAGCTTCAGTATAGTGGCAGGTTATAAAAATCAATTTACAAAACTCAGTAGCCTTTCTATATAGCAATAACAAGCAACTGGAGAAAGAATACAGGGACATGCTCCCATTCACAATAGCTGTAACAACAACAACAACAAAAAATTTGGAATAAATCTGACCAAAGACACCAAAGATCTCTACAATGAAAATTTTAAATTGTAAAATAGAGAAATTGAGGAAGACACAAGGAGATGGAAGGACCTCCCATGCTCATGAATTGGAAGAATTAATATTGTGAAAATGACCATCCTACCAAAGGAAATATATAGATTTAATGCAATCCCAATCAAAATCCCAATAATATACTTCACGGAATAAGAAAAAAAAATCCTTAAATTCATATTAAAGCACAAAAGACCCCAGATAGCCACAGCAATCCAGAGCACAAAGAGCAATGCTGGGGAGATTACTATACAAGATTTCAAAATGTACTACAGAGCTATAGTCTTCAAAACTGCATGGTACTTGCACAAAAATAGATACATAGATCAATAGAACATCATTGAAGATCCAAACCTGAGTACATGCAATTTCAGCCACCTGATATTTGACAAAGGTGCCAATAACACACAATGGAGGAAAGACAGCATGTTCAGCAAATGGTGCTTTAAT
>NW_008350959.1:1061050-1077214 GCF_000622305.1 Nannospalax galili
AGTTCAGTATTGCATAACGGCATTAATTCAACTGTGAACCTAAAAATTTACAGCCACTTTTGGAAGAGATGTATCCATGCTCTGGAGTGTGTTCCTGAATATGTTAAAGCTGTAATGAAATGCTTCTTCTAATCATGTGGTTATTAAATTTTTTTAAAAATTAAAAAAATTCTTCATAGCATAAAAATTTACTTCATGTTAAATAGTAGAGGGGATAAACATTACCAATTAAATCTACCTGATGAACTTATTTCCATACTCAGGTACTAAGGATCTGAGTGTTACTTCATGTTAAATAGTAGAGGTGATAAACATTACCAATTAAATCTACCTGATGAACTTATTTCCATACTCAGGTACTAAGGATCTGAGTGTATCCGACTGTGACTTGTAATCATCAGATATATAGAGATTAAAGACACATGTGAAAACATCTAATGTTAGTACCATTTAGAATGTAGGAAACAGCATATTTTAAAATGAAATGGAGATCTTCTTTAAAGTGTTAAAACTCATTCAATTTTATATCTTACAGGGTTCATACTGAGTTCAGTATTGCATAACGGCATTAATTCAACTGTGAACCTAAAAATTTACAGCCACTTTTGGAAGAGATGTCTCCTTGCTCTGGAGTGTGTTACTGAATATGTTAAATGTGAAATGAAATGCTTCTTCTAATCTTGTAACTATTGAATTTTTTAAAAATTAAAAAAATAATTCTTCAGAGCATAGAAATTTAAAAATTTTCTCCTTAATAATTAGTAGATGTGAAAAACATGACCATTGAAATCTACCTGATTTTACATCCATGCTCAGATGCCAAGGAGCTCAGAAAGTAACCGACCATGACTAGTAATAATTAGCTATATAGAGATTAGAAACGCATGCAAACACCTTGGTGTTAATTGCATTAAAAATGCAGTTTTCTCTATGAAACATCATATTTTAATAATGAAATAGAGATCTTTTTAAAAGGTTAAAACCTCATTTAATTATATGTCTTATAGGGTTTATACTGAGTACGGTATTGTATAACTGTATTAATTCAACTGTAAGCCTAAAATTTTACAGCCAGTTTTGAAAGAGATGCATCTTAGCTCTGGAAATTGTTATTGAATATGTCAATGCTATTGTAATGAAAAGCTTCTTCTAAGTATGTGGTTATTAGGTTCAACAGCAAACCTAAACATTTTATAGCCACTTTTGAATGAGATGTATCTTTGCTCTGGAAACTGTTATTGAGTATGTTAAAACTATAATGAATTGCTTCTTCTAAAAAAATAAAAAAAAGAATATGTGTTAATATACCCAAGAGTGAGAACTAAAAGACATAAGTTAAAGGGGGACTGAAAACAATTGCATAATTAGCTGAAAGTAAAGGGAATCCCCTTCTGTTGTTTAATATTACTCTGGTATTTCTGGAAAGAAGCCCTGGCCCTCGATTTTCACAGGAAAGCACCTCTCAAACCCTTGGTGTGAAGTGCCCAATTTCTGCAGTGTCTTCTTTTAAAGGGGGAGGGGGGCTGGCCTCCTATGTGTCAGAGGAGCCTGAATATTGGCCTAATTTGTGTGGCATTGACCCAGGTCATATGTGAAGTCTCTCAATGGCAGATTGGCCTGGGGTCTGTGATGGTGACTCAGGTCACATGTGAAGTCCCTCAGAGGCAGTGGTGCTTGGAAGCACATGGTTGCCTGTCGGGAAAAGGCATTTCTGGTCATGGAACATCATGGAGATGGGGTATCTTGGGGGCCGCTGAGGTGGGGTGCTTGTGGTCTCTACCTGTCCTCCTCTCATTCTCATGAGTCAGCATGACAGGTAGGTTGTTTCAGGGGAGACTGCAGAGAAGCAATTCCTCTTGGATATTTGGGTCAAAGCCAGTGGTAGTTCTGGCATCCAGGAGACACCTATATGGGGAATAGGCAGGTATCTTCTCCAATCTGCCTTGATTGGGGCTCTTTTGCCTCTGATTTGTTCTTGGCTGAGGTGAATGGAGAATTTTCCCAGTGTTTGATGGTTCTAAGGTCATCATGGGATGAGGAGAGTCAGGGATGAGGAAGAAACAAATGTCCTATAGCTTCCTGATGTTTTAGGGCTAGAACGCAGCTAGTGTGTTGTTTGATGGGGCCAATGAGGCCCAGGGCAATTCAGCAACTCATCTAAAGTATGTGTACTTGCCAAGTAGAATGGCTCACATTTTTGAAATCTCAGCACTTGGGAGGCTGAGGCAGGTACCATGACTTTTAGGCCATCCTGGAATACATGGTGAGATTCTGTCTCAACCACAACCCATCCCTGCTAGGAGGTGATCTGCCTCCTGAGGTCCATTCCTTTCTCCATCATCAAGTCCCAAGAGCTTCTTAGAGCTGGCAGGCTCTGGCAATGGCTACCACATGGGTTGTGCAGTTGGATCTCTAGGACCTCCTGTTTTCTCACCCAGAAATTTCTGAAAGTAAGTACACAACTGGATGGAAGTTGGGATCCCATATAATTTGAGGAGAGCCCACCTCCAACAGAATGAAGAAATCATAGACCCAGAGTTGTCACGAAGTGACACCCAGGCTTGTTTTTTGGGGGACAAGGAGTAGTTCCTCAGTGAAGAGACTTAACACACTCTGGAGGAAATGTCACAGTAGTTTTAAAGACTTAATTCTATGATCAGTTTTGGAGTTTGTTTGCATGTAGTATGTATGTGTGTGTGTGTGTGTGTGTGTGTGTGTGTGTGTCTGTGTAGTAACTATCCTCCACCAAGTCACCCCCCATTCTCTTGTACTCAGGATTTGTATAACACTTTCTGCCCAGTCCTGATGTGGGGGTGCAGGACCACCATGGCTGTGTGCCCTCACCCACTAGAGGTCCCTTCTCCTGTACTGCCTCACAAGAGCCAGGAACAGTGGTTCTACTGCTGCCCCGGAGAATTCTTGCTGCAGCTCAAGACCATCAACCCCAGCGGCCCCAATGAAAGTTCATGTTACTAAAATTGCCTCGGGCGGGGGGCGGGGGAATGAGGGGGGTAGAAACCATGTCTGCCCCATCCTTCCCTTGCTCTCAACCACAAATCGAGGTCTGGGAAACTGATGAGTTTATTCTGGGTTTACTCAATGACAAATAGTTAAGGGTGTACTTACAGGAATGTCGGTGCTCCCCCGACAAAAGCCTCACTGGAATGTCTATATCCACCATGGACGGTGACTTCTCCATATCTGCACAACATGGCAGAAGGGCCCCTCCCCTAGTTTCCCCCAGCCTATATACTCTAACTCCTCCCCCAGGCCAGTAGCAATTAGAACCTAATTGCCAATCATGCCATGGGTTGGGAGGGTCCCTTGACTCTCCTGGCAGCTGGGTGTGAACAGGCAAGCAAACAGGTACAGAGGAACTTGGGAAGAAAACATCTGTCAGAAGACAATTTTATATAACAGCTCCAAAACTCTTTGAGAGTCAGGGAGAGGAAGGTTAGGCTGCCCTTGGAAGAGGTGAAAACCCAGGAGCTTCAGAAGATGGAGGTCACCGTGACTTTGTCTGTAGGACAAGGCTGTAGAGTCCTCAGCACAGCTGTGTCTCAGCTCCTTCCTCCCAATCCTCTAAGCTTCTGTATTCCCGTCATCCTTATTTTGTGGTGTGTCTTTGTGTGGGTTTGGGTGCATGTGTGCATGGTGCCCTGGTGTGGAGGTCAGAAGACAATCCTGGGTGTTGGTCCTCAGGCACCTTCCCCCTTGTTTGGGCTGAAACTTCTCCACAGCTAGTCATCCTATAAGCTTCCAGGAATCCACCTGTCTCTGTCTCTCTTCTCCCATTGCTGAGATTACAGGCACATTGCCTGGAGTTTTACATGTGTTCTAGGGATCTGAACTCAAGCCCTCAGGCTTTTGAGGCAGGAACTCTACCGAACACCTCTGAAAAGGTCACTGGAACTGAGCCTCACTGCTCAGCTAGGTCTCTGCCAGCTCTGACTACCTTCTGCAGAGGTGCCCCAGCCACCCTCTGCCTGGCCACTCTGGATCTATCTGGATAGATAGATCTAGACCTCCAGCATTTTTAATCTGGTTCTGAAACCATCTTTGCCATCAGAGCTGCCACTTACCACATGGGGGACTATGACAGACAGGGGTGAAATGTGTGCAACCCCAGCTCTGCCCTTTCTCCCTGTGAGAGCCAGCTTGCTATGTCTGTTTTCTCCTGTGTGAAATGATAATAGCTAGAGAAGCCTGCTCTTAGGGGTGATGTTTAGAATGAAGAGTTAGTGCATAGAGCTGGCATGATGAGGTGGGAGGTGGAGTCTGTTGAATCAGGAATTCAAGGTCATCCTTGGCTATATAGGAAGTTCAACATCAGTCTGGGCTATAGGAGACCCTTCTTCAAAAACAACAACAACAACAAAAATCCACAACCAACCCCCTAAATGTATTTCCTAGGATGAGTTTAGCACAAAGTTTTGCACATGGGCCCCATTGTCCAAGTGTCTGTGGTCACTCTTTTGCAGTCAATGATTCCTGACTCCCTACTGACTCCAGGGAAGGGTCTCTCTCTATCCTAGCCTTCAGCAGACGGAGAGATGAGACCTGGGAGTTTCAGCAACACGTTCAAAGGTCAGTCTAGTTCCCCTGACCCAACCTCTGCTGTAACCTCAGCCCTGCCAGAGTCTTAGCTCCTCTGTGGTCACTGTAGCCCACAGGGCTCTGGGCTGGCATCTTGCTGTGAGTCATGGTGCTGAAGTCCCACAGGGGGAACAAGATTTTTGACCTGAGAGTACTTGTGAGGAAACAACCTCAGGCTGTTCCCTGTATCTTTTCCTCTTCTGTGAACCCTGTGGTGGTATGGCCAAGGCTTTCACCACCCACTTGTACCTGGTGTGGATCAGGGAGGGGAACCAGGGAGAAATGAAGGCTGACTCTTTACTGCAGTCCTTCCAAGTCTCGCTAAGTGAATAAACAGCTTCCCAAATTTTAGTTTATTTTTTGTTTTATATTTATTTTGAGGCAGGGTGTCAGTCTATATCCCAGCCTGGCCTAATTTAGGTGATCCTGCTGCCTCGGCCTCCCAAGTCCTAGAGTTGCATACAGGAGCCACCAATCCTTGCTGCTTCCTTGATTTTAAATAATAATTTTTTAAAGGTCATTTAAAGCCTCTACACAGCTTCAGTTTTCTCATTTCCCCAACACACCTAATGAGACAGAGAAGGACAAAGCTGCCAGCAACAGAGAGTGGGTGGGCTGGGTGAGGAGGCACGTGCCTGTGATTCCAGTCTCCAGAAGCTGAGGCAGGACAATGGCTTTAGCCCAAAAATTGAGACCAAGCCAGAGACCTCGAAATACAGCAAGATGTCTCAAATACTAAAACAAAAAGCAGTTGACATAGTTTGGAGAAAGAATAATGAAAATAATGGCCATGAAGAGAAAGAGGTTGAAGCCTGTAACAAACGTGGGAGGTGTCAACAAGGAGAAAGTCCCTCAACAGTGTTACATTTAGGAGGGCAGAAAAAGGAGTTCAAAGTTTAGAAATAAGAGTCGGAGCCAGACCTGCAACCGGCGAGAAATTTGCTCCCTGGATTCAGGAAACCCAGCAAAGGGCTGATAAAAGCTGTTTCTCGGGAAAGATTATCTGTGCTCTGAAAAGGGAGCAATCTGCTCTTTTGTAGGAACTCGCCTGCACAGCTTCAACAGTGAACTTCCTTGCCTTTCCGCCTCCTTCACTGCCGCGAGCCGGGACTCTGTCCAGCAGAGTCCCGGAAAGACGACACAGACACCAAGGTGAGGTTCAAGCTTCTGTTTCTCTTTCTTCCTTTATTCTCTCTTATTATCTCTCATGTTCTCTTCACTATGATGCTGTCTCCTATGATGCTGTCTCTGTCTGTCTCTCTGTCTGTCTCTGTCTTTATGATGCTGTGTTCTTATGATGCTGTGTTCCCATGATGCTGTGTTTCTGTCTCCTCTGTCTGTGTCTCTGTCTGTCTGTCTGTGTCTCTGTCTCTCTGTTCTCCCTCCCTTTAATGCTAGGGATGGAATCCAGAGCCTCAATTTGTCTACCATGTCACTACATTTCTAGCTTCACCCAGTTTGAAGTCAGAAGCCAAACTTACCTCTTTTGAAGTACAAATTCTTTATTATAGGCCTCTGATAATCATCCTTACTAACAGGGACTAAAAGGGTGAAAGAAAAATAATCTTGTGCCAGGCGTGGTGGCACATGCCTTTAATTCCAGGAGAGGCAGGCAGATCTCTATGAGTTCCAGGCCACGCTGGTCTACATATTGAGTTCCAGGCCAGCTGGAGCTACAGGGAGACCCTGTCTCAAAAATAACAACAACAACAAAAAAAAAAAAACCACCACAACAACAACAAAACCAGAAAAATAATCTTGTATTGTCATAGAGTTCATAGAGCAACCTCAATTACAGATCTTCGCCATTTTTTTCTGTATTGAGGAGTGGTGTGGCAGATACATTTAATGAATCTGCATTCCGTGGTGTTCCAAAATGAGAAAATATATAGGATAATTGTACACAAAGAAAAAAAATGATGCAGAATTTATTTAATACCTCGTCAAATAACCGGAGTCTGGCTGAATGAATACTTTGCTCTAGAAAGGCATGCAAAGCCCCAAAATGTTGAAAGTATTTGGAAGCTTGTATCTAATCCTTAAAAGATTTTAGGGATACCTCTTCAGAGGGGGCATTGTTAGAGTAACCAAAAGCCCCATAAAATAAATCAATCAACAAAGGAGAAAGACTACATGAAGTTATCAGAAAAAAGTGATGGGGAGATATGGGAGCTGTTGGAGGGGAGGGAGTGGGCATGGATTTGTTCAAAAGACCTTATATGCATCTATGAAATTCTCAATAAATTATTTATTTAAATAATAAAAAAATAGTTAACTCCATGCCAGAGTCCAGCATCCTTAAGTGTCTCTTTTCTGAAGACAATTTGCTAAGGCAGATGCATGAGTTATCTATAGCCCTAAAGGAGACAGGTGGACTCCACAGTCTCAGTCCAGGGAATGACCAGTTGATAAAGCTTGAGCATGGCCAGACTTGAGCAAGGCCAGGCTGCCAGTTTAGGGCCAGTTAGCCACTCTAAGGAATTTATGTCTTTATGGCCTCCTCTAATGAAGCTTATGGCTCTCCTGAAATTCACATCTTCTATCAGACGGGAGCTTCGTCACTTTGCTCAGTTTTCTCTGCAGCATTTCTGTTTGTTTCAGCTGCGGATGGAGCCCAGGTCCTCGGGTGTCCTAGGTAGGCCAGGGCTCCGGGCTCAGCTATCTTACAGCAGCAGTGTTTCAAAATGAGTTTTAAGTATGCAAACGTATTGTTCTACTTGCTTTCTGTTGCTGTGATAAACACCATGACCAAAAGCAACCTGGGAGGAACGGGTTTGTTTACAGGAGAGGGTCCACCTCAAGGGAAACCAAGGCAGGAAGCTGGAGGCTGAACAGAAACAGAGACCAGGGAGGAAGGCTGCTTACTGACTTGCTCAGCTACATTTCTTACTCTGACCAAGCCCACCTTCCCAGGGATGGGGCCCTCCCACATTCAATTAGCAATTAGGAAAATACCTTAGACTGACCACAGGCTAATGTGATTTGGGAAAAATTCCTCAACTGAGATTCCCCCTTCCCATACGTGTCAAGTGGACAACCAAGATTAGCCCCAACATATATATTTGTAGTTATGTGCCAACATCCACATGCACACAGCCAGAAAGTCAGGCCCCAACTCAGACTGATGGAATCAGAACTTGGGGGACTGGTACTTTAGTATGGTAGATTTAAAACAAAAATCTCCCCATTGAACCCAAAGTGGGCAAATCATCCAGGGTTCACAGTAACCACCCAGGGTATTAAGAGATGCTGGTGGTGTCCAGAATGCACAAGTCCTCAACATTGCCAGGTAGTGAGGGCAGCTGGTGTGGTGAACGCTCCTCAAACCTGACCTTCTGCGTTAGAGGTGCCCCAGCTGAAAATCCCTTCCACCATAATCCACCACGTGGCAGGCAGCCCCGCCCTCCCCTGGTCCCAGCAGCCTCACCCTTTTGCCTCTCCAGGAGGTGCCACAGGTATAAGACCTTGGGATCTTTTCACTCCTCTGTGTGTCTGCAGTGAAGTGAGGCAGGTGTAAAGCCCCCTCAACCATGGCTTTCACCAGGAAGTCCACAGTGGAAGAGCCTTAACCTGTGTGCTTGCTCCTGTTTGTTGCATGCAGAAGAGGTGTAAAACTTACTGATTAAAAACGTTTGCTCGCTGGCCGCCTCTCCACAGGTCCTGCCTTTTACTCCTTGCACACCAGTCAGGCAGGTTACGGCTCTTCCACCATGGACTTCCAGGGTGCACCCGTTTCTACTACCAGCTGGCTCCCTCCTCAGTGAGTCCTGTCCAGGCTTGCTAGTGCCAAAGCTGTTAGTCCCTTAGGCCACTCTTCTACGCCCTGCCCCTCCCCTTTTGATTAGAGGCTGACAGGCGCCTTTCCTCTAGGCACTCTGGTGGCAGAGGCAGGCGGATTTCTGTGAATTCGAGGCCAGCCTGGTCTACATAGTTTCAGGATAGTCAGAGGGAGACCCTGTCTCAAAAAGCCTCTACTGTATTCACCTGAACCCTTCCCGTGCCCTGCCCCTCCAGGCATCAGGCTCCTACGTGCCTAGGTCTCTGGCTTCCACCCGAGGCAGGTGTAAGGCCCTTGATCAGTAACGTTCAGGTGCCCTGGTTTCCCCCGCCTTTTGTCCTCAGTTCTTACTGCTTGCCCATCAGTGGGTACAGCCAGGAGTCTTGTGCCTGAGGTACAAGGTGTGGCAGGTGTTTAAGGCCTGTTCACCATGGACCACCCTGCCCCAGGCTCTTTGAGCCTAGGGTGAGGGATGTGAAAGGCTGCTGGTTTTGTTTTGTTTTTAACATTCATTTATTTTGCAAGTGTGCTCTCGTGCCACACCCTTAAGTGGAGGTCTCAGGAAAATTTGCGGCATGTGGGTTCTTGAGCGTGAAGTCAGGTTGTCAGGCTTGACTTCAGACTCTGGCCCAGGTTGTATAAGACTTTCTTGATCCTGAACTTCCAGGTGCCAGCACAGCCCTTCATGCTCCAGGCCAATTCGCATTCCCTGCCTGGGTCCTGTGCACCTCAGATGTAAAACCCTTGAGTATGGACCTCCACCTGGTCCTCACGCCCTGGCCCAGTCCAGTGCCGCTGGAGTTGGTGCTCCAAGTGTGAGACACTTTAACCACAAATCTCAGGACACTGGCCAGCCCTCCACCTGTGGGGGCGGCCTTTCGCTGCCTTAGCCCGAGCGCAGGCCCCGCCCCTCCACACACCACGCCCCATCACGCCCCTGAGGCTTGATAAGTGAAAGGCCCTTGCTCATGGCCTGCACGTGCCACCATGGACACGGTGTCCGCGTTCCCGGAGCCTTTCCTGGTCACTCCGCAGGCCGAGGTGTTGGAGGAGATGCTGCAGGCGCAGCTCGGACCTCTGCCCCGACTAGCGGCCATCTGCCGGCTCAAGCGGCTGCCCTCGGGTGGATACTCGTCCATGGACGACCTGCACCTGGTGCTGGAGCGACGGCGCATGGCCAACGCCAAGGAGCGTGAGCGGGTGAGGGTCCCAAGTGACCACGCTCCCGTGACGGTGCTGGCCTGTGCTCACCACCCCACACCTGGCGGTCTCACCACCCCACACCTGGCGGCCCCCTGGCTTTCACCAGGCTCCTGGTGACTTTGTCTTCGTGAGGCTGCCTTGGGTTCCCAATGGCCTTTTCCCCTCCATCTCCGTGCAGATTCTGGCTCATGGCTGTGGGAGTGGCTGCCTCACCCACAGACCTTCCTGTACTGTGCAGGTTGAGCTGGTGTGGAGCCGGGTAGAGGAAGCCCCTCCTACCTTCAGATGTGGCACCTGGGACAGGTGTTTTACAGGCGCTCAGAGTGCAGGAACTGTGCCTTAGCCTCACACCTGTAGGTGAGGGTTGGTTATTAGGTGCTAAAGCTGTCAAGTCCTTTTCCCTGCCCGATACACCCTGGCCTCAAATACAGGGAGAAGGGCCTTCATGGAAGCTACTTAAATCTTTTTCTCGTGTGGTGTGTGTGTGTGTTTGTAGAGGTTAGAAGACAACTTTAAGGAACTGAGACTCTCCTTCCACCTTTAGTAGGTGGGTTCCATTGTCAGGTTGTGCTGCAAGCACTTTTACCCATTAAGCCATTTCTCTGTCCCTTCCCCCACCTTTTAAAGTAGTAAGCCCCAATGACCTAGGATGAGCCCACACTTAGTTCCACCTCGAGTAACAAGGTAGGCCTCTTTGGAAAACCACCTGCTGACACCGTTTAGTATATCCGGCAACACCTGGCCCAAATTAAAGAGATTGCTTGAAAGCCCAGGTGGATGTCCTGCGACCCTAGATAAATTTTGATTTGGCTCAGGAAAAGTGACCCTGGAGTAGGATGGGTGAGGGGTGGAAGAGGTAGAGCAGCACATCTTTAGGCCTAGAACTTGCTCCTAAACCTCTTGAGTTTTAGGATCAAGTGAGGCAGAAAACTCAAGGGAAGTTGAGGAAATCTCAAGAACGGAAATTATGCTTTTATCAGACACTGGATGCATTATAAAAACGACCAGTGATTGGTTTGGTAACCCTAAAATGAGATTGAGCCATTTTTTTTTTTTTTTGAGACAGGGTCTCCTGGTAGCCCCAGCTCACTAGAAACACTATGTAGAACAGACTGGCCTCAATCTCACAAAGATCTGCTTGTCTCTGCCTCCTGATTGCTGAAATCAAAGGTATGCTACCACACCTGGGTGAGCCAATATATTTTTAATTTTTCATTTACTATGTGTGAGTACTGACATATCTGTACCATGGCATTTGTGGAGGTCAGAGGACAACCTGAGAAGTCGGTTCTCTCCTTCTATCATGGGTTCCTGTAATCAAACTCAGGTCATCAGCTTTGAACCATTCTAGCTGGTCATGATCCAATATTCTAAGCAGCCCTGGGCACCAGGAGGGAATTACTTTCTGTAGGACTGAAGTCTTGGTTTTATTTTCCACCATGAGAAAGTTAATCCTTCTGGAAAACACTGAAATGACTGAGGGAATGAGACTTTCCTAACAGATAACAACCATGAATGCTTTTGCCTGTGTCCTTCCAGACAATTTTCTAGTTAGGAATTGCCTAATAAGATAATTCTAAAACATTGTGAGCATTTAAAATATATCTTGGGAATATTTCTCAGTTGACATTACCAGAAACCTTTATCTTTTTTAGAGTCCCTTCACAGAACAGGGTTTGGCTGTGTGCAGTTCCTTTAAGTAGAAAAGTTTTTGCGTCCCTTATTCCTGGGTGTACCTGATGTTTGTAGCTTTATACTGGTAAAGACATCTATGTAATTTCCTTATAAATAAAAATATGTATATAATATACAATTACCTTATAATAAAATACTAGATGTGGAATTACTGGGCCATAGGAGGTGCTCAGCCTCAAATTAGACAACTTTGATACAAGTTGTCTAATTGCTCTTTAAAGGTTTCTAATTTTTAACCCTGTTAATTCAGTTCAGGAATGTTCTTTCATGCTGCTTTATATGCTAAAATAAAAATGTTTCCAGCATGGTACATGAAAAATTCTACCTAATTAAGGCTCTAGAGTTGGCTGAGTCTTAGGTAAAATGCTTGCTATGCAAGCGTGAGGACCCGAGTTTGATCCCCAGAACCCACGTAATAAACCTGGGCACAGTGGTTCACACCTATACTCCAAGTGCTAGGGGGATAGAAACAGGAAGATTCCTTGGGGCTTTCTGGCCAGCCAGCTTTTGCTAAATCAGTAAGATTTGGGTTCATTGAGAGAGACTGTCTCAAAAAAACAAAAAGGGAGAGACATTAAGACACCTGATCTCAACCTCTGGCCTCTACATGCATCTGCACACACATAAACACCAGAAAAAGGTACCTGATCAGTTTGTAGTTTTTCTGGCAATTTACTTCTCCTGTGATTCAGCTGTGTCTTTGCCTACTTTGCTCCAGGAAGGGAGGGAGCTTTCAAGATAATGGAACACACTGGCTTTGTGTAGAGGAAATCAGCTCCCCACCATCTGTGTCCTCTAAGAAAGAGGGGCCTCAGAGTTCCACCTTCAGAGTAAAGCTGGTAGACTCTGCAGGGTAGGGGACACTGGAAATCTGGTGTCTCCTGACATCCAGTGGCTCATTCTTGGCTCTGAGTCTAGGAGGCTGAGGCAAGACTGCTATGAGAGAGAGGTTGGGGAGCTGAGTGCTTGAGGCAAGTGTTTAAAACTTCATCCTTGGCAGAGTCACTTGGTGTGTGTTAGACCTGGGTGAGGAGCTATAGGTATGTGTTGTCACACAATCACCACAAAAAAGATATGGCTAAATACTTCCATTCCTCAGATGAGCACACTGAGACTTAGTGATATAAGTATTCCACATGCTTTCTCATAAAGGTGGAAAAGATGAAGTCAGCTTAAATCCTGGCACAATGGGTAGTTATTGGTCAGTTATGCAGTCACCCCAAATCTCTAAGTTATAATGTGGAGGGTGTGTTTTCACGGGGGAGGAGTGGGATCTGGGAATGTGCACACACCCACTCACAGTTCAGTATATTGCCAGCAACTCTGCTGCCTACTTAGAGTCATCCTCAGCACAGGGTGGAGGAGTCAAACCCTCACACTCCTTCTGTGACTTGGTGATGTCTGCACGAGTCAGCGTCACAAGACCTCACTGTGCCTTTCTGGTTTCTAGATAAAAAATCTCAACCGTGGCTTTGCTAAGCTCAAAGCACTGGTGCCATTTCTACCACAGAGTAGGAAGCCAAGCAAAGTGGATATCCTTAAAGGTGCCACAGAATATATACGACTTCTAGGCTGTGTTTTGGAAGAAGCAAAAACCTCAGAGGTAAGTGCTTAAATTTTTTTTTGGTCTTTTTGAGACAGGGGTCTCCCTGTAGCCCCAGCTGCCCTGGAACTCAATATGTAGACTAGGCTGGCCTTGAACTCAGAGATCCTCCTGCCTCTGCCTCCCGAGTGCTGGGATTAAAGGCGAGCGCCACCACGCCTGGCTTGTGCTTAAATTTTTAAAAGAAAGCTAGGGGATGGTGGTACACACTTGTCATTGCAGCACTCAGGAGGCTGAAGCAGGAGGATTGCTATGAGTTCAAGCCATTCTGGACTATAGAGGGAGGGTCTGTCTCAAGAAGTTAATTTCTAACAATGGTGGCCACCTTGTGCTGAGCCATTTCTATGTTCCAGCACCATACAAACTGTCCAGTTAATATTTGTAACACTCCCGTGAGTTATTGTCCCCATTTAGAGGAAATAAAGAAGTAGATCAAGGCCACACAGCTAAGAGATGTCAGACTTGCCCAAGTCTGACCATCTGCTAGGGCACCTGTGTGCCAACTACTAAATCTTTGAGGACCCTGACAACTGGAACTCAGGGATAAAGCTCCCATGAAAGCTCTTTGTGGCAACTCTTTCCTCTCAGCAGATTGGCCATCAGACAGGGCAGATAGGGCCTTTGTGACTGTTCAGTGACTCTGCTTCATAAACTGTGAGGCCACAGACCATCACCAGCGTTGAAAGGGTCAGTTCCAAAGTGCCCTGTAGGCAAGGGAGAGCTGCTGGATGGTTATGCATTCTTCCATGAACAGAACTAAAAAATGACTGTCACCAGGGGAACTAAGAAATGAAGAGAGGTCTTTAAATTGATCCCTAAGTGTCACCAAGAGGAAGTCATTAGGGAGAAGGCACAGGGAGCAAGAAGAGGGGGTCACAAAGCCAAAGAGAATTGTGGGAACTGAGGGGTGGACATTGACAAAACCTCAGAGGCCAGGAGAGCCAAGATAGGCCCAGTCAGGCCCAACATTTGGAATCTGGAAGGGAAATATGGGGGAAGTCAGCTCCTGAAAGGTGGAGGGGGCAGTGTTGATAAACACCTGGGCTTCAAGAAACTTCAAGTTTATCCATCCTGGCAGTTTGAGAATGGAAAGAAGGTCAAAGGAATGAAGAAGGAAAACTCAGATCAGGGCCTCATCCAAGTGCAGGAGAGGAGAGGTTCTTGCAAGGAGGAACATTCTAGAAGTGTGAGTGCAATTAAACTCAGTTTTGGTTGTGTTCCACAAATCCTCCTCAGGTGACTGACTGCTGGGGAGGAGGATTCTTTGCCCTGGTGAGAGGACTGTACTGTTAGCCACAGTGGCTGGCAGCGTGGTCATAGTGTTTGGGCATATGCAGGAGGCAGCTTCATTTTACTTGTGTGTTCTGTTTTTGTTTCTTGAAACAGGCTAGCTTCAAATTCATGATCCTCCTGCCTCCACCTCTGGAGTACTGGGATTCCAGGTGTGGGCCTCCATGACCAACTCTTCTTTGTATGATAATGGTGGTATAACAGAAATGCTATGTTCTGTGCTGCATTCCTTACAAGGCAAGGGCTCTGTCCAGACACAATAGTCCAAAGGCACTCGCTCGCTGCACAGTGTTCAGAGTCAGAGAACAAAGTGCAGCCACCCAGCATGGCTTTTCTCTCCACTATACAAGCAGTGTTCTTATTACTGCAACAAGGAGAGTTTGAAATGGTTGATTTAAATCCTAAGAAGTGTGAGTGCCATTTTACATTGTTTGACAATCACTATGATCTCTGGAGACAGGGCCCAGAGGAGCAGACCTACAGCAGCAGCAGCACCTCTGACCCTCAAGTGTCCCCGGCTAGAGAGCTCTTGAGAAACATCGCCACGCCTACCAGCTGTGCCAGTGGCTTGAAGAAAGAAGAGGAGAGGCCCTGGGCATATGGTGGCCATGGTGAGCTGGAGTACGCTTGTCAACAGAGCACGATGCCTGTGACCAGGAGTTACTTCACCCACCAGGAGTCCAGTGACAGGTTCCTTCTAGAATAGCTGTGTAGAAGTTGAGATGCTCCTAATCATTCCTTGAGATGTGGGCATTTTACATGCAAAACAGATTAAAATAAGATGTTTGGACAGAGTTCACTTGTGTGAAGAGTATTATGTTCCAAAATAGCCTGCAGGCAGCTGGAGGGGAGGGGAACTTTCTCCAGAACCACCCAACAGAGGCCAAAGCTGCTTTTTTTTTTTAAGATGAATTTTATTTTAAAAAAATTTAAGTTTATTAAACAAACTTTATTTTTATTTAAGTATTAAATGTTTAACTTTCATTAGCTTCAAGGTTTATGTTGCTGCCAAATTTTGCATATAACTGAACCTGCAAATCAGCTAACACCTGCTGATTGATGCCACTCAGACCTCTAAGGCGCCAGTTTGTTCTTGCAAAATTTCCTGTGCTGCTTCTCACATTTCTTGGGCGGCTTCTTGAGAGTGGCTAATGAAAACATCTCCAATTTACTAAGGAATCATTAATCGGTCATCATCTACAAGCATGATGTCATCACAGGCATTTTCTCAGTTCTGGAGAACTTACACTCCAATTTCTTCCTTTAGCTCTGCAGTTCTCATATTTCATGTGAATTTATTTTTTGTTGATCTCTGAAAGTACCATTGACACCTTCCATATCTGCCGCCTTCATGGTGGCCACCATCTTGAAGATACACTCAGGCACACATACACATAAAATAGACGTATGTATGTGAGTGCAATTGCCTGTGGAAGTCAGAAGAGGGTGTCAGGTTCCCCCAGAATTGGAATTACAGGCAGTTATGAGCACTGCACCCCCCCATGTCAGTGCTGGGACCTGAACCCTGGGTTCTCTGGAAGAGCAGCAAGTGCTCTTAACCTCCAAGCCATCTCTCCAAACTTCCCCGAGTCCCACTTTTTAAAAGAATTAAATTATTTTTGTGTGTCTGCATGTTGATATGTGCACACGTATGTGAGTGCCTATAGAAGCCAGACAGGGTGTCAGATCAACTAGAGCTGGGTTCACAGCTTGTGAGCTGCCTGACTTGGATGCTGAGCACTGACTTGGGGTCCTCTGGAAGAGCAGCAAGTGCTCTTAACTGCAGAGCCATCCCTCCAGCCCCCTGTGATTATTTCTATCATGACACACATGGAGGTCAGGACAACTTTCAGGAGTCCTATCTCCTTCCACCATTCAGGTCCTGGGGTCATCAGGCTTCAAAGCAAGTACCTTTTTCCGTTGAGCCATCTCGCTGGCCCAATGATGTGCTTTGAAATGACATATCCCATTACTTATGGGATTACTCTAAATTTAAGGG
>NW_008350959.1:1077300-1095562 GCF_000622305.1 Nannospalax galili
ATATATATGTATATGATTACTCTAAATTTTTAAAGTTTTTTTTTTGCATTGAAATAATTGTAGATTCATTGGGCACTACAAAAGTAGCACAGAGAATTGTGTACCTTTAACCCAGTTCACCCAAAGTTGCTATTATGGTTTGGATATTAACATGTCCCAAAGACTCGTGCTGAAGGCTGGTCACCAGCAGATGGCACTACAGAGAGCTGATTGGATGATGAGAACTCTGACCTTACCAGTATCCTTCATCCATTGATGGATTCATAGCTGAAGGGCCATCAGGAGCTGTGCTGTTTGAACCAAGCAGGCCACTTGGCACATGACTTTGAAGGTTGTATCCCACCCCTGACCCCTGCCTGCCTATTTTTGAAGGTTATATCTTGCCCCTGGCCCTGTCTGCCTGTCTTTGAAGTTGTAGCTTCCCCCGGACCCTGCCTGCCCCTCAGTCTGCTTCCCAGCTGTCTTGAAATGAGCAACTTTGTTTATGGGTGTGCCCACCTCCACGTAAGCCCACAGCATGAGGCCAGCAACTATGGACCAAAATTTTTGAGAAACCAATCCCCTGTCCCCAGGGTTGAAAAACTAATAGTTGCATTTGATGTTAACTGAGGTATAAAATAAAAAATGGAATGGATTTTTGGTAGTTATTTTCTTGCTCTGACAAAGGCCCTTTCAGGAGCAACTTGAGGAAAGATTTTAGTTGGCTTCTGCTTTCAAGGGATTTCAGTCCATCAGTGCAGGAAGACATGGCAGTGGGAGCAGCTTGGTCCATGTTGGCGTGACTCCAGGAGGCTGGTCACAGTGTGGTGACTCACCAGGAAGCAGAGCTGGACTGGAACCTTCCAAGATCATCTCCTAGTACTGTACTTTTCTGTCAGTCAGACTTCACCTCTTAAAGGTTCCACAGCCTCCCTGAACTGCTCTGCCAGCTAAGGAACATGTGCTCAGACACACATGCCTGTGGGGGACATTTTCACTCAAACTGTAACAGGTACCACAGACCTACAGTTTTATTCTATCACATGGTTGTGTGGAACCCCACCATAAGAGAGACAATGGAATTTTAGGCCCCCCAAAGATCTTCATGATGCCCCTTTTATACTCACACTCCCTGTCCCTGCTCCTCCAGGCTTCCCAAGCCCTGTCACAAATCTATTTTCCATCTTTTAGCTTATTTCAAGAAAGATTGAAAAATGGAATCATATGCAACTTTTAGAGACCTGTTTGGTTAAAGATATTTGTTAGTAGCACAATGCTGCTGAAATTTTACAAGTTGTTAGTAGTCTGTCCTGTGTAGGACCTGGTGCTGGAGGCCTGTAAGCCTAGCACATGGGAAGCTAAGGTAGGAACCTCAGGAGTTCAAGACCAGCCTTACCTACATATTGACTTCAAGGCAAGCTTGAGCAACAAAGTAAGACTGTCTCAAACAGTCAGTGCTGCTTTTTCATTGCAGTGGGAAAGTGCCGTAGCTTTCTGTATTGGAGAACATTTTGATTTTAATTTTAATTTTGTGTATGAGTGTATTGCCTGCATGTAGGTAAATGCACCTATGTCATGCAATGCCTGCAGAGGACAGAAGAGGCCATCAGATCCCTGGGAACTGGAGTTACGGACAGTTGCTAGCTGCCATGTGGGTGCTGGGATTCGAATACAGGTCTTCTGCAAGAACAACCAGTGTTCTTAACCGTCAAGCCATCTCTCTAGCCCCCATTTTGATTTTAATTTTAATTTCGAGGGGGATGGAGTGTTTAAGACAGGGTATTGCTTTATAGTTCAGGCTGACCGCAGACTCATAGGTTTCCTGCCTTAGCTTCCCACATGTGTTAAAGAAATGCCATCCCACCTGGTTGTTAATTTTCATGTTAGCAGAAACATGGTTTTCTGTTCACGTTTCTGGATTGTTGTGATCATATAAACATCATGCCATAATTTTTGCTCAAATTTTCCTCATTTTAACCAGAAAAGGCCCTTTTAAGCAGACTGCCTGATTTGTTCCCTGGGAAGTTTCCAGGGCTGGAGGCTTGGTGACCCCAGCTGTTGGCCAAATCATTGAGAGGTGCTAGATCTATGGATTAGCACTCTGAGCTCATGAATAGATTCTGAACTGATGGAGCCATGACTTGATGGTGTCATTGGCAGGTGTGAGCCCTTAGGAGGTGGGGCCTGCTGAAGGAAGCAGACCACCTGGAGTATTCCTTTAGAAAGTGTCTTGTCCCTGGACCCTTCCTGTCTGTCTCTGGTTCCTGGCTTCCTCCTCTATACCTCCCCATCAACACCTCTCCCCCAACACTCCAGCCTAGCCACAGGCCTGAAGCAATGGAGCCCACTGACCCTGGACAGAAACCTCTGAAATCAAGCCAGGTAAATCTGTCAGTTGTTTCTCTAGCTGTCACAGTGATACAGATGTAATACCTCATTCTCCTGCTTCACGTGACAGGGATCGTTTCCTTTCTGTCAGAGGTTCCAAGCTCCCTTGGACCTTCCCACCCCAGCCCTGGACTTGCCCATTGACTTCAGGGCAGGCCCATGTGTAACTTGTCCGCCATTTCTGATACAGTCTGCCCCCTGGGTGCAGTTCTTGCCTCTCAGGCTTTACGAAGTTCCACACAAACCCTCCTTAGCACCAGTGTTCCACCCAGGCTCCCCCACCCCTGGAATGGATGCTTCCACCTGTGTGGGTGCCAGCTCACTCTGCTCAGGTCTGATACCTCACTTTGGGTCACCATGACTTGCCCCTCTATCACTGTGACTCTCTGGGGGGTGTTAGACCCGACTCATTCAGGAGGGCGAGGGAGAGGGAGGAAGGTGCCTTTTCTTTCAAGAATCTGTGCTCTTGCTGCCTTCAGAGTTAATTCTGATCCTTAGTGGCATGTGGGATGAGCATTTAGCACTAGTTCTGCTGACTTTCTAAAAAGTCAGTATTTCTTGGGAGGCAGAGGCAGGCAGATCTCTGTGAGTTCAAGGCCAGCCTGGTCTACACAGTGAGTTCCAGGACAACTGGGGCTACAGGACGACCCTGTCTCAAAAAGACCAAAAAAGTATTTCACAGACAGGAATCCGAATGGGTCCCAGATGAAGGGGAAAGGAAGCAATGTTCAAGCCTAGCATGTGAGTATGTGTATATATATGTGTGTGTATACATGTATATGAGTGTATGTATGTCTGAGTTTATGTATACGTGTATACATATAAATGTGTTTGTATGTGTACATGTATGTGTGTGCACATGTGTATTTGTGTATATCCTTGTATGTATATGAAGGTGTGTATATGTATTTGTGTACTATGTAAATGTACATGTTTGTGTGTACATATGTATGATGTGTATGCATGTGTTTGTGTATATGTGTGTATGTATGTGTGTATTTGTATATGTGTATTTGTGTGTATGTGTGTACAAACATGAGTGTATGGATAGGGATACAGCATGGTCATATATATGCAGAGGCCTGAGCAATACATCTAATGCTTTCTTCTATGGCTCTCACTGACCCAGAAGCACTTCCTGGCTAAGCTGACCTGTGAGGTCTCAGAACTGCTTGTCTCTGCCACCTAGTGCTGGGGTTAGAGGCACCTGCAGCTATGCCTGGGTTTTTAGGTGGGTGCTATGGGCTTGAACTCAGGTCCTTATGCTTGCACAGCAAGCACTCATAACCCATTGAATAAGCTCCTCAGGCTAGCTATTACTTGACAAAAGAATTCTCAGAAGGTTTCCACCCAGTTTACCCCAAAGGGCAAACACATAGGGTTTCAGAATGCTATCCAGCTATTCTGAACACCTGCTGGTGTGGCTCTCTGGACTAGAGTGCTCCTTAAAGGGGCTCAGGCTATAGAGGTGGACTTGCCAGCTTCACTTTGCAGGAGTGGCACCCCTCTTCCTGCCCTCGGACAGAATGTGAGGAACAGAATTCCTGGTGTTGCCATGGTGGCATTTGGGGGTTTTGGAGGTGGGATTGGAAAGAGCTTTGCAAGATCAGCAACATTCCCCACTCCCCAGAGGTAGAATCTGGGATGACGCGCATGAGAATCTGCTGACCTCAAGGTGATGATGAGTGTCTGGGGCCAGAGCAGGTTCACTGGGGCCTGGAGCCGCAGGCATGGAGTACAGACACAGGCCAGGAGCCATGTGAAGTCAGGCACCAGGTCCAAGTAGGGGTCGGACTTATTTACAGAGGAGTTTCTGGTAGGACTCTTTTTGTTGTGTTGGGTTGGCATTGCACTGGTAGCAGTGTGCAGCTATCCTGTCACCGTCTGTCACTGCGACAATGGCTCTGAGTTGCCTGTGACACTATAGAGATCATCTCTCAGAGCAATCTCCACCTTCAGTTATGGGAGAAATGGCAAGAATGCTCAGCTTTGAGGGGCTCCAGGAAGGGCTTGTGAATGAATGTAATTGTCTATCACAGGGCCTGGGTATGTTGTCAGTATTTCCTTCTAAAGCTTTGTTTGTCAAGGGATTGGTCCTGAGTGTGGTAGATTCCCAGTATCCTACCTCCAGGTTGTGCTGATCTGTGAAGCCAATTATTGGGGCCATTTTCTCTAATAGCACTTGAGGCTCTGAAATGAAGGGTCTGACTAGTTGGGAGGGATGTATGAGCACCTTGGGGAAGGAGGCCTCACAGCTTCTTCCAACTTCCAGTTTAACTTAGGCGGCTCCATGTGATAGGGAGATCTTTCCCAAATACATGGTGTGCCTCTGTTTCTGCATGGGAAACATGTCTGTCTGCCCCAGGTTTCCCTGGCAGCAGATGGGACATGTTTTGAGAAGTTTAGCCCGCAGAGTATCTTGAAAGATTGTTTCCTTTTGTTTAGGACTGGTTCTCTGTGGTTGCTGGAGTTTCTCCCACCCCTCCTTTCCTCGTTCTCTACATATGATGAGTCTGTGGTGAACCTAATTGCAATGTCTTCACCCATCCCATTAGCATTCCAAAGAATATTTGTATGAAGTTTTCTGAAAGGCCCATCGCATTGGCCCTACATACGTACAAAGGAGAAAATAAGTTGGACAGAAGTTCTCTTGGAGGCAAAGGCTGGACTTTGCTGGAGCTTGCTTTCTCCTGGAAGCCAGCAGGATGGCCTGGGTTAACCCAGCCCCGGAGGGAGGTCGGTCTTCTTCCCCTACACTCATTCTTGAGTTATCCAGAACAGATCAGCGATAAAATGGCTCCAAGGACCCAGTGTAAATGATGGGTTGGGGCAGGGGACAGGGCTAAAGGGATTGTAAATACAATGCCAGATTTTTAGGGACTCCCCTCATTTTCTTTTTCTTTCTTTTTGGTCTTTTTGAGACAGGGTCTCCCTGTAGCCCCTGCTGGCCTGGAACTCAAGACTGGGCTGGCCTCAATTTCACAGAGATCCACCTGCCTCTGTGCCCCATCCCCACCCCTAAGTGCTGGCATTAAAGGCATGCACCACCATGCCTGGCTGTTCATTTTCTTTGAATCATCAGTCTCTTCATTTTGGAAAGCTTTTCCATTTTAATGTATTCTAGTTACTTACTCTGTGTTGAAAACAGGCCTGAGGCATGTGCCTCATTAGAGTGGTCTGAGGTGAGGAACCAAGGGACAGAGTCCCCATGCATCACACAATCAGGAATAGGAACCCAAGGGAGGAGTCGGGACTGCAGTGGATTTTATGGCTGTAACGGTTAATCTTTAATGTTTTTATATATGTGGTGTATATGTATATATCTTCATATGTGCTGGCATGTGTGAGTTGTTTTGCTGCATGTATTTATATATACCACATACATACCTGGTGTCCTCCAAGGCCAAAAGAGGCCATTGAATTCCTGGAACTGGAGTTACAGATGGTTGTGATCCACCATGTGGGTGCTGGGAACCAAACCCAAGTTCTCTACAAGAATAGCAAGTACTCTTAATCACTGAGCTGTCTCTCCAGCCCCTATGTTACTTTAATTTTAATTAATTATTTTTATTTTATGTGTATGAGTGTTTTTGCCTGCATGTATGTGCATCATGTGTACGTAATGCCTGTAGAGGACAGAAGAGGGCATCAGAGCCCCTGGAACTAGAGTTATAAGATGGTTATTAGTCACCCTGTGCGTGCTAGGAACTGAAGCCCAATCCTCTGAAAGAATAATAAATACTCTTAATCATTAAGTGATCTCTCCATCCCCAACCCTACCTTGTGTTAGGATACAGCTCACAATTTGGCTGAACTGGTTGTCCAGTGAGCCCTAGGAATCTGCCTCTTTTAACTTTCCTATCAGTGCTAGGATTACAGATATGTGACTTCATACCTGACTATGTGGGTGCTGGGGATCCAAACTCAGGTCTGCACATGTTCGTTGCAAGTATTTTATCAACTGAGCCATCTCCCCTGCCTCATTTGATGGTTAATCTTGATTATCAGCATGATTGGTTTGAGAAGCACTAGGAAGTTAGTAAAACACACCACTCAGTGTATCTGTGGAGAATGTTTCCAGAGAGCATTAGTTAACTGAGGAGAGAAGACTGTCTAGATGTATGCAGCACCGTCCTATACACTGGATGCCCAGGTAGACTAAAGTGGGAAATGGAGGCTGCCAGCTAGTGCAGGCATTATGTTTTTGCTTTTTAGCTTGCCTGAAGTGAACAGCTCTTCTCTCCCATGCCCTTGTGCTATGATGTACTGATTTAACATAGGCCTGGGGACCTGGAACCAGACTAGCCTAGACTGATACTCCTCAGATGTGAGCCAAAATGAGTGCTTCCTCTGAAGCTGCTTATAGTAGGTCATTTGCCACAGTGACACACAAATCTAAGGCAGAAAACTGGTAGTAGAGATGTGGGGTCATTGCTGTGACTTAAGCCTAACATGGTTCTTAAGCCTAACCAGTCTTTGGAACTGACTGGTGGGAAGAATTTAGGAAAGTATGGGCCAGAGAAGTCTTGAGTTAGAGAAGCCTTGTAAAAATATGAGTAGAGCAATTCTGATTGGAGTGCAGAAGGCCAGCATGACAGTAGACAGGCAGACAGTAAAGACTGTGAAGTTTTCAGGTGGGCACAAGCACTTTATTGGGAATTGGAATCCAGGCCATTTGTGTTATGTTCTGGCAGACAA
This sequence comes from Nannospalax galili, assembly GCF_000622305.1. Taxonomy (NCBI): domain Eukaryota; kingdom Metazoa; phylum Chordata; class Mammalia; order Rodentia; family Spalacidae; genus Nannospalax; species Nannospalax galili. The sequence continues at coordinate 1,084,366 of NW_008350959.1, forward strand.
CCTGTCTACATCTTGTCCATGTCCTGAGGCTGGACAAGGCCAAGTTTAAAGGTGATAGATTACTACTATACTGAAAGAATTTTCAAGGCAGTCCAGCATGTAGGCTGTGGCTTCACAGTGAGAATCAGGAGCAAAAAGCAAAGCAGGAAGACTTGAAAAACAACCTGGTCCCAAAACCTTATATAAGTCTGGACAAGGAAGGCATGGTGTCTGAAGAGATCAGTACTATTGACAATAAGCCAAACACTTAGCATCAGGAAGTAGGAATGACATCCCAGTTATCGACCAGATGCTTTGAGGAAAGAATAGGGCAGCTCCAGCTAGGAAGACGTTTCCCAAGGATCCATTTCATCATGCTTGCCTCTCGGGTACTCAAAGGCCTGTGTAGCCATGGTACAAGGAGGCCTGGTACTGTTCCAGCTGGCAACAGACTTCAGTAGCATCACAAAGATGTTGCTTGTGAAGGTGAACAGAATATGAGGTCATGAGGCTTCCAACCAGATTTCTAGGGAAGGCCTGAGAAGTCAGAAAACAGCAGTCAGAATCCCTGCAGGCAGCCCCTGGGGGCAATCGGGAGCTCTGTAAAGGTGAACTGAAGATCCAATGGAGACCCTAGGAAGTTCGAGGTACCAGGATCACGGAATGCCTGCCAAGGACAGCTGCAGGCAGCACACAGAGCCTGTTCAGGAGAAAAGCCACGAGGGCTATACATGGCAAGGCCAAAAGGTGAGGCTGCCCGAGGCCACAGAAACTGGCATCATAACACTGCACGCCCTAGTTCCAAGCATGTGTCTATAGGATTTAATGTCTGTTCTTCTGGGCTTTGTCTTGCTTTCGTCTGACGCTTCCTTGCTATTCTGTTTTTCCTTTTGGAGTAGGAGTGTTGACTCTGTGCCATCAGAAGGGTGTACTTTTGTTTTTGATTTTTATGGGGGGGCCTGCATCTAAGAGTTTGCCTTGAGTCTCAGAAGAGACTTTGAACTTGGACTTTTGGTTAACATTGGAATTGTTAAGACTCTGGAGACTCTTGAAGTTGGACTGAATACATCTTGCATTATGATTGGCATGAGCCTTTGGGACCCAGGTATGTCTAAACTTCTGACATTACAACATGTATTGTTGTCTACAAAGTTTACACTCAGTAACCATGCAATCAAGTTACCAAATAAACACAAAAATCTCATGTTTTAAGCAACTTTATGATTTTGTGCTGGGCCACACTCATAGCTATCTTTGGCTGCACGTGGCTCATGGATAGGTTGGACACACCTGGAAGTGATAGATTTGAGTGTTGACGAAGGATAGGTTTATAATTTATCTTGATTATCCAGTTTTTTAGATTGAGAAGTGACTAGGAGATTTGTAAAGCACAGTGCTGGGAGTGTCTGGGGACATGTTTTTGGAGAAGACTTGATATGGAAAAGACCCTCCCCAAATGTCAGTGGCACTACCCCATTGTTTGAGGACCCAGATGGAATAAAATCGGGAAGGGGAGGGAGCCAGCTCATGCAGGCATGCTTCCTGGCTGTCACGAGATGAAAAGTGCTCCACCACACCCACCCATCTGCCATGATGCATTGCCCCAGTACAGACCCAGAAACAAGGTGCCAGCACAACAGGATGAAACTGCAGAAACAGCAGCTGAAATAAATCTATCCTCCTTGAAGTTATTTATGTCAAGTATTTTGTCACAGCAACACAGTCTGACTAACAGGAAGGAACCACTCACAAGTCTTGTCAGCTCCCTGGTGCGTGGAAAGGAGAGGCTCTAGCCACAGTGCTGAGTTTTCATCTGAGTCTCTGCTGGGCTTTCACACTTGGGAAGCAGGACTGGCAGATATGCTCACAACCTAGATATGAGGAACTTAGCCCGGCTTCTGCACAGCGTTAAACTCATACCTGAGACCTCAGTTCTGCCTTAACGATGCAGATGCATCATATCTAGCTCCACTGAGCTCTACTTTTGAGTGAATACTAAATGTATTGAATGTCCAGAATCCTGCAGGCCAGCTCTTTGCTCTTAAGCAATCTCCCCCACTCTCCTCCATCTCTACATACACTGAGTGGTATGCACTGGGGAGGCTAGACAGGACCCTAACTGGTCCTCTGGCCTTTCTGGTCTTGGGTGGGACAGAGTTGACATCCACTGTGCATGCCCATTTTCCTTTCTCTAGGTTAGATCTGCTGGAACTTTCCCACTCTGAACCTGGGCCTCTTCTGGGTCCTCTGGCCACCACTTCCTAGTTGGGCCTCATGTCTGTAGCCTGGTGATGCCCCTACCTCGATGGGCTCTACAACCCGGGAGCTGCCTGAGAGGTGGGGGAAGTTCTTGCTTTCCTCAGCTTTTCTGGTACCTTTTATGTAACTCCGCCCAATGCTGGGTCAAGGCCCAGATGGCCTAGTTGGGGGCCTCTCTCAGAGATAAGGCAACATCGACACAGTAATTCCATCCCCTCCAGAATAACCACTTCCTGCTTCCTAGCTTTTTCTTCCAGTTTATGCTACATCCAGCATGGCAGGGGTTCAGAGAATCCTTGAAGAGGGTCAGCACAACATGAATGAAAAGACACAACACTTAATTAGAATTCAAGAGTTGGGAACGAAGAGGCCCTCTGCTGAGAGCCCCAAGCTCCTATTCCACTGTGTATATAATGCTTTACTATTGCATAGGCAGGGCAAACCATGTGACTTTCACTCAGTGTAATCAATATTGAGAAAATGTCCTCAAGACCTCTAGGTATGTTATTTTGAAGCAAAAAATCTGTTTACTACAATGAAAGCTAGTTAACTATAATGGCATTTTGGTCAGTGGTCAGAGCACTATTTCCTTGTATAATCTCTGGATTGGGGTCACTGTGTCCCTTCGTCTGCCTCAGCACACACGTCTGTGCAGCTTTTGCCACATAGTCATTCTTGACTGGATGGCACTGTTTCACATGGTCGAGCATGCTTTCAGTGGAGTTCAGGTAAAACAATGTCTCCAACATCTCCCCTTTCTTTTTTATTTACTTATTGCATGAGGATAACCATGGTCAGTTTGGGTTGCAGAGTAGTCATTTAACTTTTATTGGTTAATCAAATTCTGCAGATCATACAGAAAAGAAAGACTATAGTTACAGCCACAATGAGAAAAGCAATGAAAACAATGTCTTCATTTTTGAACCACATTTTGGGATGGAAGGCTTGAAATCTAGTCACTATACTTCCAATGATTTAATCATTAGATGTACCATCTAAAGTTGCATTATATTTTTCCAAGCTTCCAAAACATGGGCTTTAACGTTATCCCAATCATAATCCCAGGAATTATATTTTAGGGGACTAATACAGTTTGCGGCAACATTATCATGGCAAGGGAGTTCCATTTGGGTATGAACATTTCCTAATTCCTCACTAATTCCACTTGGGTATGAATTTCCTAATTCATCCAAAACACTATCTTTCAGACTAGTTTATCTCAAATAGCCAGTTCTATAGCATGTTCAACATGCTGTCATTGTTAAGAATTTTGAACAAGGTCATTTACAAAAGTATAAGGCTGAACTACTTGGGACAGGACCATGGCTGGTGTGGTGATAGGTTTAATTATTCTAATAGTAGTAAAAATATAGAATGCAGAATCTGTGAGGTAGGGATTTGTTCCCATTGTTTAGTAAGATTTATAAGTATCCAAATTGCAGTAGGTTGATACATGATTATAATAGCTTTTTATTATCTGGTTAACATAATGATGTAACAATTTATGTATTCAATGTGATATAACTACATAGTGGCATTGGGTAGGATTTGAATACTGTCTCCCATCATAAACACATAGGGAACAAATACGCAAGCCTGAACCCAACTGGTTTATTAGAAGCAGCATTCAATTTAATTCCATTATCACTACTAGGAATATAATTTGCTTTTCAAAAGGTTAGTTTTTGTCGGGCAGCCACCAACTTCCATTGAGTGCTCCTGTTACAGAGGTCGGGACCACCAGGAAAAGACCACTAGACACTGGGTCAGATTTTAATTCAAAGTTTTATTCAAGCTAGCTTGGACTATAGCCCTCAACTCGGGAATAAGGACTGCAGCCCTGAGGGAGTGGGGAGGCTACCTTTTAAAAGCAAAACCTGCAAGGGGATTTTCCAGGTGGGGGTATCGATTACACAAGGCAGGCAGTGGTTAATCATCTCATGACAGTTATACAATTGCAGTGTCCATAGTAGAGGAGCTTTTGGGGTCACAGTTTCAATACAGTATTTAAAGATCAGGTAAATGGGACATTTCCCAACTTTTTGAACAAACAAGCAGGGGCACAAGGAAAATAATTACAGTGACTGAGTGGTGACATCACTGTGGAACCCACAGCTGCAAGGAGTTCGAGATTCCGTTTCCTTCGGGACATAGCAGTAAGCAGGTTTACAGAAGCCAGAATGAGCAGTTAGAAACATCAGATAGGGGCTTTGCAAAACCTGCTTTTGTTCTCCTGTGGTCTTACAAGGAAGGCCAAATGATTTACAAGGACTGGGTTACTTACAAGAACTAGGGGTGGGGAGAATTTAGCTCCAGGTTACTGCCTTAAGGTGGACTTTTCCAAAATGGAGCCTCTCTGGCCAGCACACTCTGTAGTGGCCCATATTCATCTGAATAAAAGTCCCCAGAAAAAAACCTTCTGTCCTCAAACTGGACTTTGTCCTGCAAGGCCAATCATCTGGTTAGAATTTCAATGAATGTGGAGAGTTTGGAATGTTTTAGGTCCAGAGCCTAATTACCATTTATCTCCAGCCATCTTTAGCCCTCTAAACAGCCACTCCTTGCCCACCTCTGTTTCTGATCTAACATCCTGTGACTAACTGATAAAAGCCTTTTAGAATGTCTTATCCTATCAGACCACCAGGTCTCACCAATCAAAAAGCTAAGACTGTCATTAGATAGCATCTGAGACCAAGAGTAGAACAGCCCCAGCTTTGCTATGACCCACCTACTGAATGTATCCACCAACACATTTGAAAAATGTCTTTGTTATGACTTTTTTTTTGTTAGTACAAAATGTAAAGTAACTGTTACCACACCTGAACATGGAATTTGGGGTAACCTGTATCTGTGTTCCCAGGCCATGGTCACTCATATTTGGCTCCAAAAGAGAATATCTCTTATCCCCTTTGAGGTGAGAGTTATGCTTTTGCGTTGACATTCATGTCTCCTCACTGGTATCCTTGAGTGGGCAGCCTGGTCCTAGACACTCCATCAGCTCCCAGGGTCATGTCAGCCTGAGGTCTTCCTCCCTGCCTTTGTTTCACACACCCACCAGGAACCTAGACAGGCGCAGCTTCAGTTTCCGGAAAAACACAAGCAAATCCTCTACCCCATGTTATTAAGGGTCATGTCCTCTCCATATGTCCTCTTCAGGTGTTTTCCAGGACACTACTGGGGAGCTACCAGGAGTGCCTTGGCCATAATGATGCTCCATTGGAATCACGCCCCGATCATTGCATGTGAAAAAATTTAAAGTATGTATGGTTTGTTTAAGAAGGTTAGAGAGAGAGGAAAAAGCCTCTTCTTCCCCTTTTATTTTTTTAAGTTGAAGTTTAGTCTATGATGAGTGTGCTCAATTATTGCTTGTCTTTGAGAGTTATATGGAATGCCAGTTATATGTATAGTGTCTCTTGTTTGACAAACTTTATAAAAGGTTTACTATTGTAAGTGGTGCCATTATCAGTTCTAATGTGTTGTGGAGGTCCAGGCACAGCAAGTGCTTCCAAGTAATGGTTTGGGCTTTTTGTTTGCTTTTGAGACAGGATCTCCCTGTAACCCCAGCTGGCCTGGAACTCACTATGTAGTCCAGGCTAGCCTTGATCTCATAGAGATTGGCCTACCTCTGCCTTCTGAGTACTGGGATTAAGGGCACACATCGCCATGCCAGGCCTCAAGCAATGATTTTTGACATGTTGAATAGTTTCATTTGTTTGTGCAGAGACATAAATAACAGAAGAATAAGTATCAATGATAACATGCACAAAGTTTAAATGAACAAATTATATGAATAATATTCTTTATTTTTCATGTAGTATAGTCTTAATTAAAAAATGTACATTTAACAGTTTTACATTAAGATTTTTCTTTATTTGGTCTTTTTGAGACAATGTCTCCCTGTATCTCTAACTGGCCTAGAACTCAGTATGTAGACCAGACTGGCCTGGATCTCACAGGGCTCCACCTGACTCTGTCTCCCGAGTACTGGGACTAAAGGTGTGTACCACAATGCATTTTGAAAAAGAAACCATATGATTTTTTTCTCTATTATAAAATTCAAATAAAAAGTTTTAATTAATATATTTATTTAGAACTTGTTTTCGAAGGACATTCTAATGAAAATTTATATATATAAAACATTAAATTTTATAGCTTAATGAAATCTTTATTTTTTATTTTAATGAGTGTTGTTTTCTATAACAGCAGAAAGAACAGCTAGAAGTTTTGGTGGTTGCTCCAACTGTTACAAGAGAGTGCTATATATCTCATTTATTGGCTCTATCTGAAAAATAACTGTTAGTGCATTAGGAATGGTTGTGTACTTATGGAACAAAGGACCTGCATCATATGGAGAGAAGTGAAAGGAAGCTTGTCTCACAAAGCCAGTAAAGTTATCTACACTTCTTTTAAGATCTGTGTAAGATAGTTGAAATTATCTTGAAATATGGAAGGATAAATAATATCAGGATTTTGTCCAATAAGTTGGACAGTTATAGGTCAGCCCTGTTGACCTTGATATGGGGCAAAAAGATTTTTTGCTTAGGTGTGCTGGGTGGAAATAACCATTCTAAAATTCTGTAAAAGGGGGAGTTTTAAAAAGAAACAGGTAAATCTAAGTGTATATAGGAAAGCTGTCTTTATTTTAAACTCAGCTTCTAGCTGTAATTACTGTAATGCAGGAGGGGTAATTGCCATTTTCTTTAAGAGGAAAAAATGTGAGAAAAGGCAATATTGGGAATTCCAAGGGAAAGTTGAAGCCAACTGATATTGCCTTAAAGCTATTGAAGGGAATTTAATGTTATTTTTTGGGGAACAGGCAGTTGTTATTTATAAGGCTTCATGGAAAAAACAATTGAGTGACAATATAACCAACATAGTTGTATGGACCATTTAGGCTAATTTTGTCTGGGGTTAGCTGTAAATAAAAGCTTTTAAGTGAAACTTGTACGTCTTTCAAACAATAAATACTACTAAAGAAATACAAGTATTTTTAGTATTTAGTAGTAGATTATATGGATATTATCCATATAATGAAATATATAAGTATTAGGAATTTTTCTTAATAAGGTGTATTGCTTTATTCATCCACTATTGATAGAAAGTGGGCTATTGAGCTTACCTTGTGGAAGAACTTTTCATTTAAAAATGAGACATAGGTGCCTAATTACTGAAAGGCACAGCAATGGCAAATCTTTAAAAGTTACAATAATACAGTAGCTTAGAAGGACTATAGCAGGAGAGTGAACACCATGCATGGCAGTTAAATACCCAGAAGGTCAGTTACATTAGTCTGCTATTTGAAAATTATTTTTATTATTTTTATTTTATGTGCATGAGTGTAGTGCCTGCATGCATGTAATTGCATCCATGTTGTGTAATGCCTCCTGAGACCAGAAGAGGACATTAGATCCCCTGGAACTGGAGTTACAAGCCGGTGTTAGCTGCCATGTGGATGCTGGGAATTGAACGGGTCCTTTGCAAGAGCAGTCAGTGCTCTTAACTGCTGACCCATCTTTCTAGCCTTAGTTTGCTATTTTTAAGTACTATGTAATATTTAGTAAAACATACCTGCTCTTAAATAAACCTTGATAAGACATATATTTTTTAAGCCAGTTTTTATAATAATTAGCCAGATTAGGTCAATAACTTAATTTAAGTAGAAGTTCAATTGAAATTTGACTAGAAATTGTAAGGTATAAATTTTTTAAAATAAATAACTTATTGAGAAATTCATATATGCATGTAAGGTGTTTTGATCAAATCCATGCCCATTCCCTCCTCTCCAACTCCTCCCATATCTCCCCATCACTTTTTTCTGTTAACTTCATGTAGTCTTTCTTCTTCTTTGATTAATTGATTTATTTTTTATGGGGCTTTTGGCTACTCTAACATTCCCTTCTCTGAAAAGGTAACCCTAAAATCTTTTAAGGATTAGATACAAGCTCCCAAATACTTTAGACATTTTTGGCCCTTGGAACAGAGTACGTTGCTAAGAGGCCCAAGGACATTTTTACTTTTAGCCAAGAAACTGGTTACTTTTCTTTGGGGTCTTTTAACCCTAACTGCCTAGCCAGTTCCCACCTCCTATTCTTATCACACCATCCTCTGAAGAGGTTACCCAAATTGCCTTGCTGAACAGGGATGCAGGGTGAGGCAACTGGAGTACCCCTTCAGTGGGTCTATGAAAACACTCCCAAATTGCATAACTCATATCTCTAGGTGGAAAAGAAAGTCCTTGAATCGTGAATAGGAGATGTGAAGGAGAAGTTAAGGCAAGAGTAATTCTAGACAGGGAGCTAGAAATGACATGGCAATTTTGAAGTGTTCATATGAGAGTCCATTGGAATTTCTTGACAAGGGCTTCTGAAAGCATCCCTCTATTGGGTTCCTCCTCATTTTTCTTTTGTTTTTCAAGGTTGGACTCTAAAGTGCTGGATTCAGGATTTGCTCGAGGTATTTTGATAGCTGTTGGAGTAGTTAGAATCAGTGTCAGTTCCCTCTCAAAGACTTCTAAATAGAGGAGAAAACAAATTTATCCATCATTTTAGAATAGCTGGTTGTCGCCTGTAGCTATAGGTGGGTACTATTATTTAAATTTTTCATTGTAGAGATCTTTGGTGTCTTTGGTCAGATTTATTGCAAGATATTTTGGTTTTTTTGGCAGCAATTGTGAATGGGAGCATTTCCCTGGATTCTTCCTTCAATTTCTTGTTATTGGTATATAGAAAAGCTACTGATTTTTGTAGATTGATTTTATAACCTGCCACTATACTGAAAGTGTTGATCAATTCTAGGAGTTTTCTGGTGGAACTTTTGGGATCTCTTAGGTATAGTATCATATCATCTGCAAAAAGTCAAAGGTCCTGCTCTACCATGTCTGGCTTTACTTGGAAGCATAAATAAGTTGTTTCCTCTGAGTTGACCTTCCTCTTTGTAGATGGGACACTGGTTCAAATCCATCTCGTGGGGGTCTCCATGTCCTCCCTGAACAAGAGGACGGGTGACTCACCACAGTTACAGGACAATTGAAAGATGTTCTATAGTCCCCTGGAACTTAGTTGCCTGGAAGGGCAAGGGACAAAAACTCTCCTTTAAGTCCCTCTGACCACACTAGTATAGGCCTCAAAGTATGACTGTTAAACATCCAGTAAGGTTAGTTCCACCACTCTGTTACTTTTAATTATCATGTGCTATGTAGGTAAGGCTTGGGTAAAAAACCAAATTATTATCAGGTAAACCTTGACTAGATATGTACTTTGTTCCTTAACTAGTTGACTAAACTATTACCTTAGAAATTTTAAGATTATGTATATATTATTTTTGTCTCATCATTTATATATCATAAACCTACACAGACCTTCATCACTTGCTTAGGCTTTCTCATTTTTTCTGTCTATTTTGGAAAATATCTCCATTCTCATATCCTTTTAGCATCTTTTGCATTCTCATTTTGTTTTTTATAAATAATTATGAGCTATAATAGCATTAACAAATAAATTTTCTGTCTGTTGTGAGACTTCTTTTCCTGGGGATGCTAAGCAATGCTTACTCCCTTTTAAGGTTCTAGTATCGAGCCAATGCTTGATTAAAGCTTTATTGGGGAACCAATGAATTTATTGAGCTTACTTACCAGATAACTGAGGGGTTCTGAGGTGTATGTATCCACATACACTGGAAAGCTTTTATCCACATGGGTCATGCCTTCTCATCCTAGCCTTCCCCAGATTGTATACTTAACCCTCCCCAAATGCAGGATGCCATGTATGATTAGGGCCAAGTTATATACAGATGGCTGGGAAGAGTGGCTGGATACCCTGGTGAGGGTCCAATGACCCTGCTTGACCCTCCTTTAATGAATGAGCACAACCATCAACAAGCCCAATTGTGACAATGTTTAGCAATCAGGCTCAGCTGAAGTCGTGATGATGGTATTATTTCATGCAGAATGGACTGATGTATAGCATGATCTTATTAAAAGGACCTGGAATTTAAAAAGATTTGGTGCTAGGATCCACATATGAGGAAGAACATATGTCATGTGTTTTTCTGAGTTGTCTGTGTTACTTCACTTAGTATAACAGTTTCTAGATCCATCCATTTACTTGCAAATTTCATAATTTCATCTTTCTTTACTGCTGAATAGTATGTCATTGTGTGAATATACCATATTTTTATTAATCACTTATCAGTTGAGGGACACTTAGGTTGCTTCCATCTCTTAGCTATTGTGAAAAGAGTAGCAATGAACATGGTTGTAAAGTGTCTCTGCAATAGGATCAGTCCTTTGGGTATATGCCAAGGAATGGTATAACCGGGTCATATGGTAGGTTCATTTTTAGGTTTTTTTTTTTTAATCTTTTTGAGACAGGGTCTCCTTGTAGCCCCAGCTGTCCTGGAACTCATTATGTAGACCAGGCTGGGCTTGAACTCACAGAGATCCACCTGCCTCTGCCTTGCAAGTGCTGTGATTAAAGTTGTGTGCCTCGACACCCAGCTCATTTTTGGAGTACTCCACACTGTTTTCCATAGAGGTTACATGAGTTTGCAATCCCACCAGCAGCGAATGGGCGTTCCCCTTTCTCCACATCCTCGCCAGCATTTGGTACCATATGTTCTCTTGATCCTAGCCAGTCTGATTGTGGTAAGGTGATACCTTAGGGTGGTTTTAATTTGCATTCCCCTAATAACTAACGATATTTAATGTCTTTTGAGATGTTTCTTAGTCATCTTTATTTTTCATTTGAGAACCCTCTGTTTAGATCTTTAGCCCATCTTTTTTTAAAATCTTTTTTAAAATTTATTTATTCATTTTTATTTTGTGTGTATGCGTGTATTGCCTGCATGTAGGTAAGTGCACCCTTGTCATGCAATGCCTGCGGAGGTCAGAAGAGGCTGTCATATCCCCTGGGACTGGAGTTATGGGCAGTTGTTAGCTGCCATGTGGGTGCTGGAATTCGAA